>NW_020290247.1:516398-1045708 GCF_003144295.1 Acaromyces ingoldii
AAAAGACGCGAGCCGTCGCTGTGGTACGCACGGCGCGATGGGTCCAGGTCTAAGCTACACACTAGCAGTGATAGCTAGTCAGACTTTGAGCGTGTGCCTACCGTATTGGGCAAGTCTTCATCCATTTTCTTTTTTTTTTCTTAGGGCACAGTCATTTTTATTTTTATTTTTTCTCTTCTTCTTCTTTTCCCCTGGCCTGCGCCTGTTGTTTCTTTTCCTATTTTTCTTGCATTTCGTTTTGCGACCGTTCCGACGGAAGAAGCCGACCGAGCTCAGGGCCAAAATAATTAAAAGGCCTGTCCCGCGCCCCCCTCGCGCTCGCAGGAAAGCTCGTGAGACCAGGGCAGGCAAGGGTCATCGTCATTACACAACTGCGAGAGCAGGTGCTGAAGTACTACTACGTACTAGTAAGCACATGATCAGATCCCCTAGATATCTCCGGTCCCTGTCATCCTCGGCGCAGCTCGCTGCTTCATGGTTTTGTTCTAGCTAAGAAGGGCGAAAGATGTCGCCGTAACATAGCACTGTACTGTGCGTGCGTGTACGCACAAAAGGCCGAACTAGCCGACCAGACAAGACGGACTCCTGCATGGTCACCGACGCTTCCCGCGGTCCGTCTTTCCTTCACTTTTCTTCCGAGCCGCGAGCGGCTGGTCGAACAGCAGGGAACGACAGAAGCTAAAAAGACTTGTGCAGCGGTTCAGAACTTTCATGTTGACGAGCAGACGAGCGATTCGCTTTCAATCTTGAGATCCGCCTCTCAGCTCTCTTGTCAAAAGCCAGCTAGTGTAGTAGTAGTAGTAGTAGTAGTGTAGTGGTGAACCGGGGGCAATTCCGACTTCCGACTACTGTAAACTAGTGAGCTTGACTTTGTTTCCTCCGCGTGCGTCCGCCTCCCCCGCACGCAACGGCTGGCTAGCCTTGGGAACATCGACAGAAAGAGCACGACGACATGTCCTGGACATTTAAGAGCACAGACTCGTTCCACCCAACGCTCTCCCTAGCGCTCGGATCTGGCCCCACCGATGCGCCTGTGCCGTCGTACTGCCAGCCGTACATCCTCGTCCGGCTGCCGCCCGCCGTCTTTATAGACCCCCACACCTTCCCAGCCCACTCGGCGCTCACCTTTCTCAACTCGTCGCTCGTCGACTTTCGAGCCGTCGACTTTTCCCGCGTCGAGCTCGAGGCGGCCGTGGGATGGAGCGACCCCCGCGGCGACGTGCGGCGGCGCCGGGGGTCCGCTTCTTCAGCAGCCGGCAACGGTGGGGCAGTCCGGCGTGTGGGTGACAAGCCAGGCAAGAGGCGCGCAGTCAAGAAGCCGGGCAAAGACACCTTTGTCGTCGTGGGGCAGGAAGATGAGGAAGACGAGATGGGTGGAGGGCAGCGCAGGCTCAGAGCCACGAGCGAGTCGAAGCGATCAGACGCGCGCGCGCCGTTGGCTCGCGAGCGCACGGCCGTCCTCCTGGCCCTCGACCGGGATTTCGACCGTAGGGGTCAAGACCAGAACAACAAAGACGAGAGCGACGAGGGTGATGACGAAGGCGATGACGAGGAAGCTCTGACAGGAGTGAAACGTTCGTCGTCGCCCACAAGCAGCAGCAGCAGCAGCAAGGAAAAGACGACCATCGACATTCCCCTGCATGTACGCTACTTGCCCCCGCGCCACGCTTCCACCCCACCAAGCCCATCCGAGATCCTCGACCGGATCCTGCACCCGTCGACGTCTGGCCTCTACGACGACGTCACCCTTTCCCTGCCCGACGTCCTCCTCGCCTGCACCTACTCGCCCGCCTCGACCCTGAGCCCCTTTGAAGCCGTCGAGCCCGACGAGCTCCTCCCACCGCCCCACTCGCACCTCACCCTGCCGCCCCACCTCGCCTCGCTCGAATGGTTCCGCCACCGCCCGGCGCCCCAGACAAGCTCGAGGCTCACCCTGACGCTGCCTCAGGGCGATGCATCCCTCGCAGGCTCTGTCCAGCAGCTCACGCTCGCCCTCTTTGTCGTCGTCGCTCTCTACATTGCCGTCTCGCTGCGCTCGACGCTGAACCGTGTGCGCCAAACGCAAGCGCAGTGGGAAAAGGTCATGTTGGGCAAGACAAAGTAGTCACCCGCTCTCTCCCGTCTTCAATCATAATGCATCATGCGCTCTTCTCTCTTTCTGTTACTCAATCTTTTCCTTGAGTCACAGTCACACTAACCTGCCTACCCAAAGGCAAAAGGAACTGAGACTGAGAAAGAGTCACTCCTGTATTAACATTAATCGCGTTTCTCATCATTGGCCTCTCTTGCCACTCTATAGACTAACATCGCCCTGCCTGTCCCTGCTCTCATCGCCATCTGCCGAGAGGGCATCAAGCACGCTGACGTCGACTGGGTCGTAGTCTGGCGGTCTCCTCGGATCGTAGTAGCCTCCCCTGACTGCTCCTGCCCCCACTGCTCCTCCTCCTCCACCTGCCCTCTTGTTGCCCGCCGAGCCTGAAGAGACGATCCTGCTCGCGCGCGGGAGACCCGAGACGAACCTGCTGCTGCCACCACCGCCAGCGGGTCCCGCGGCCGAAGACGACGGGAACGTCGAAATAAAGCTGCCGACGGGACTGACCGTCTGGGCCGTGTAGCTCGTGTCGCCCGCCGAGGTGTTGCCGCCGCCGCTCGTCACCCGGCTCGAGCTCGACATCTTTCTCCACGCGTCGGCAGACGACATGGCTGAGGAGGGCGCCGCGCTGGAGCTTGAGCTCGGCGAGTGTGGCGGCTGCTGTTGTTGCTGCTGCGGCTGCGGCTGCGGCTGCCTGCGAGAAGAGACGGGCTGCGGAATCGAGGAGATGGAGACGTTCCTCGAGACGACCCGCGGGGACGAGGTCGAGAGCGACGTGGCCGCCGTGCTCGTCGTGCTCGGCATCCTCCTGGGGTTGTTTCCGCTCCCGAACCGCTCAGCGAGGCCGGCTGACCGGGGCGGCGAAGTAGGCAGCCGGCGGACACCCTCAATGGAGCGATCCGCAGACGACGTCGGACCGGCTAGCACGGTGGATCCTGTGCTGGTCGACTGGGACATGGCGATGCTCGACGGAATCGAAGTGGAGCTCGACATGGGCATTCTCGAAGGGCGAGGAAGAGGCGAGCCCGTATCATGAGTAGAGGCAGTAGCAAGAGCTGAAGCTGAAGCTGGAGCCGGAGCCGTAGCTGGAGCGGAGGCAGGGACAAGGGCCTCGGACTCGTGCGGCAAGGGCTCCGAGTCGGTGTTGTCGCCAGTCTCTTCCGGCGCTTGCTCGTCGTCAAGCTGCCATCGCATCTCGTCGTCCTTGACATCGAGGCCAAGAGCAGAAGGGTACGAGTGCAACGACGGCGACCGCTCTGCTGGGTCATGGTGGTGATGATGATGATGGTGCTGCTCGACCGGTGGATGCAGGAGCGAGTTGCCCCCAGCTTCGTATGATGATGAGTCGCGGTACTCGATGGGGTCAAAGTCCTCACTGCGCATCGAGTCATATCGACGGTCCTCGTGGTCATCTTCTTCGTCGTCGGCCGCACCAACGTCGTCGTCGTCGTCGTCGTGGTGAAGCAAGACCTCACGGTCATCTTCATCGTCAAAGTCGAGATGCTCATGCTCGTGGGGCAGGTGTCCATTGGTAGCCGTAGGCGCAGACGAGGTACCCACATGGGCATGGGAGCTCACGCTGCTGCCGCCGGGAATATCCAGCATCCGTCTCGACAGGGCCGGCTGCAGGTCTTCCTGCAGGATGCTCACTGAGCTGGCCGTCGGGCTCGACAGTATGCCAGGTCGTGCACCAGCACTCGCCGCATTGTCGAGCGCCTTTTGCACCTTTTCCAGCAGCTCTGCGATCCGGACGCGGTCCGCATGCTCGACCTCGAGCTGGCTCTCGAGGGTCCCGATGCGAGCCTCCTTCTTGGCCTGCTCCTCTTGTCGGAGGTCGAGCTCGCGCTGGAGCTCGAGGACGCGCGTGACTTCTTGGTGCAGATCCGACTCGAG
The DNA here is from genome assembly GCF_003144295.1 of Acaromyces ingoldii. Classification (NCBI taxonomy): domain Eukaryota; kingdom Fungi; phylum Basidiomycota; class Exobasidiomycetes; order Exobasidiales; family Cryptobasidiaceae; genus Acaromyces; species Acaromyces ingoldii. Next base: position 520,384 of record NW_020290247.1, read on the forward strand.
CTGCTCGTTGCGGCTGCGAAGCTCTGCATTGTCGAGTCGGGACCGTTGGAGCATGTCGAGCAAGCTGTCGCGCTCCAGGGCATGACGTCGATACACGGCATTCACCGAGGACTGCTGCTGTTGGCCATTGCCGCTTGGCGAAGAGATGCCCCATCCAGCCTCCCCTGTTCCTCTAGCTCCTCCTCCTGCTCCGCCCCCTGGTGCGCTGGCGATACTGCCTGCATCAAAGAATGAAGACAGGTGGCCGCCGCTGCCATCGAGGGAGGACAGCTGGCCGCTGTGCCTGGAAGCGTGGGCAGCCGCCCTCTGAGTGCCGCTGTGGTGGTGACCTTGGTTGCTCCCTCCTCCTCCAGCAGGCGTGTTGGACATGCTGCCGCCACTGTTGGCCGCCGCAGCGACAGCGAGGGCCTGAGCCACGGCGACGTTGCTCGCCAAGCTGGTCCGGCTGCTCGGTCGGTTGATGTGGTCCTCGAGCCGGTGCCAGTCCCTCCACGAGTCGCGGCCAGCCGGGGTTGGGCCTTGCTGGTGTCGCAACGCGGCATTGGACGTCGGCGTAGGCGAGGCACTCGACAGGAACGCACCGATGCCTTGGTTCGACTGCGCAGACGACGTGCTCACATGTCCTCGTGTGCCCCGCCGTTGACCGTCAAAGTTTCGCATCGCTCGTGACTCAATGATGGGCGAGTTGGTGATGATAGAAGACGAAGCCTGTGAAGCACGTTTGCTGCCACTGCCACTGCCACCGCCGCTACCGCCGCCACCGCCACCGCCAAGGCCATGGAGAGGCAGGCGAGATGCATTGGGCGAGGTGCGCAGGCGTTGCCATTCGGGGTGAGCTGACTCGATTTCCGACGACCGCGGCGTCCCCTGCGTCTTGGCAGTGGCTGACGGCGAGGTGCCTGTACCCACGGCCGAGCCAGTGGCCGACGTGGCGCTGGTCCGCTTCGTTGACTTTGCTGAGCCAGACGTTTGCGTTCGACTTCGTCCAAATTGAACAGCAGCCGAGGAGGCATCCATGGCGACAGGGACAGCAGTAGCAGTAGCAGCACCAACACCACCAACAGCAACAAGAGCACTGTCAATGTCCTGGTATGGCCTGCGGCGTGGAGGCGACTCGGAAGCGGCCCTGCGCGAGCCAGTGGACAGGTTGCTGGTGCGGCCACGGAGGTACTGCACCTTTTCGCCCATCTCCTCGGACAGGCCAGGCAGGCCAGCGACGAGTGCGGCCGACGACGAAGAGGTAGTCGACGAGGCAGGATTCATCATGGCCGCTCTCGAGAGGGCATCGCTCTCGCGCAGCAGCGCCTGGCGAGCGGCGACGCGCGGATTTACAAATCCAGTAGAGGCTGAGCCACCGCCGCCGCCGCCCTGCGACGGACCAAAAAGATACGAGGGAGGGGCCGGAGCCGCGCTCTGTGTGCGTTCGCGAGGCAGCGCATAGCCTCGCTCCTGCAGGGGCACCTCGCCCGGCTCAGCGGGGGCCCGATACTGCGTGGGCTGCGACTTGGTGCTCCTCCGTCGCCAGGACGCGGCCGGCTCCTGCATTGGCGAAGGCGCAAAGCCAGCAGCGGAGCCGACGAGGTCGCACATGCGCGCATAGGCCTCCTCGACATCCTGCATCGACTCCTGACGGTTGCGAGCAGCTCTCATGGGCGTCGACTCGCGCTGGCGTGGCACGCCTTGCCCATCCTCCAGCACCGATGGCCTTGAAGGCGTCAACAACTGCGCTTCCTGCTTCGGCTCCCTTGTCTCGACAGTCTCCAGATCGCCGCCGCCCTCCGTGTCGTCGTCCTCATTGGGAATCTGGGGCAGCTGCGACGAGCTAATAGCGCGCCGGACCTCTTTGACGGCATTCTGCAGCGCGCTCTCCTGCTCCGGGGGCAGCGTGACGCGCGACAGCTCGCCGTCGTCTTCAATCACGCCAAACTCGTTTCGGCCTTCGTCGTCAAACATCGAGATGCTCACGCCGCGCGGCGTCACGATTCTTCTTCGCAACGAGGCCGGGTCAAAGCTGCCTTCGAGATTGTGACGCCGAAGCGCAGCTTCGACGGCCGCCAGGTTGCTCTCGATCTCCGAGACAGAGATAGACTGCTCGGCTCCATGGTCGTGGTCAGTGGTAAAGACATCGTCAACATCGTTGTCGTCTCGCCGCGGAGAGACCCTGGCTCGAGAAGACCTGGGTTGGCCCCTGCTAGACACCGCTGCAACCGACGCCAGCTGGGGCGAAGAAGGCGAGCCCACGGCTGGTGGCCGCGCAAGTGACGAAGATGCGTGGTTTGCCTCTTCGTCGCCAAAGGTGTATCGTCTCCTCTGGATCGACGTCGGCGACGAATCATCATCGTCGCCGGCGCGCTCTCGGCCGAAGTCGCCGTCAAGACCATCGCGGCCATCAAGGCCATGTAAGGGAGCCTGTTGCTCGGGATAGCCAAACGAGTTGGACGTGTCCCCACTCGCATTGGCGCTTCCCCTGCTGACACGCCCGGTGCGCGGCGAGGCGGGCGCTGCAGCCAGTGGTGGTGGCCAGCGTGTGCTCGAGTCGCCGAGCTCGCTATCGTAGTCCGAGTACTTGCGCTGCTCGAGATTGTGGATCAGATCCGAGAGCGGGCTGACGCCGGGCTTTGTCGGTGTATCTGCCGACAATTGGCCCCTCGGCGTCGAGAGAGTGCTGCGGTCGCCCGAAGCACCAGCACCAGCAGCGGGCGTGGCACCGGGAAGCAGGGAGAGAGCCTGGCGTGAAGATTTCGACGGCTGCGAGGGCGTCGATGCTGCCTCGGCGAGGGAGCCCTCGAGGTACTGGGCCCTGGGAGACGACTTGGCAGTCTTGAACGAGGACATGCTGCCCGTCGTCGCCGACGAGCCAAAGCGTCGCGATGATGAGTCTCGGGGGTGGCGCTCCTCGTCGTCCCTGTGGGCGCCCAGGCCGCGGCCCGTCAGACCGTCCCTCTCGTCGGCATCCGTCTCGGCGTCTCTCTCGGTCTCGGTCTCGGTCTCCATATCCGTCTCGGTCTCCGTCGCCGTCTCATTTTCAGGCGCCGTGGTGAGCAGCGAGGCACTATTCCTCGACCCCTGCCACATCCTGGGCACACTCGCCCGTGCCGGTCCCACCTTTCGGCCGTTGGATGACGAGGGGGACGATAAATCCTCCTCCCTTCCAGGCGAGGTGCTCAGCGCCACGCCCGTGCCTTCGTCAGTCGAGGCAGTCGACGGTCGCTCTGCAGCCGCTGCGGCGGCCGCCAGTGTCCCGTCGGTAGACAGTCTCGCGAGGTCAGGAGGCAGCCGCGGCAGGTACGCCGGGGCAGCACCCCCGCCACCACTCGTCCTTCGCAACGACGAGTACGGCGAGGCTGGTGCAGTCGAGAGGGCCTGCAGCGTGAGCGACCGCTCGGGCGATCGGAGGCTGCCCAAGCCGGAACGAGGGGGCGAAGCGGTCGCTGTTCTGCGCACGGGCGTCGAGGGGGGCGAAGAGGTGCCGTTCTCATTTGCCCTTTTCACCTGCTGCGCCAAGACAGAGGAGCGCCTCTCGCCGTCGGCTCTCGACGTCGCAGCCGGAGATGACGCACCTGCACCAGCGGGCAGCGACTGGCGCGCTGCACTCGCTGAATGGTGCTGGCGTTGCACTTCGACTCCCTCAAGGTCGACCTTTGGTCGGGGCGGCGTCTTTGCACGAAAGGGAGCAAAGATCGACGAGCCCTTTGAAGGCTTGCTCTGCTGAAGCTGCTGCTGCTGCTGCTGCTGCTGCTGCTGCTGTAGCTGATCCCTTGCCCTTCTTGCATCGACAGCAGCGTCCCGACCGACAACTCCACCGATCCCCGTGGGTCGCGCATCCGTCTCCTCGATCCTGCCCAGCCTGTCTGTCTGAGCCTCTGCCTCGTGAATCACTGGCGGCCGGCTTGCCTGCGACGTCGACTTGGCCCTCCCGCCAAACATTCTCCGGACCGATGAGGAGAAGCTCGAGTGTGTCTTTGGCGAAGTCGATGGCCGAGCTGATGATGACGGTTGTGGTGCAAATTGGCTGCAGTATCATCTATTCTTAGCTCCTTGTACCCAAACCAAGCAGGGTGAACTCGCTGCTTTTCTATAAGTGCACTTACCTCCTTGAAGCGGTCTCACGGGCTTGGTGAATGACCCGCAGGCTGGCACTCGCCTCTGACTCTGCTCGCTTGCCCTCGGCTCTTCGTACGGACCTCGGCCCGCCGTCTGCCTCGAGGAAGTCGAGCGTCGACTCTCGCTTCGAGTTGGAGCGGTAGAGTGGCAGACCGGATCTGCTCGACGAGGGCTCCGCCGCCGCCGCCGCCGTCGCCATATCGGAAGATATCCCGCTGAGCGTCACCGACTGGTTGGCGAGATGGGAATGGTTGACGATGGTCGCCCTGCTCGAATGCGGGCCCGAGAGCCGCGAGCTTGACGGCGCTGCGACGGGAATCGCAGAAGCTCGAACACGGGTGGGCGACGAGGGGGAGACGTAGATCTTGGAGGTAGATGTGGAACTTGAGGCTGCTGCTGGCATGGCGCTGTCGTGGGATGCGTCTAGGCCACTGAGGATATCCGAGAGGGGATCCTGGCCGAGCGACTTGCTCTTTGCCTTGTGCGATCGCCGTGAGCCCGACTGCGACGGTGTCGATGCGCTGTCGGCCCTGCTGCGCCGAGCAATGGATCCGAATCCAAAGGTGAGGATCCTCTTTGTTGTCGCGGATGCTCCCGTCTCCTTTTCGCCCTTCTTGCCCTCGTTCTTGTGGGAAGAGAACGCGGGTGACGCGGCGGGGTAGGTCACTGGCCTCGGCTGGAGGACGATGCCCAGCGGTGGAGGTGGCCCAGGGTCAGAGATGACGTTGCGCCGTCGGGCCGAGAGGCGAGAGGCCGACGAGGAAGACGACTGCGGCGAGTGGTCAATCGAGTGACGACGATGCTCCTCTCTCGGGTGCTCTTCTACGGCGGCAGACGAGGATCGCTGGGCTCGATGCACGACGCTGGCGATGCTCCGCACAACGACACTGCTTACAGACGAGCCTCTTCGTCGCGACCGCGGCGGGGGAGAAGGAGGCGGTGACGGTGGCGTGGACTCCTCTGGCGCGTCGACAAAGACGTCGTCCTGCCAGCTGGCCGAGTCGCCTCCGGATAGCTCGGTGTTGGCCTGGCTCGGGGCAAACGAGGCTGTGGAAGCGTCGGATGCCCTCTGTCGGCGCTTTTTAGAACTGGCAAAGGGCGACGACAGCCGCTGTCCAAGGCTCTGCCGCGGGGGAGAGCGGCGGACGTCGAGGCGCGAGAAGCGGATCCGGCTCTTGCCAGTCGAAGTCCTCCCTGAACCAGCGGGGGCCGATGGCGGGGGCGCGCTTAATGAAGAAGACGGGGGCGGCTGCGGTTCGTCGCTGCTGCGCCTGAGCTCCGACGAGGGCAAACCCTTGCGACGGGGCGACTTCTCCGAGTTGAACTCGCCGCTCTTTTTACTGCCTGGCGACCAGCGCTTCGTTGTCCCAACCAGGGCCTGGCTTGCTCGACTGACGCTGCTCGAGGCCGGTTGAAGAATGCTGCCCCGAACGTTGCTTGCCGTCGAGGAGGTGGAGGCCTCCTTCTGCCTGGACTGGGCTGCGTGCAGCAACTGCGCCCGGACCTGAGCCTGTGCTCTTGCAGCAGCGGCCGCTGCAGCGATGCGCTCCTGCCGATTGGCCGATCTGAGCGAGCTGGGCGTCAGAGGAGCAAAATCAGCGGGGCGTGCTTCGTCGCTGATTGCCTTTGGCTTCTGCTGGATTCCTCCCTTGCCGTTGTTGCTCTCGCCGACGCTCGACCACGTCTGCTGGGGTCCGTCAACCGTAGGACTGTTGATTGGCGTGCCGAGGAGAGACCCGCTCCGGCTGCGGCTGCTGAGGTCCAGCTGCGAGATCTGGCTTGCTCTTCGAAGTTCCTCGGCCCTCCTTCTGCCTACCGAGCCCGAGGGCGACCGAGGTGGGGGTGGAAGCGACGTCGGCTCGGCCGCGTCGGGTTGCCAGAGGCCGTAGAGGGGAGAGGGCGAGGCCGGCCAGTCGGGACTGCGGTTGCCAGCAAATATATGTGAGATAAGCTGTCGCTTATTGTCACGCTGCTGGGGCAGTTGCTGCGGTTGCGGTTGCGGTTGCGGTGAATGCGACTGCTGCTGCTGCTGCTGCGACTGCTGCTGCTGCTGCTGCGACTGCTGCTGCGGCCGATGGAGTGGTTGGGATGATGTGCGCGGCGGTGTGGTGGGGTAGTCGCGCCGGTCCAGATATACCGTCGGAGGGCGCCCTGAGAGTGTAGTCGCTTCTGCTGCGGTTGAGTAAAGGAGAAGTGGAAGGAAGGGGGGTGGGAGCGGCAGAGATGCAGTGAAGAATCAGGAAAGGAGCGAAAGCATGGATGAATGCAGTGGGATTGGAGAGGGGGAAGGAGAAGAGGAGAGAAGGGGAGAGGCGGATGGGTGGATGGATGGGAGGGAGAGAGGAAGCAACGTTAGCCGTCGAGACTGCACAGAGTAGGATGGATGGATGCGACTGAGTGGTTAGAGATGAAGGGAGGAGTGCGATGCAAAAAGTGGGCCAAAGCGCGTCGAAAGCGCGCTACCCGTCCCGCTTCAGAAATTGAGCGGACCGTGCAAAAAGGCGAAAATGAGGAAGAAAAGAGAGAGAAGAAACAAAGAACCGCGAAACAGAACGAGAGGAGGCCTCGGAGCTATCACTGCTACTACGGCTATTGTTGCTGCTACTCACTGTTTTTCTCTTTGTCCTGCCTGCTGTGATAAAGGCGCAGATCAGAGCGGGGAGGCCGAGCGGGCAGCGAATCCACGCGTCGAGGCTCAACTGGGCCTTGCTGGATGCTGTTATCTTTGTCGCCAGCTTTCCTGGCGCTAGCGCCGCTGCTGCCTGTCTTTTTGGTGATGGTGCTCCCACGGAGAAAGTGTGCAAACGACCGGCGGCTGGATCGCCGCCTGAGCGAGGAGGAAGAAGATCTCTGCCGACGAAGCGTCCTGCTTCCACCTGCAGCCGTGGCAGAAGCAGCAGTGATAGGCCCCGCGGCGTCTGGGATGACGCGATGGGACGCTTTCGAATTGCCAAGCAGAGAAGCACGCTGGGGTCGCTCCTCGTGCTGCTTGTGCTCCGGACGCCGTTTGTACTCAGAATGCAAGGGGCCCTGGGAAGATCTGGTGCTAGCGTCTTCACGTCCTGCTTGATTTGTTTGCCGGCCCAGCGGCTGCTGAGACAAGGAACGAATAGAATAGGCCGACGAAGAAGTGGCCCTGCGATGGAACTTGACAAACGCCGAGGAAGCTTTTGTTCTACGGTCCGCTTCGACTTCGCTCTCCTCCTCCCCCGTCGTCGAGGATCGCTCCCTTCCTCGCTGTCGCGACGGGTAAGACCCAGGCATCGCGACGCGTCGCGCCCGGGAGTTTCCTTTTCCGAGGGGTTTCTTTTTTTTTTGGTACGCTTGAAAACCTTCTTGGGACGAGAGGCACCTGGACTGAGTGTCTCAGAGGTGCGTCTTGGTCGCTGACAGGTCGATACAGTGCTACCAGATCTTCTGGTCGTCGGTTGAGATTGAACCTTGTTTCGATGGCGAGCGTCTGATGGTGCTTCCTGTCGCTGCCCGTGTTACTCCCCTTGCTTGACAGTGTCGTTGAAGGCGTTTATTAATTTCGTGGATGGTTTGTCGTAACAATTTGCCGTTTTTGTTGAGCAAGGGGCAATGATGAGTAGCTCGTTTGTTGAAGCGTTATTAGGCGTCGTTGGCGCTGGTCGTATAGAGCATTAGATGGTCGTATTGTGATGTCCTTCGTATGGTCGTCGTTATCGAGCTATTGCTTCCAGGTTGTGTTCTCCGTGGCGATGTGTCGGCGTTGAAGGGTCTGCTAGAGAGTCATTAGAGAGAATGAGAAGAAGCTACTATTAGAGGGATCTAATAATTATATGGATCTGAACCGAGAGCGGCTCAGGTGTATGGATGGATGGATGGATGGATGGATGAAAAGGTGGATGGATGGGAGGGGAGGATGAGAGGGGGGAGAGTCGAAAAGGTCGGCTATTTACAAAAAGAAGATCTAGAATTGTGCCACGGATAGACACGCCTCTGCTGCGGAGCTATGCTGCGATGCAGTTAGAGGGAAAGCTGCGCAACGGGATATACGCAGAGCCTCATGACCCGGAGAAAGGCGGACAGTCCAGTGGATGGATGGATGATTGGCGATGTCGGTCTAGTAGTCCTCGAGGGTGTGATGAGAGTGTGATAGAGGTGAGGGTATGTGGACGTGGGTCAACAAATCACCCTTCTGTCCTCGACACTCTGGCGACGAAGCTCTCTATCGTTTAAAGAGAGAGGCGAAGTCTAGATAGATGGAAGAGAGAAACAGACGAGAATGACTAATGGATGAGGGCGGATGGGTGAAGAATGGATGGCCCAGACCAAGAATAAAGTCGTCACTACCACGTTATCGAGCGGTTAGGGATGCATCGTCCCTGTTCCGACAACTATTTCTTTTTTCGTTTTCACCCTCCCGCATTTTATTTCACTCTCCGTTTTCCTTCCTGGCCCGACCCCCTCTTTCTCTTTCCTGACATGCCGCCATCTTTCCACCCTGAGATGCCTCTGAGCGTGCCTGCAAGGAGCCGGGCAAGATCATAGGCTGGCTAGATTCGCTAACTTGATCCGTCATGGCATCAATCTGGTCACATCCCAAGGAAAATCCGCATGAAAGAGGCAACTGTGGGATGATGAAAAGGAGCAGGCCGGGCCAGGAAGGTAAGAAAAGGCAGGTGCAGCGAGAATCACACTTTAGGCAAGGCCGATCCTCAACGTGCAGTGCCGTTCATTTCCCGTAGCAAGCAAGCCAGGCACTTGGTCCGCCCAAAGCAAACAATGGCAACAAGTAATATATAAGAAGCCGTAGATAGTAGTAACTTATTGGCGCGGCCACGCACTTTATTTTAGAGCCAAAAAGAACCGGCCGGTAAAAGTTGCAAACAAATCGAGCGTGCAAACAAATCGAGGAGCGAAGATTCAGGGGCGGCACAAAACGCAACACTTAAAGCGGCGACCGGTTGAATTCGTCCTTTCGTCACGTACGCGTGCGACGACGCTCCCGCCCGTTCCTACAATTTCATTACTTCCATTTGGATCAGAGAGGCGTCCAAACCTTGTCTAATCTGAGGCGGCCAGGCTCCCCGAGGCAATCACTGGATACGGAAGATAAGGTTTCACGGATCCTTGTGCAGCAACAGGGCATAGAGTACAAGGGGCAGGAGAGCAAGTTAAACAGTTGTGGTATTAGGGGGCCTTCTTTCGGTCCAATCTCCTATTGATTCCTCCGAGAAGCGCCTGCGAGATGGCGACGATGTGAGCATCAAATTCTGCAAAAGCTTCGTGTTCAGTCACGTGCAACACACCTTGATGAGCAGGCTGGGGTCGAGGGCCATGCCCTGGTACGGCACCGTGTCGACAATGTCACGGATATGATGCTGGGAGACGAGGGCATCGTCAAGCTCTTCGAGGGCCTCCTTGGCTTCTGCATCATTGCCCACCTATGAGAAGAGAAGGAGGCAAATTAGCTGCTTGTCCCGCTGCGCAGAGCGACTGAGGCATCAGTCAATGCGCACCTGGACAAATTGTATGCCGATCTGGGCGAGCGGGAAGCGCCCCTCGTCCAGACGCCTCGCACAGGCCACGATGACCGATTCCGGATCGTCCGTCGCAGCACCGTCGGTGATGCAGACGTACTGGGACCAAATTAGCACAGAAAGGATTAGGAAGAAAGTGGAAAAGCGAACTCACGTTTCTCTTCTTGGGCTCCTTGCCAGACTTGGTCGCCTTGTACCGTTCAATCTCGTCCATGTATTCCAGGAGCAGCATCTCAATCTTGGTCCCCATCGGTGTCATGCCCTCGGGCTGGATGGAGTCGAACAGCTGTTTGACCGCCACAGGGCTGGTGCAGTCGAGCAAAGACTTTTCCGAGTTGAGGAAGTGGATGTCTAGCCCGTCATCGTCGTACTTTGCTGCGACTGTAGGGCGAGAAGGAAGACCACAGGGCAGCCGAAGGCGACATTAGTAAGACAGACACGAAATGAATATGAAGCTGTCTCTACTCACGTTCGACCATTCCCGCCAGCGCATCTCGAGCCTCCTCCCAGCGAGATTGGCCCATGCTTCCATCGGGACGCTCATTGACATTCATGCTCGACGAGTCATCGACAATGAAGATTGTGTCAAAGTCACGGAGGAACTCAAGCTGGTTCTCCTTGATCGATGGCTGGCGCGCCGAGCCAGCTGCAAGCGAGGATGAAGCCGAAGTCGCCATCTCTTGCGAAAGCCTCCTCGCATGGGCAGACACGCTGTCCTGCCTCCTCACGCCGGAGGCATTGCTGCTGGGCGGCGAGGAGGCGGCACCGGCAGCACTGGAGATGTACGAAGCCGGGTCCGCATGAAGAATGTTCTGAGGAGGACGTGGGAGTGGAGCCGTGCCCGACTGTGGCATGTAGCTGGTACGAGGGTCCGCAAAGGGGTTGTTGGATGCAGGCTGAGGCTGCTGGTGACCGGGTGGGGGCCCAGGCGGCGGAGCATACTGCTGCGCATGCGACGGAGCGCGTGTGTTCGGGTCCGCCACGGGCTGATACGGTGGCGGCGGCGGCAAGCCAGCGGTAGGGTCCGCATTGGCGGCGGGATTGCGGCTATTTGGCTGACGACGGCTGCTCATGGTGGTTGGTGCAAGTTGCCTACTAAACATGTGGTTCGATGAGGCGGTACCATTAGTGCACGGAGGAGTGGAGGCTCGGCCGAAAGGCGGTGTCACCGGATCTGTGTCCTTCCCTCGTTCACGTGTTCGCACGTGCTTCTTGAGAAGCGAAGCCATCTTGCTCCTTCTTTATCCACCGATTCAAGCCTCTGCTCCTGACAGTGGCACCTTCCATTCTCGAAACGCTCTCACCATCACTACTCTTTGGAGGACAACCACCCTCTCGCTTGGCGTGCCACTTCGTATGAGCACACCGGTAAACAGACTTAGTCAACAAATTCGTCACCTCGCTTCTACCCCTTCGAACATGTCCGAATTCAAGCCTCGCCAGGTTGGCGCCGCCAACACTCTCGGTGAGTTGCTCGGGCACTCTGCTTGCACCACCTTGGAAGACGTAGCTTAGACCAACCAATCCCTCCCTTCTACCTGGTGTCCCTCTTGAAAAACTAAAGACTGGCGTGTCTGGCTTGAGAGCAAGGCTGGACAGCCGCTCTCGGCGTGGCACGACATTCCGCTCTTTGCCGACGAGTCCAAGACGATCCTCAACATGGTTGTTGAGATTCCTCGCTGGACCAACGCGAAGTGCGAGATCTCCAAGGAGGAGCCGCTCAACCCCATCAAGCAGGACACCAAGAAGGGCAAGCTCCGCTTTGTGCGCAACTGCTTCCCCCACCACGGCTACATCTGGAACTACGGTGCTTTCCCTCAGGTGCGTTTCACTGTACATGCGCGAGGTTGGGTAGTCCATGAGGCTGATCAGACCTTATTTCTTGTCGATATAGACCTGGGAGGACCCCAGCGCGACGCACCCCGACACCAAGGCAAAGGGAGACAACGACCCGCTGGACGTGTGCGAGATCGGCGAGCAGGTCGGCTACGTCGGTCAGGTCAAGCAGGTCAAGGTCCTCGGCGTCATGGCCCTCCTTGACGAGGGCGAGACTGACTGGAAGGTCATCGTCGTCGACGTCAACGACCCTCTGGCCCCCAAGCTCAACGACATTGAGGATGTCGAGCGCCACCTTCCCGGCCTCGTCCGCGCCACCAACGAGTGGTTCAGGATCTACAAGATTCCCGACGGAAAGCCCGAGAACCAGTTCGCCTTCAGCGGTGAGGCCAAGAACAAGAAGTACGCCACTGAGGTCATCCACGAGTGCAACGAGGCCTGGAAGCGTCTCGTCAGTGGCCAGGCTGATGCTGGCGAAGTTAACATTGCCGTGAGTGCCATCGCTTCTTCGCCGGTGTTAGGTGTCTCCTCTGCAGTAAGCTCAACCACACTCTTTCGCTCTAGAACACCACCGTCCAAGGCACCAAGGGCTTCAACGCCTCGGAGGCCTCATCCGTGCCTCCAGCCAACCCTCAGGCAGCCGCCCCCATCGACCCCAGCATCAGCAAGTGGTTCTTCATCTCGTCGAGCTCCATGTAAAGGTGATGTATCTATTCTCTCACCGCGGCACTACCACACATCTACTAGACAAAGGAGGAATAAAGAAGTTGCTCTTCTCAAAGAGGACCCTTGATGTCCATGTAGACTGGCGTGTGATCGCTTGCACCCCAGACGGAGTGACGGATCTCGACGGCGCGGACTTTGCCCTTGATCCTTTCTGGTACGATGAACGAGTCGAGGCGCCAGCCAATGCCCTTGACCCGACAATTGCCTCGGTAGCCATAGTAGCTGTAGTGGCCGACTGCGTCTGGGTGCAGCTCGCGCCACATATCGACGTAGGGCTTGGCGCCCTCTACGGCCGTGCCTGCCAGCACGGCTCGATGATGGCTGCACTCGATCTGTGTCCAGGACAGCCTCTTTCACTGTCAGCAAGAGCAGCCACTGTATCTCCCAAAGCTGACGCTAGGGCCAAGTAAACTCACGGCGGTATAGCCCGGCGACTTGTTCCACTTCTTGCTCGCTGCCGAAAGGTCGCGGCTGTCAAGCACGACGTTCAAGTCGCCCGTCCAGATGGTTGGCTTGCGCTCGTCGCACTCCTTGAGGTGCCTTGCAAATGCGGCATTCCACGCCTGCTTCTGCGGCATCGTCTTGAGTCCCTCGCCTGCATTGACGACGTAGGTGCCCGCGAGGATGTAGTTGGAGAATTCGGCTGTGATGAGACGGCCCTTTGTGTCTTGCGGCGAGTCCTCGCCTGCTGATGTGGCAAGGCCTGTTGTCACCTTCAGTGGCTTTTGCTTGGACAGCAGTGCCACGCCTCCGTAGCCCTTCTTGAGACCGATGCCCCAGGTCTGGTACGGGTAGATTTCGCTCAGGCGCGGATGCATGGGAACGTCGTTGCACTGCGCAGGCTCTTCAGTCTCAGCCGGCTTGTCCTGGTGCTGTATGCAGGGCGGACAACTCACCTTTGTCTCACTCAGAAAGAGCACGTCAGCCTGCTCTGCCTCGACGTATCTCATAAAGCCCTTTGTTAGGACGCTCTTGAAGCTCGTCACGTTCCAGCTCGCGATCCGGACGTCTCCGTCCTGCTTCTTGCTCTTTTCGTCTCCCTCAAACGAGAGTGGGTCGGGCACAGATGTGTTTCGGGGCAGCTCCTCGGGCGCAGTCGTGTCCATCTTGGAGCCGCCGGGAGGCGGTGCCGAGGGGTGCGCCGCGGCCGCTGCCGCTGTTGCTGCTGGTGGTTCGCCACTCTTTGCTTCTTGCTCGTCCTCGCCCTTTGGCTGTGACTTCTTCTGCGCCTTTCCTTTCTTTGGCGACGTAGGGGCAGCCGGCTTTGCAGCTGGTTCCTCCTCGGCGTCCTTCACCGCTGCCTCCTTCGTCGTCCTCTGTTTCTTCTGGGCGGGCCCCGCCGGCCCGTCCGCGGCCCCGTCTCCGTCGCCAGAGGCCTTAGCCACCTTGGCCTTGCCAGCCTCCGGCTTGCTTGGACCGGCTCCGTTTGCCTTGGTCTTGCTCTCGGCCGCGGCCTTTGTCGCCGCCGCACGTTTCGGCGGCATGTCTGTCGAGATTAGGATCGAGATCGAGCTCGCGTTCGTCCTTGCCTTGCTGCTCAGACCCAGACTCAGACCCAGACCCAGACCCAGACCCAAGCTTGAGCTCGAGCGATGATGTCCAACAATCGATGACTGCTTACGTTGCTGCTGCTGCAAAATGGGAGGGGATTGGCACAACAAACGTCTCGAGAGACACACGGCAGACGGCGAAGATGTGCTGCTGACAAGCGACCTCAGCATGGGAAGACGACGCTTTAGTAAAAAGCGCTCCACTCTTACGAATAGGACGGCGCTAAGTCTCACCACACAAAGAAGACGCGACGCGCCCATTACTACTAGAGCTTCCTGCTCCGCTACACTACAACGAAGAGGCAACACTCTCGTCCGCAGACTACAAGAGGCAGCGGAGGTTGATGTTGAGACTATTATTGGTTATATTTCGCTCGACTGCTCAAATAGTCGAGCAGGGGGGACATGGGGAAGTGAAGAACAGGTAGTCAAAAAAAGAAAGAAACTAGGGTTTCCAGAAGAGAGAAAGCAACAAAGAAAAGAAAAGAGATGAGATGACCACGACGCTTGCAAGAACTCTACTAAGGTGTGGCTCTGTGAGAGAAATGAAAAGCTCCGAAAAGGAAAAGAGGGAAGGGTGAGATGGGCCGGGGGAGACTTTCACGCGGCAGCAGCCTCCTCGGGTGTGGCAGTGGGTGAGGGAGCGGGGCGCGGGGAGAACTTCATTCGGGCGCCGTCCTCTGGGAAAATGCCGGCAATGACGCGGACCTTGTTGGACGTGGGCGTGATTTCGTGCTTCCAGTTCATCGAGATGCTCGCAGCGGCCAGGACGGCCGTCAGGTGCATCAGTGCATATTGCTGGCCGATGCAGTAGTGGGGTCCACTTCCGAACACGAGCCAATTCCTCGGGTGCTGCTGCGCCGGCGAATCAGGGCCCTGCATCCATCGCTCTGGGATGATCTTGTCGGGGTCTGGGTAGGCCTGGGGATCGTGGAGCGAGTTCCAGAACGAGGGAATGACCATGGTGCCCTTTGGCACAGTGTAGTTGTCGTCGATCTTGAAAGCCTTGTGTGCTGTGTAGGGGACCATGATGACCGGCGGCTTGATCCGCAGGCTCTCCTTGACGACGTTGCGCGTGTACTCCATTTGGTCGATGAGGTCGAGGGTGATGGGTGCATCGAGCTGACCGCCTCGGAGACGGTACTGCTCCTCGCGCACCTTTCGCAGCAGCTCCGGTTGGTCGGCAACGTGCTGGAAGAGGTACGTGAGGCCCGAAGACATGGCATCCTGGCTGGCAAAGAGGAAAGAGAGCACGGCAAGGGCGATTTCGCGATCGGAAAAGTCTCGCACCAGGGTTCTCCTCGCGTCCGAGCCCAGGTCCGGGTTCTCCCTCTCGGCGCGCGCATCCTGCATGGCCTTGATCCATCCATCGATGAGGCAGTTGGGCTCACCGCCGGCGGCCATGCGCTTCTTGCTTTCGGCCGAGGCGTGTTCGAACCACTTGATTGTCATCTTGCGCGCCTTGATGGCATTGTATACCTTGGTGCCCGGCAGAGCAAAAGGGAAGTTAACGAGCTGAAGTGCGAGGGTGATGAGCCAGTAGTGGTCCGAGATGTCCTTTTGGCCCTTCTCAGAGATGTAGTCGCCGCAGAACACGCGCAACGACGTCTCCATGTTGAGGTCACGGAACGGCATCATGTATTCCTTTGCCTGGGGATCCGGGTCGGCCATCCATGCGGCAAAATGACGCTTGTAGATGTTCTCCTGGATGCCCAGGTACATGGACAGGGCATTGCGCGTGAAGAGAGTGTTGAGGCCCTTGCGGAAGTCGACGTGCGGCTTGCCGTTGAGGAAAACCCTACGGGAAGAAAACAAAAGAGGATCCGAGCGCGATTGCGATGGGCGGCCCCGGTTTAAAATGAGCATTCAGTGCAGTCGCAGATGTATCTCGCATCAAGCTCAGCTCAGCTCACCAATTGTCGGCGCACAGAATCTTTTTGGCTGACGCCACGAGGCAGGGCTCGGTGTACATGGGGCTATTGAGGATCTTTCGCGTGTGCTCCGTGGACGAGGCAATGACAATGAAACTGGATGCAAGCGCTTCAGCTCTCAACGTTCGCTACGGCATGCGGGCCGAGACGTCAACGAGGACAATTGGCGACGACGACCACTCACATGTGAAAGACGCTCGCAACACTCAGAGGGCCACTGTTCCATCCCTTTTGGTAGTTCTCCAGCGATGGGCGGAGCGAGTCGGCAAACTTGCCAATAACGGGAATTGTCCACGTCGGGCCTGGAAGACCGGCTTTCTTCTGGCGGTAGGCCACCTGCTCGTAGATGAGACCAGTGGCAATGATAGCCAGGACAGCCAAGGCGACGGTAAAGAAGTCTGCATCGCGCAGAGTGATCGCATCGAAGAATCCGAGCACTGCCGACGAAGGACTGGAACCAGCAGCAGCCTTGGCACCCATGCCTCGGTTTCCGCTGGAAAAGGGCGTGAATTGGGGCAGGGCGCCCGAGGCAGACGCTCTCAACGACTCGAAGCGCGACATGGTGGATGCCAGGACAAATGAGCGTGTGATCCTCCTCGAGGGAGAAGCCAGGGTATGGATGCTGATGGTGGTCGATTCTCCGATCGGCCGGCTTTAGTGCGCAACCAAGGAAGTTGAGCAGCGGCCAAGCAAGCGAGCGAGCGAGGATAAAAAAAAAAATCAAAATCGAGAACAAAGAAAAAAAATCAGGTCAGTCAAGGTCGCCGGAAACTTTCTTCCTTCGAACCAGGGCTGGCATGACATTTAGCGTGCCCTGAAATCACGCACGAGCAATCGGCATTAGTTACCTTCGTTGTAGTTGTGCAGACTACTAGTTCGTAGTCGTGTAGTAATAATGGTACGTGGGTAAAGGCGCGTAAGGGACTTTTGGTTACGTGTCCTGGTAGTCCGTGTGTGGGTAGTTTGCACCCGCGGGCAACCCGGCCCTGGTACCCCGATCCTCGCACGGCCAGCCAGATGGGGAGGAGATTGAGTCGCGGCCCGGCTGAGTGAGTGAGTGGCTTGAAGCAAGCAAGCTAGTTCCGCACTTCTGTCTGTTCTTCCTCTGCGCACGAGAGCAAAGGACGAATCAGACCAGTCTCGACTAGTGGAAGAGGATGGGAAAGCACGATGTCATGAGATTCAGACTAAGCTCCCATCACCCCACCTCGTGCACCAAGTGAATTAGAGCCACTCAGGAGGGATGACCATCAGAGATGACGGGGCAGGCGAGAGCGATGATCAAGGTTGTGTTACTAAGCAGGAGTGCTCCAGAAGAATGGCAGGAGCAAAAGCCAGAGCGGATCTGGGCGACCAGGGACTCTAGGCTAAGATCTTCGTCTAATTAATCTTCTGTTCCTTCCATGCGCTGGCTCAGCCTTATTTCGCTGTTGGCCCCCCCCCCCCCCCCCCGCACCGAAGCCCGGCTACTAGCCCCTGTCCTGTGGAACGGCCAATCATGGACTTGTCACAGAAGCCCCTTTTCCTCAGCTCAGATTGCCAGCAGTGGCTGGACAGTAATGAAATGAAGCGGGGCCGAGCCGCCTCCTTTGCACTGTACCTCCGCCCCGCAGGCGCGACCATGCGCCGATAAATTTCCAGCGCCCCTGTGCAACGACGACGACACCTACGACAAACACACGAGTAGAGACAGGCTGAGACGACAAAGAGCAGATATGAGCACCTCCAACGCTGTCGAAGGCAAGGGAGATGCCGGCGTCAAACTCGACTCGACGTCGGCAGTTCCGCCGCCCTCCCCGATGGAGTCGAATCACCGCGAGAGGCTGGTGCAGCGCCTCCGTCGCATCTCGCTCCGCAGCAACGCTTCTCGAGGCTCGCCAACGAAAGGCAAAGGGGAAGCGCCTGTAGCAGAAGCCGTCATTGGACATGCACGCAAGGAAGATGACGGCACCGAGCTGGCTAAAGCTGCGCCTCAAGAAGCAAAGGCGCCAGCACCGCCCTCGAAAGATACAGAACCAGAGCAGAAGTCGGCTCAAAAGGGAACCCTAGCGCCCGTGCCACGACCGATGCTTGAATCGGAAGAGCCTGACGAACCGCAGCCCGTGGACTTGGGGGCCCAAATTGTGAGTTTAGGTTGAAAGGAACAATCCGACTGTAGAGAGAGGCTGACGCCGACGACTCAGTTGGTCTTTGGGCCTGACCAAGCCATGGCCGACATACAAGCAAGGGTCGACGAGGTGTACGAGGCACAGGTTGCCAATCAGTTTGGAAGCGATCGCTGGGCTCTCTTCTTCAAGCCCGGTCAGTACACGCTCGATGTCCGCGTGGGCTACTACACAACGGTACATGGCCTCGGTTCGAGCCCCGAGGACGTAGTCATCACGGGCGCAGTCCGGGTCAAGGCCGACTGGATGGAGAACAACAACGCCACCGTCAATTTTTGGCGCGGTGTCGAAAATCTCACAGTGATTCCGACCATCGAAGAAGACGAATCCATTCTCGTTTGGGCAGTCTCCCAAGGTATGTTCTATCGATGCTGTCGGGAGCGGCCGCCCAACAACAAGCTGATTAGGGGGTAAACATGATTTAGCCACCTTCTTCCGTCGTGTCCATGTCAAGGGCCCAGTCGTCCTTTCCGATCACGGCGGCTGGTCTTCAGGCGGCTTCATTGCCGATTCCCAGATCGACGGGCAGATCGACAATGGCACTCAGCAACAGTTCATCACCCGCAACGTTTCGATGGGCTCCTGGACAGGAGGGTCGTATGCCCAGGTCTTTGTTGGCGACCTAGGTGCTCCCAATGAGGACTGGCCAAAGGTGCCATTCTCTACCATCAAAAAGACGCCCGTCGTGCGAGAGAAGCCCTACCTTGTCTATGATTCCACGGCAGACGCCTACCTCGTCGCCAAGCCAGCTACGAAACCCTGCAGCGTTGGTCCCAGCTGGACTGGTGAAGGCTCTGTCAAGGACGCCACAGTGGCTCTCTCTTCATTTTACGTGGCCGACCCGACAAAGGACAACGCCGATACTTTGAATGCTGCCCTGGTCAAGGAGATGTCGGTCCTCTTTACGCCCGGCGTCTATCTGCTCGGATCTGCGCTTGCTGTTACGGCTCCTGGCACGGTCCTCCTCGGCCTGGGTCTTGCAACGCTTAAGCCTGTTAACGGGACCGCGGCTCTTACCATCGCAGATGTGGAAAATGTTCATGTCGCCGGTCTGCTCCTGGACGCGGGCGCCAACTTCTCCTCGAGCCTGTGCACGGTCGGTGACGCTGGTTCTGGCTCCCTGAACTGGACTCCCAATGACAAGCCAGTCGTTCTCAGCGACGTCTTCTGTCGCGTTGGCGGCGCGGGGCTGGGGCGCTGCGACAACTGCATCACAATCAATCGTCGGGACACCATTGGGGACAATCTTTGGTTGTGGAGGGCCGACCACGGCGACGGAGTCGGTTGGTACCTCAACCCTTGCAACACCGGACTCGTCGTCAATGCCGACTATGTGACAATCTACGGCCTCTTCAACGAGCACCACAAAGAGTATCAGACTATTTGGAATGGCAATCATGGTCAGGTATTTTTCTACCAGGTGAGCCTTCTCCTCTTTCTTTTCCCCGCTCGACCGTCGGTGTGCTGACAGGAGCCACACAGTCTGAGCTGCCGTACGACCCGCCAAACAACAATGTCTGGTCTCACTCGCGTGTGGCTGGATGGGCCTCCTACAAGGTCTCCAATGCGGTCACGTCTCACTACGCCACGGGCCTGGGCATCTACTGCGTCTTTACCAACCCCAATGTGTACGGATTCTCTGCTATTGAGCAGCCGACCTCGCACGCTTCTTATGAGCCCAAGGCCGTGCTCGTCAGACATGCGACCACGGTCCGCTTCGGAGGGGCCACCAACTCTGGCATTGACCACGTCATTAATGACCTTGGTGCCACGATCAACGATACTAACAAGGAGGCGCAGCTCGAGAGCGCTTATGAATGAACTGTCAGCGACTTGTTCGCAGTAGAATGATGGACAGTCTTCTTTCTTATGAGTAACGAATGACGATGACTATATTCAATGACGATAGTGCGAGACCGGGACTCGGATAAATTAAGACGATGATACACTCAGAAACTTCTGCGTCAAGTGGAGTGAAGTGGGCTCGAAGACGACGATGACTCGCAAACGAAATCAGCGCAACAACATGGTGTTCGACGACTCTGACGATGACTCTTCGCAGCAGCAACAGCAGCCAGGGAACGGTACATCTTCGGTTGACCAAGGCGTCTCCGCGCGCTTGGCTGCGCTTGGGGACCCTCTGCCGAGGCTCGTCGCGTTCGACCTAGACTACACACTCTGGCCGCTCTGGGTCGACACGCACGTCTCTGGGCCGCTCAAGCGCCGCGGCGAAAACATCAACAAGGTCCACGACGTCCATGGGCAGCCTCTCTCCTTTTTTCCCCACGTCCCCGCCATCCTGCTGCACCTGCGCAAGAAGGGCGTCGTCGTTGCGGCGGCAAGTCGGACGAGCGCGCCAACAGTGGCGCGCCAGGCCCTCAATGGGCTCGTCCTATTCGATGACGAAGAGCCTGCAGCGGCTGTGCCGACACCGCGGCGGAGTCAGACGACGACGCAGCGCAAGACTGTCAAAGCCATGTGTGAGTTTGTCCTTCTCCCTCCCTCTTCCCTCCCCGTCTTTCTGGACCCGTCATTTTGGCTGACCCCCTCGCATATCAGCGCTGTTCAATCATCTCGAAATCTACCCTGGGTCAAAGTTGACACACTTCCAATCGATCAAGGCGAATACAGGGGTGCCCTATGATGAGATGGTCTTCTTCGACGATGAGTCTCGGAATGCAGAGGTGGGCAACCGGTTAGGTGTTCATTTCCACCTCGTCGGGCACGAAGGCCTCGACGTCAATGCATTCGAGACTGCTGTGAGGCAGTGGAGAGCAAAGAGAAAGGCGAGGGAGCCAGGACAGAACAGCAACCCGGCCGACGAGCTTCTGCGGTGATCTTCCAATTCGACAATCTATTCATTAATGGGAGGCCCTTCCCTATGTAATGCAGCTATTTGTGTACAATTGTGTTGGTTGGTGGTAATAGAAGACCACTTCGAAAGGTCGGGTGGTCAAATGACACGAATTAGACAAGGTAAAAGGGGGATGAGGGGTGGTCTCGGTTGAGCTACTCGCTCTTCTTCTGCTTCTTCTGCTTCTTTTCCTTCTTGCTGGCCATCCTCTCTTCCACCGAGATGATGCCACCGCTATCCCATTCCTCGCGGAGCCACGCCTTGCACTCCTCCTTGAGCTCGGCCGCATTCTTTCTTCCATCCAGAAGATCGTCGAGATGGTCAAATTGCCATGCTTCCACCATGGTCAGGATCCTCTGCATGAGGGGACCCGGTGCGTAGCCAAGAGCTTTCGACACCTCGTTGCCGTCGAGCAGCGCCTTGTCCTGCAGATGCGGGATCAGCGGGGCAACTGGACTGTAAAGATCGCTTAGAATGTGGTCCAGCGCGGTCGTCTCCTGCTGATCGCAGATGTCGAGGACAAGATTCCAGAGAATGAAAGCCTCTGGCGACAGCTCACACTCCTTCTTTGTGAAGGTCATGGTTGGCAGTCGGAAGATGAGAGCTGCGAGCATAATTCGTTAGCCTAAGTGTGCTACCTTGACTTTCGACTCGGTGACGTACCAAGGGTGGCCCGCGGGCTGACATTCTGGCCGGCAAGATTGGGTACGAGATGTCCACGGTAGGCTTGAGCCTGACCATTGGCCACAGCTTTATCACAGCCTGCATCGAAACATGCTTTGGAAGGTCGCGAAAGCAGCTCAACAGACTTGAACAGTTTGGCAACTGGGTCTCTCGTATTGAACCCTCCGAGCTGCGCGATAACAGAGCTTCCATCAGTCTTTATCAAGGATGGAAGTGGGAGCAGATACTCACCTTGAGACCGATGGCAACTACATTTTCTGCGGCCGTGAACCACTTGCCTTTCTTTTCTTCCCACTCCCATTCTTGAAGCGGTCGAAGAGCGGCAGAGAGGAAGAGGTTTCGACGCTGGTACTCGTCGAGCAAAGGCTGCAGTAGCTTCGAAGGAATGCGCTCAAGATCCTTGGTCGAGATGCCGCCAGAGTATCTTTGAGCCCGCGAGAGTTGCGCATCAGCTTCACCATTGCGGCGTCTGGCCTCAACCCATAATTGGTCGAGAATAGTGGCAGGCTCCAGGGCGGTGCTGACGTTGCCAAAGGCCGTAGTTGACAACGATATGGGTCGAATTTCGCCGGAGTTGGGAGCAGGCTCGAAAATGATGGGAAAGAGGTCGAGGTTTTTGATGAGATCTAGTGCCAAGAGTGGGTCGGGTCCTCGAAGCATCTTGTCAACCTCGTTGCCGAATCGCTCTCGGGAAACCTTTTCCATCAGCGCCTTTCGAATCTCATCAGAGTCACCGTCCTTGTTTGCGTTGAGGCAGGCGACAATATCGTAGTTGACGGCATACTGGAACCGACTGGCGAAACGTACGCAGCGGAGCACACGCAACGGATCATCGAGAAAGGTTCGACGGGGCGATAACGGCGTTCTGATGATCTTTTCGCGGAGATCGACGAGACCCATTCCCGTGCAATCCTCGACTTGACGAGTGTGCACATTGAAAAAGAGCGAGTTGATTGTGATGTCTCGACGTTGGGCGTCTTCCAACGGCGTTCCAAACGTCTGTACATCCGAATGAGCATCGTGCAAGGGTCCACAAGGTCTGTACTACATACCATCTTCGGGATCCTGCTGTTGCCTTCATACACCTCCTTTCTGAGATTTACAAAGTCGAGCTGGAGGCCCGCCACCTTGGCCGTGGCTGTCTCGAGGTTCTTGCTCTGCTCTGGGTTCGCCGCAATCTTGGAAATGTGGCCGACGAGAGAAGTCGAGGTGCCGCCATAGAGTGGGGAGCTAGGGTCGGTGGCAAGCTGAGTCGATCGAAAGGCCTCGGAGAGGAGATATGAGCGCAAAAGGAGGGCAAAAATGTGACCGGTCAATGTACTGAGCGAAACATCGAGGTCGTGCGAGGCGTGCCCCAGGAGCTGCCGTGGCAGACAGAGATGCATTCAGCGAAAGTTTCTGTGGGTGCAACATGATATTGAGACCCACCTTGTCGCGTACCCAGCCTCCTGCGATCCTCGCATCGCACGTCCAATTCTCATGGTAATCTATGACAACACCGCACGACTCGACCGGGTCTGGCTGAGGCTTGTTCTCGGTGATCCACTGGCAGGCTTGATCGAGGAGCGTGCACAAGGCATCCTCAATGGGGTCCAGTGTCAGCACTGGCACATCCATTTCGTATGGGGCGTCGGTCGTTGTGGATAAGGGTGCTCCTCGAGATCTGGCGCTGGCACTGACGGTCAGGCGACTCAGCTGGGCTGGGGCACGAGTGGAAAGGCGCGGCCGAACTGACGAGCAAAAGGTCGACGAACGGCCGACAGAGCCTTGTAGCAGGCGCTCAGCAGGGCTTAATCGGGCGAGAGCGGGGCGGAGGGCAACTCTGCGAACGGGGTGCATGTGGCGACCTGCTCAGGACTGCATACTGTTCGCAGCCTGCAGTGCGGTCCCAGGGCAGTCGTAAGAGAAGAAGATCTTTCCTCGCCATGAGCCATTCGT
The DNA here is from genome assembly GCF_003144295.1 of Acaromyces ingoldii. Taxonomy (NCBI): domain Eukaryota; kingdom Fungi; phylum Basidiomycota; class Exobasidiomycetes; order Exobasidiales; family Cryptobasidiaceae; genus Acaromyces; species Acaromyces ingoldii. The sequence continues at coordinate 543,679 of NW_020290247.1, forward strand.
TGGTGGAGGCAAAATCCACGTGAGCGAGCTCAAGAGTTTAAAGTTGCTTCGTACTAGTCCACTCAGTCCAGAAAGACGACGAGGACGACAACGATGATGATCGGTAGGACCGTTGCGAGGAGGGCAGCGCCTTTGGGAGCGACGACAGCTCGAGGACAGAGACATTACTCCTTCTACCCTCCACCAGAGCCGTTCTCGTCCCAGTCAACCAGGGCGAGCGAGCCTCCAACGCCTCCACCACCACCACCACCCTCATCGCTCTCGACTTTTGGCGCATCTCCCCAGCTCCTCTCCAAATTCCTCGCAAGAAATCCAACAGGACTGACGCTCCGGTCTCTTCTCTCTTTGGGTGGTGAGCCAGGCTCGCCACCTCCGACCGAGAAGCTGCTGCGCTCGGCGAGGTTCACGGCGCATGAGTTGCCCATCCGGCTGGCGCGACGCGTGGATCAGTATCGGTCGCTGCCCTTCATCGTCGGATCGAACCCGTACATTGCCAAGATTGCCAGGCTGTATGCGTCTAGCTTCGACAGTCTCGCAAGTCTGGGCGAGATCACGTCAACCGCGGAAAACGAAGAGTTTACAAGAAAGTTGGAAGAGATGGTAGCCCTTCACTCGGAGAATGTCCCCACCCTCTCTAGAGGTGAGCATCGGTCGAGGCCGAAGCATGCACCATTTACCTTGAAGCGACTGACTTATTGAATCGACAGGGTTCATCGAATGCCAGAAGTACATGCCTTCAGCGGCGATCACACACTTCCTTGATGGTGCCATTCACTCGCGAATTGGCATCCGGCTCATCGCCGAGCAGCACCTCGCACTCACCCACGCTCACGCAACTGGTTCTTCAACAAATGCACACTCTGTCGGCATCATTGACACACAAGTCAATGCAGCCGACCTCATCGATGCTTGTGCAGCCTTTGTTGGAGACCTGTGCGAGAGCACACTTGGCATCAAACCGGCCATGGTCCTTGAGGGCGATCGCAGTGCGACGTTCGTTGGCGTCTCCAGCCACCTGGTGAGTCGAAGTTTTTCCTCTCGTCTTATTTGCTCCTATTGCCGTGGTGCTGATACAACTGCTTGTCAGAGCTACTGCATGACGGAGCTGCTCAAGAACAGCTACCGGGCCACCGTCGAAAGACATTTGCGCCTCTATGGCTCCTCGTCTGACCGGCCGCTTCCGCCCATTACCATCTCCCTCGCCCTCTCCCCGACGCATCTTTCGATTCGGATTCGCGACCAGGGCGGAGGAATCCACCCTCGCAATTTGCCCCACATCTTCAACTACACCTTCACCACTGCCGGGTCTTCTGGCGAGGACGGCGAGGCCGGTGGGATGAAGGAGGACGATGATGAGGGAGGACCGTATGCGATGCAACAGGTCGGCGGCGTCGTAGGTCCCGGTGGGCAGGAGGGTTTGGGAGCGTTGAGCTCGGGCGGAGACGTCGGTCTATCGAGCGGCATGGGCACGCTCGCCGGTTTAGGCTACGGCCTTCCTATGAGCAGAATTTACGCAGAGCACGGACGAGGAAGCTTGGACATCGTCAGTCTCTATGGTCATGTGAGTCGACCGTCGTCCGACAACTCCAAATCTGTGTGAGCTGACAAGACGAAACTAGGGCTGTGACACATTCATCAAAGTGCGCGCGAACCCCCTGGATCAACAGTGACTTCTCTTCATACTCTTCTCTTTTTCATGAGTACTGTACACATCATCCCATCACATCTTTGTAAAACATCCAACACTCCTTCTCGGCGTCAAGAGACAGCAAAAGTAGCACGCACGGCATGCCGCAATACGATGAGAGAACAAGACGGAACAATACAATAATAGAGCGAGAGCAAAGACGGGTAAAAGATAAGAAACGACAAGAGAGTGGTCTACTCCAATGAGCTGCCGAGATTGTCGAGGTCGACCTTGGGGTGAACCATGAGAATGGGCTCCTGCGAGGCCGTCAAATCTTCCTCATCGCCATCCGGCTGTGTCTCGTCCTCGTCATTTCTGAGCTCAATAAAGTATTGATCTTTGATGAGCTTGACGACGACCTTGGCCGCCAGTTCCCTCTCCTCCTCGAGCTGTTCCAAAGTCTCGATTTCGCTCTCACGCTGCTCGAGGTACCATTGGATGAGGTCGCGCCTGTTGATACCGGATCCCGTCGCCTTCTCCATCTCATTGACGCGCATCACCAACAGGTTCAGCATCTCAATGTAGCGATCGTGGGTGATCTTCAGCCTCCGTCGTGATGACGGCGCTGCGGAGGTCTCAGCGGCAGCGGCGGCCGTGGTAGGAGCTGATGCTGCAGTCGCTGGGTCCGCAAGGGTCGCAGCTGCGCTCGACATGTCCGCATCCATCGACTCCTCCATCGAGGAAGCCTGCTGCTGCTGTCGTTGTTGCTGCTCCCGCTCTCTGAGCAGCGTGTCGTCATCCTCTTCCTCATCCTCAAAGTTGATGTCGTCCTTCTCGACGTGGATGATCGACTGCCTGAGGAGCGAGAATGCTTCTCTGACAAATGCAGGCGTAATCTCCTGCCTGCAATTCGCTCGCGCAATCGCTTCTGAGAGCCGAATCATGCTCTCCAGCTGCCGAACTGTGATCCTGTATGAGTTCTTGCCGCCTGCGCCCGCATCGTCCTCTCTCAGCTGCCTGTACTTTTCGACGAGCACGTCGCTGGCCTCGGGCGTCAGTTTGGGCTGGAAGGTTCGCGCATAGCGAATGTAGCGCTGGATGGCCTCTGTGCTGAACTCTGGTGCAATGGCACTGTCCTTGAAGCGGTGGACGTTGATAATGTGCTGCGCAATGTTCATGTCGACATTCTCGTTGCATTCGTCGAGAACGACAAAGAAGAGGTCGAACCTCGACATGATGGGCGCCGACATGGCTACGTTAGCTCGCAGCGTCATCTTGCGGTTGTATCGCCCTCCTACTGGGTTGGCCGCCGCCAGGATTGAGGTCCGGGCATTGAGAGTGGCCTGAAGACCGGCTTTGGCAATCGAGATCGTCTGCTGCTCCATGGCCTCGTGGATGGCCACTTGGTCGCTAACGTCCATCTTGTCAAACTCGTCAATGGCGCAGATGCCGTTGTCGGCCAGCATCAGGGCACCAGCCTCGATTGTGAACTCGCCCGTCTCCTCGTCTCGCACCACGGCTGCCGTCAGACCGGCTGCCGAGGAAGCCTTGCCCGATGTGTACACAGCTCGTGGCAGAAAGCCGCAGACATATCTAGCAGAAGGATGTTATTAGCTTCTTGATTTTCAACCTGACGCTTCTTAGCACAACAGGTCACTCACTTGAGGAACTGCGATTTGCTGGTACTGGGATCGCCAACAATGCAAATGTTGATGTCGCCACGGAGGTGGATGCCCTCGCGCGTCTGCTTGTGCACGCCACCCATGAGCTGGAGCAGGATGCCCTTTTTGACAATGTCGTGGCCATACACAGTGGGCGCAATGCTGTGGACGAGGCGCGAATAGATGTCATCGGTAGAAACCATGGCTTCGAGCTCATCGCGCTCCTCCTCCGTCAGAGCATTCATGAGCGTCTCGGGGTCTTCGGCCTCGCCTTCATCGCGCACGTTGCCGCCCTTGCGGTCCTCGCCGCTCTGCACCATGCAGGCCAAAAAGGCCGTCTTGTAGGTCAGGTCGCGAACGCCGAGCGAAGCAAGACCCGTGACACCCTGTTGGCTGATGCCTTCGGGAGCGCGGCCGCCCGCAGCGTCTCGCTGGATCTGAGCGTTGACACCCGGAACGCCAAGCTGCGACACATCGGGCACCACGATAAAGGTGCCGGTGAAGACGCACTTGTCGCCAGCCTTGGCCCTCTCAACGATCTCGGAGCGGAGAATGACGTCGAGGCTGCGAGGCATGCTGCCCGTGGGAATCTCGTTGGCATTCTCCTGGATCCTGACCTTTTGCCAGTCAGCAAAGCGACTCTGATCGGTGTTGAGCTGCCAGTTCTTCGTGTTCTGGCACGTCGGATTGTGGCACATGGTCGGGACCGTGTACTTGAACTGCTGCTCGACGTCGCGCACCACGTTGCCGCACTCCTGGCACTTGAAGGCGCCGTAGATGAGCTCGGGCCTGACCTCGGACGTGCGCGTGACTGTACCGCTGATCGACGTCAGACGACCGATGCTGTCGGTGCGCAAGTCGCGGATGCCGGAAACGAGCGCGAGATTGTAGAAAGAGACGCCAAAGTCGCGAGGCTTGAGACCCGAGGAGGCCGTCGAGGCGGCGTGTGCGTTGATGTAGAGATACTCGGGGCTGACTTCGGCAACGAGGTCGGCGACGGCACGTCGGAGGTAAGGCAGAAAGCGGTAGTACTGCTGACTGACGGCCTCGGCGAGCAGCGACTGATACCGGAGCAGATGGGTAAAGTCGACGAAGAGCGTAGTCCGCTGGAACTCGGAGAGGGCGCTAATCTGGGCTACGTAAGGGCGCTCAGTCGAGTACCCGTCGCCATCTGGGTCTGGTGAGCCGGAGAGGGGCTCTTCGACATAGCTGCATCAGGAATCAAGGGTAAGTACCTTGAAAGAGGAGGTAGAGGACACAAGAGCGCAGGAGCGACTCACTTTGTGAGGAATTGGACGAAATGCTCGCGCACACGCTCGCCCGTCTCGTCAACGACAGGGGCAATCTCCTCGATGTTGATTGGCTTCCGTGGTCTGGCGTTCCTCGAAGCTGGTGCTCCGTCATCTGCATCCCTATCGGTGGTTTGTCCACCATCGGGTCCCCCCGTGTGGCCTTGACCGTTGTTGGTGTTGTAATTATTCGTGGGCATGCTGCCATCACTGGGGATCGAGGCGTCGAAGGCCAGCGGATCAAGGCGGGCACCCGACGTACGGCCTGCAGGCGAGCTCCTGGTCAGTGGCGATGACGGCAGCGCCGACGAAGATGAGAGCATCTCCATATTGTGCTGCTACTGCTGCTGTGCTGCTGTGGTTTGGTGGGTGTGTCTGAAGGGAAGTCCTCGCGAAAGTCTGGCACGAAAGAACGCGTCTGGGGGTCTGTTTAATTTACGCGTCGCGACGCCACGTGAGGTCACATTCGTGTTGGTGTTTTCGCGCGTTCGCGCCCTCTTGACTAAGAAAGGCGCATGAAGCAGTAGCAGCAGCAGCAGTAGGTAGGTGTGATGGCAGAAGCACCAGCCGCTGGCGCGCCTTCAACGTCTGCGGCAAGGACGCCAACGATGGCACGTCAAGGGATTCAGAGTGCAAGGCAAGAAGTTGCGGTGATTCTGCAGCAAGCGCAGCTCGACATCGACACAGCCTTTTTGCAGGCTCAGCTACTGGTCCCTGCTGAGCTTCCTCCCAAGACTCCAGCCGCAGTAGAGGGACCGCGCCGGCTTGTGGTCAGCGATGGCCGCAATTTGACGTTTGAAGAGACTGTTGAGTCACACGATCAGCTGGACCAAGCTCTGAGACAGCTCGACAAGGAGCACCGAGACCTTCAGGCGAAGTACAAGGCCGAAAAAGACGACTGGAACAAGTTTAGAGCCTGGTGGCATTCCGTCGTGGCCAAAAAGAGAGCGTCTCAAGGTGGCACAGAGACGGGCGAGAGGCAGCAGGCGGAAGGCGGGCCCAGCGAAGGACCTGTTCTTACAAAAGCAAAGAAGAGAAAGCTCTCGCAAGAGGAGCAAGATCTTTTTAACCGCTTGGATATGGAGTGCGATGTGACCCAGACATCGACAAAGGCGCAGAGCCCAGTCGCTGTTCGTCGCGCCTCAGACATCAAAAGGGATAGTAAAGAGAAGGAGAAAGAAGAAAAGGTGGACGATAAGGCGTCCTTAAGTGCCTCTCGAAGTAGCGATGAGGAACAAGATCGCAACAATCCAAACGAACTCCACGGCCAAGCCCTAAAGGAGACTGCACGGTCGAACTCGCAGGACCAGAAGTCGTCAGCTTCAGACGAGAGGGAGACTACAGCAGTGGTGCGCCAGCTCAGCTCAGCGCAGCACGGGTACTACAAAGTGGACCGACTTCGGCGGATGGAAGAGCTCAAGAAAGATCCACTGAAGTACAAGGGCCGTGGAAGATACTCCAACGGCACCAAAGAGCACGGGGAGGAGGGGAATCACACAAGGTCTATCAACGACGAGTACGAGATTGATCCGGAGAAGAATGGCGGTGTCGACTTTCCGCACAAGGTGAGGCACGCTTGTCTTTTCTCGAGGAGGCAGCTTCGCTAACCACCGAAGACGCCAGGCGGTGGTACGTGACAAGGCGCAGCGCAAGGGGATGCACGCCTTCGACTGCGAATGCTGTCGCGATGTGGGTACTTCTTGACATGCTGCCGGAGGGTCAAAGGGCGTTGAGCTGACCTGCATACATTCTCACAAAAGTACTATGAAGCAGTCGGCCCACCACCCGAGACGACGGCTCTCGGGGACCCGGTCCACGAGACGAGCGAGCAGCGCGAGGCACGGATGCAGGAGCACCGCCAGCAGCTGAGCAGGCACCGAGCCTACGGACCTCCGGAGCTTACTCCTCCTGGCTACTGGTGAATACAGACGTTGCGCTCCTGCCAGCATACATTCTCACCTCGCCTTTTCTATCGGTAGGGACATTGGGTTCCCCACGACGCAGAAGCAGAAACAGCTGAATCAGCTCGCCGAAGAGGAGCACGAGCGCAAGCGACGGCAGATGGCTACGTGGGTACCCCACTCTTCTCCCCTGCGATTCCGATGCTCTCCGTTTGACCCCGTTCCTCTGCAGAGATCCGCGATACAGGAAGCGACAACAACCCTGAACAACGAACGCATATAGCACCAGTGTACAGTACATTGTATTCTCTCACTTGTTTTTGTAACATCAGGGCGGCACAGAAAGCACTTCAACGCAGCATGTTCATCCGTGCCTCCTCTGCCATGCGCCTCTTCCACATCCTGTAGGCCTCCTCTCCCCACACCTCGACTGGGCTCTTTCCAGCCTTGAGGACCTCTCGCTCGTGCTTGTCGCCCTCTGCTCTAGTGAATAGGGCGACGTTGCTGTACGAGAGCGGCAACGTCGAGTCCCACCGGCACATTTTCCCCATCGTCAGCGTCTCGTGCGGCGGCACGACTGACCTGGCGCGAAAGACTTCCTCAAAGACGTAGCCGACGTCCTCCAGCGTCCATGGGATCCTCCGCGGACCGTGCGCTCGGTCGTTGAGGTCCTTGAGCCCATCGCCGCCATCGGCGACGGGGTAGCGCCGCTCTGCCGTCTCGAGGTCGGTCCAGAGTCGCTCATACGTCTTCTTGCGCTTCTTGAACGGCAACGGCTCCTGCTCTCTTCCTGCAATGTCACAGATGAGGTATGTCGCGGCGGCCAGGCCAAACATGGCAGGCAAGGGACCCAAGACGGGCAGGATGCGGACACGAAAGTCTTCGAGGGCAGCCAGCTCCTCGACGTTGCCCTTTTGAAACTCTTCCTCGTCCAAGGGAAGCAGCCTTGTGTCGCTCTTCTCCGTCGAAAAGACGCACATGATCTGTGGCAGCGGGTCTTGGTCCGCTTCGTGGGCTGCTGATGATGACGACTCGTCACCGTCCTCCTCCATCTCAAAGGCCGGTCCAAGGCGAGACGATGCGGCCTGGCCAGAGATGGACGGGCGTGCGCTTCGGCCCGAGCGTGAAGAGCGAACATCGACAGCCTCCAGCTCCTTCAGACTCGAAGTGCGCGATGCAGTCGACGAGGGCGTCTGAGAAGTCAGTGTCGAAAGCGACGGTCGCTGCAACTTGCCCTTTTCTTTTTCCTCATCAAGAAGAGCTGGCGAGATTGTCTTGCCGTCATCTTCGCCTTCCTCGCCTTGAGCCTCCGAGATTTCAGGGACAGCAAGGCTGACAGCCGGGGAGGGTTCCTCGTCATTGATTAGTCCCGGGAACTTCTCAGTCTCGGGACTCGACATGGGGCTGAAGAATTGCGAGGAGCCCGAGCCCTTGGAGCTGGCAGATGAGGTCCTGCGAGAGCGCTGTGCGCCAGGCCGGCTGTAGCTGCTGTAGCCGGCGCCGCTCTGCCCTTGGAGACTCTTGAGCGCATCATCGACTTGCGACAAGGCCCCTGCAGAGGGCGGCTGCTTCGCATCAATGTCTGCTGCGCCTCGCCCGCTGTGCTCGAGCTTTTTCGAGGTCACCGGAGCCGATGTCTGGGCCGGAGCGCTAACCTCTGAAAGCTTCGCCTCGTCGTTCTTGTTGTCGTCGTCGTCGTCGTCATTGTGCTTAGGCAGCTGCTTCTTTGGCGGGGCTAATGTGCCTTTTGTTTTAATGCTCTTTCTCCCCTTCTTCTCGCGCGATTGCAGGCCCGGAGCCCAGACTCCCCGGGCACGAAGACCCCTTCGGACGCTCCTCGCCAGCGGATCCTCGGCGGTCCCTCCCAGGTCGGCCACCTGGATTGTGCTGGCGTCGGCCTTGGCGCCAGCACCCATGCTGCTGAAGCACTTGATCCGGTTCCGGTAGCAGTACTCGAGCAGGTCAATCTTTGTGTCGATGTTATCTATCGCATCGATGACGTACGTCGGCCTCTGGCCCTGGCCACCGTCCTTTGCCGTCGCAGCACCACCACCACCAACAGCCGGGCCCAGCAGCCGGGCCGCTTCCTGACCCTTGAAGATCTCGACGCGGGCATCCACCTCGGCCCAGGGGGCAATCTCGGCAAACTTTTCCTTGCAGACGACAACCTTTGGGCGGCCGACGTCGGCGAGGTTGGCGCATGCATGGCGATTGAGGCTGCTCAGGCTGACCTGGTCAAAGTCGATGAGGCGCAGCTTGCCCACACCAGACCGCAGGAGCATCAGGGCGGCCCAGCTGCCGACGCCACCAGCACCCACGACAATGACAAAGGCATCGCGCACCTTGACCATCGCTTCTTCGCCGAGGAATGAGTAGTTGCGCGAGAGCTGCTCGCGGATCAGCGACTCGTCGTACGGCGTGGGCGTCGCTGCGCCCGGTGCCAGCGTCGTGGCTCGCGACGAGCCCCTCGAGGAGGGCCGAATGGGGAGGGAGCCCTGCCGTGCCATGGCGGGCGTCGGACGAGGCGAGGAGGAACGGGATGGCGTGCTGGCCTGGCTGGCATTGAGCGCCTGCAGGTAGCGCGGCGTTGGGCCCTCGATTCGGCCCGGCGTCCGCAGCGTGCCGGCATGGTGTGCATCATGAGAGGCTGGATTCAGCGTCGAAGGCCTTTCGGGCTGCTGCTGCTGGTGCTGCTGCCCCTGCTGAGCAGGAGGCTTCGTCTTGCCCGTGAGCGCGTCTGCCTCTTCGTCTGCGATCCTCGCCGCTCTCCGTACCCTTTCTTCCAGCTCGCCTCGTCGTTGTTGTCGATACAGCCTCTGCACGCCCAGTATGCCCAGCGTAGTCACAATCGACGAGGTCACGGCCACGCCCGTGACAAGTGTGAACCACTTGCGCCCAGAAGATCCATCAGACGACGACGCCGTTGCGAGCGCCGACATCGTCTGCGAGGCGTCTGTCTCTGTCGGTCGAGGAGGAAGAAGGCGACCTTCGGGATTTTTTCTTATCCTTTTTCCCTTTCGACATTTTCTCCTCTGCTTATTTTTCCCATTCTTCCTCCACCTTTCGAAGGGTTGGACGTGCGTACTACTACTACTACTGTCCTCATGGCCTTGGTCAGCGACGTCTCGCTCCCTTTGCAGTGATGCGAGGTCCGAAGTTGAGGCGCATCAATGGCGACTCGACCTGGCTGCTTCAGCTTCCCCTAGACGATGCCAAAGGTGCGACTACGACGTTCAACGTGGTGAGCAGAACTTCTAGGCGGCTGCGCTATGCGCATGCACATTTGTTGGGCAACGCAAGCTAAATGTACTACAGCTCCTCGACCCGTGGCTAGACGACTCCTCGCAGGTCGACTTTGCGCCTCGCTTCTCTGAGCAGCGGCGCCTTGTGCCTTCGCTCGCCACGTCCGTCGCCGCGCTCGAGTCCCTTCTCCAGTCTGAGAGCGACGACGATGACGACGACGAGAAAAAAGGCGGACCAGGGCGAGCCTCGAGACACATCGATGCCATCCTCATCTCGCACCCTTTCACCGACCATGCGCATCCCGAGACGCTCCTGGACGAGAGCCTGCCGGCACGAATACCCATATACACTGCGCCGGAAGCAGGACGACGGCTGCGTGGTCTCCTGGCGCACGTTCCATCAAAGTCGCAGCAGCGCAACATCGTGGACATTGAAGTGGCAAAGATGGACGAAAAGTCAGCCCCAGCCTGGGTCCAAGACGCCAGCCTAGGTGCCAATGTCCACTTTGTTTTTGTGCCCGCTCGAGAGTCCATCTTCTCGGCCGGTCATGGCGTAGCATGGCCCTCGCTCCATGGCGCCGTCCTTGTCCTCTACCGACATCCGGGGACAGCCACTCGAGACATCGGATCCTTCCTATACTCGCCACATGGGCTAGCGCCCACGTCGGTCCCACGCTGGCTCACCAGGTTGACGGAGCGCAGCCAGTCAGCTGACGACAGAGCTAAGCATGTGCTCATCCAGTCGTTTGACCGCCAGGAACTCCCTTGGATTCTGGCCGGCACCGTCGCGACCGGTCTGCCTGGCGCGATCGAGGTCGCCGTGAAGGCCTTCAGAGGTGATGCTCAAGGGAGGGCATACAATGCAGACTACATCCTGGCGACGCACGACGAGCACAAGGAGGGTGCAGGCGTCGTCGCACGTCTACTCCGTCGCTATTTTCTCGGCCAGCGCAACGCCGATGGCTCGACGGGCAAGTCGATGCTGGCCGGAGATATCCAGAAGCAGGCACAGGCTCTCATTAATGATGAGCTCCAGGGAGGCAGGCCAGTCACGGCCCTTGTATTGGGGACGGAGGATCGCCTACAGCTTTAGGACAGTGACGATTCATGTGTAATGTTCATTCGTCAAATCTTTGAGGAGAGTGAAGTAACAAGCCAGTGGGAAAGAGATCGGGGAAGACGAGATGGTACGCCGAGATGCGAATTGGGTCTTCGACCTGAAGCAGGGAGCCGAGCCAGATCGCGAGGGACCGCTCTGTTTGAGGTATATATTCGCCTGTCACTTGTGGTCCTTCTTGTGGTCCTTCTTGTGGTCCTTCTTGTGGTCTTTGTGGTCCTTCTTGTCATCTGTCTTGATCTGTGGTCCTTTTCCGTCGCCCTTATCCTCGACCTTGACTGTCTTTCCGTTGATCGACGAAGAGGCCACCACGTGCTGGCCGTTGTTGGCCCACTTTCCATTCTTGTTGCTGGTATGGGTAATTTGTGGTCCCTTTCCATCGCCAACGTCCTCAACGGTGACTGAGTGACCATTCAACAGAATCACATTCTTTGTGTATGAGGACTGCGTTGTGCCACTGCTGCTGCTGAAGGACACCGAGGACGAAGAAAAGGCATACTCGCGCCTAGCGAACCGCTCATGCTCGTTTCGAGTCGACATTTGTCCTGCGCCGTTGTCCCGTCTGCGCATAGGGGCAGACTGGTCGCTCGAAGCGGCAGCTAAGGTAGTCGGGCTGAGCAGGAACACAAAGACGGCCGAGAAGGCGAGTAGCAGGATAGCTTGCATTGTAGTTCGAACGAGTGCCATGTCTGACCTCTGTTGACCGGAAAAAAAAATTGTCTGCTCGTCGAAGAGTAGGTGGGTGGCGTTGTAAGATGGCAAGAAGGAGACGGAGAGGGAGGGGGAGATAAATGAGAGAGCAGGCCGTCATATCGAATCTTTTCGAATGTCAATCGCGAGCTCAGCTGAAGAGGCCGCTCCCTCCGCCCGTCCGCGCGCACGGAGCCCCTGTGTCGCGATCAGAGGGCCATCTTTTATTGCTGACGGGCCCGTCATCTCTAAATTTATCTCTCTCGCGAGCGATAGCTCCAAGACAAAGATAAAGTGGTATTGGTTGAGTTGGCATGATGTTTCGAGTGTCAAGAGTGTTGAGCAGCCCACTCGTCCATTATGTTGTTTAGACGGCATTGTTTTTCCGGTGCATTGCCTTTGCAGCAGGGACGATGGAATGTTTACAACGCAGAGTGGCAAGATTGACACAGTAGCCACCGGAGTCGACTTATCAATGGAGATGGCCGTCGTCGCAAGTCCTTTGTGGGATCGCCGAGTGGTTCCCGTCATGCAGTCTTTCATACAAAAGGCGGCAGTCTCGCCGGCTTGCTATTAGCCATCGCTCTTCCTTTACCAACCACCATTCGCTGCGATGAGACTGTCTTTCTTTCACTTCTCGGCAACTTTCGTCCTTGCGACCTCTACTGCGGTGGCCATCAAGATTCCCTCGCACAAGCATTGGGGTCGGCAAGATCCAGGGAGGCATTGGATGTTTGAGGACAAGGAAAATCTGGCACCGAAGACAATCAACCTAACGCTGCAGAGCAAGTTGCCAGGCTCGCCGATTTGGATTCCCTGCCTCACATGTTTACCAGGCCAGAGTTGTACGGTGGAGCTGGGCACCGCTCTTGTCCGAGGCGACAAGTCGATATCGTCACAGGTCGAGCGGGCCTACCAGCAGCTTAAGCCGTCTCAACGCGAGCGTTGCTTCATTTGTCCGCCTGGAAAGACTTGCATCATCGAGGCGGCGACCCCGGTCCCGCCCAAAAACCCAGTCTGGGTCATCAAAACACCAACGAGCGGCGGCAACAAAGCTAACGACAGCTGCATCGCATGCTTGCATAGTCAATTGTGCAAGGTTACGCCCAGCAGCAAGATTATGACCAATCCGCTGCAAGATTCAATCAAGGTACCGCTCGTCGACAATTGTTTCACTTGTCCAAGGACAACACAAGAGTGCGAGACAGATATGCAAATATTCTGGCGCCCCAACGACTCGATGTCAAATGTTGATTGGGTTCCCACGAAACTTTCTCAGACAGGCCAGGAGGATTCGTGGATGTTCGCAAACAAAACGGGTCATTCTAGTGATCTCCCCTTTCCCAATACAGCAGACCAAGCCGCTGAGGCATGCAAGTCTAGCAAAGAGACGGTCATCGTCGAGGGAAACGGACAACTGCCCATCCTAAGCGGCAACCGTGAGTACTGCTGCTGTAAAACTTGGTATCTCACGTCTCACGATTTCGCAAACAGCTCTGAGATTCATTGTATGCCCAAAGGGAGGCAGTGGTGCACTTTCGACGACAAAGAGATCCGTCGATGTCTACCTCATTCGTCGCCTCACCAGCGCTGAATGGAAACAGCAGCGAGACTTGCAGCAAGTCCCCGAGACTGGCTTTGAGCTCCACGAGGTCTTGAAGCTCTACGAAAGTAGTTCACCTCTCACGCTTTCGAAGATAAGGGGTCAAATGTTATACCGTGAGACTGAGATGATACTTCTTTCCTTCTTTAAAAGCAAATGCTGACTCTCTGTCTCTACATTTTCTCTAGTCGCGCCCAACGAGGCCGTGCCCAGACTGATGTCGGGAATCTATACGCTCCTGTTCAAAGAGAGGTGTGTCCCTATCTCCCTCTTTTCGACCGTGCCCCATTCAACCTAGCCTCTCTGATCATGACAGGGGCGAGGACGACTGGCAGACCTACCAGAAGGACCTCGCGTTTGATTGAGACGACCATGCCTTCTTTCCTGTTTTTCCGGTCCTTCCTCCTTCTCATAGACTTCTCTTCAGCGATCACTCGATTCCGTCCATGTTAGTCTTTCTCGCAATCTAAAGAGCTCAGATAATTCTCGAGCAAGGATGGATGCAGGAGTGCAGCTCCGAATGTGCGGATTCCTAGCAGCACATCTAAGAATTGAAGGCTTATTCGGACCGAGGTACGATATCATGTCTCGTGTTAATCAGCCCTTTAAAAAGGTTTATATTGGGGTCTCATCATCGCTTGGGGGAAGTCAGGGCTCATCACGGGAAAGTAAGGGGAGGGTGGTGAGAGATCGATAGCCATAGGAGGATGACTCAAAGGCGGAAGACAGTATTCGCTTGGGCCGAAGCGGCTGACGACGTCGAAGCTTGAAAAGGGGCAGCTTTCACGCATTGCCATCGACAACAATAACGGGATAGGACTGCCTCTGATAAAGCTTGCCGAGTTGCTGTCCCTTGCCCCTGTTGGCAACGAGACGATATCAGCATCTCGCGGGTGCAAAGCTCTGATCGTGGAATGGACATACGGGATCGTGAAAACCTCTTCGATGATGTAATACCACATACCCAGGGCAAAGGGGACTGTGACGTTGAATTCTATACGCGGAGAATGGTCAGCAAGCTGCGCACTCTTTGAGACATCACCACTGTTCACATACTGTACGAGAAGCTCTTAGACGTGGCGATGTCCTCGGGAAGATTGTTCGGTGTGATGTTGGAGAGGACATCGACCTTTGCGGGGCCATTGCCGGCCTTTATGGGAACGAAGTACGTGTTGAGCTGCAACGACTGAAATGGTTGTATCATGCCCGAGCAGTAGATCAGCCCGTATTCTAAGATCAAACCGGCGTTAGCCACGCAAAGAAGTGCGACGCAACCATCCTACACTCACGATTACCGGCAGTGTAATTGTCGATGTTGTAGTCGGCAGCACCGTAGAGGATGGTGCTCCTGCCATTACAGAATGTGTTCGTGGGGCTATAGCTGTTCGGCTTGATGTCCTTGCAAGAGAGGTCGAGGCCTGGCGTCTGAAAGCCGTGCTGGCTGGCGCGCTTGAAGAAAGTCATCTCGTCTTCGTCGCTCTCGATGCTCATGGAGCGTCCGATTAAGCTTTGGAGGTCATCGTCGCTGAAAGCTGGAGCCATACGCTTCTGGATCACGGGAGTGGCGGAGCTGACAGCCGCAAGTAAGGTAGCGACCGCAAGCGTCAGCGTTGTAGAGGAAAGCTTCATGGTGAATGTGTTTGTGTGAAATTTGATACGTCGAAAAGGGGGATGTTGACGAAGCAGAAGGGCGAAGCGAAAAAAAGACGGTCCGTCTTATAGGAAAGGGACGATCTGCAAAACTGAGCCCGTCATCTATTGTTTCCTGCAACAAGCTGACTTTGCTTCGATTTTGTTCAAATGTGGGTAGCTCGCTGGTAGACGAACGCTAGAACCGCTCCGACTAAGCGAGCGCATGGCGGCGGAGCAGTTCGGGCCTGAAAACACTCTCTGTCCGTCGAACAAGGGTATGCATCCGACGGCCTTGTTGCTCCGTGCTGAGCGCAACGGAGGTCCGTCGCTTGGGAGGTGTGCGTGTGGAAGTGGTGCTGGTCGCACGCCGCGCACGGGCATGGGAGCAGGACGACGCAAAGAATTAGGGCGGAGTCCGAGCTGACTTCTCCAACGTCGTGACCTGAAAAGAGAAGGAGGGTGGAGAATATTCCCTTTCGCGCACAAAGTAACGACCGCTCCTCAGACAAAGGTAGGAGTGAGAGTCCCAGCTCAGACGGGCCTTGGCCTGCTTTGAAGTCATACACCTCCTTGACGTTGTAGCTTGATAGATTGAGAAACTCTTCTAGTGAGCCGGCATCAATTGCCCACCGACACGGGCGAAGCAACGTAGCTCAAAGATCGGAGTATAAGATGTTCAAAGCAAGCTTGTTGCCACTCTCTCCATCTCTCTCTTCTTGACCTCGTGGCCCAACAGCCCGTCACGGGGTAGCCTAATGTCATGACCAATGGTCTCACGACGCCAACCGATGCGAGAGAGTCCTCAGTCAGCCCTCAATAGTATACCCGGCTCGAAGCATTTTGCCGGACCAGGGAGCTTCCATCGGTATGCTACTATATAGTGATTTCTCGTTCGTTCACTGAGGCGAAGCGCATTTTGCACTTCGATACATTCGAGCCTCAAGGAAAGACGAGACGAAGAGAAAAGAGAGAGCATAGTCGCGGAACTTATTCCGAAATTTGAGAGTCAGCTTCCAGGCCAAGCAAGCCACGACGTGGAAGAAAAGTTGATAGACGCGGGAGATTTTCCGCCGAGAAGGCCTTCCCTTCTCCCGTGGCTCGGCCCGAGGCGAACAACGGCGAAGAGGGTCTACCGAATGAAGATCCATCAAACGATGGCATCGCGGAAAGGATGGCGATCCTGTGAAGGCCACGCGCGTCTGCCTAAAGATCCCTGCTGTGTGTCACTGTGCCCTGTGGCCAGTTCGATCTACTCGGCCAGCATGGTAGCTGAGCTAAAGATCGCTCGAACGCGTCAAATATTGCCGACAAACCTAGCGCAATCTCTTCGCTTAGTTGCGATGCGGACGATGCAGAAAGATCGATCTATCAGTCGTATGCAATAATTCTCCTCTTGCAGCGTTTGACGTGCGTCCCTTATGCTACTTGCCAAGGAAAAGCTCTCACACGCACCCAGGCCCCCGTCAAAGGCCTGTTTCGTTCGAACACTTTCGCCCATGCTTTGTAGGGAACGTCGACCTGATGAAATTATTGTCGAAAAGGACGGGAGTAGTGTGACGCCTACCATGTAGGGTCGAAGCATATCGTCGGGGACGCGCAGGTGCGACTTACGTACCGTCGGGAGTGCACTAGTACGTAGTACTTACTTGATTTGCTCACAAGGACCCATGTACATGTCATGTCCGTATAGAACGATGAAGCAGTTGCTCTCGATGTTCTAGATTTTGTCCGAGTCCTCTTTAGCGAAGGTCTTATAACTGAGTGGGCCCATCATTCCTTGCGCCTTGCGACTTGACACCTATTCTTTCCGACTCCTTTAACCGCCATCCTCCCTCCCTTCTCCCTGGTGACGGTGACCGCCTACTTTTCTTCTTTCCTTCTTTGCCCCTCCGTGACAACTGCTGCCCTCCCAACTTTGCACCTTCCTTTCTTTCCCAACTAAAAGCGATGCGACTCTCCTTTCTGCCTCCGGCCTTCATGGCCTTTCTGGCTCTCCTCGTGGTGGTCGAGGCCAATGAAGCCCTTGATGTCCGCGCTACTTCCAAGCGACCGTCGATCGTGTCCGGCAACCGCAAGAGCCACCCGCAAAAGATGATGGCCACGACCTGCTCGCGATTCCGCGATGCCTGCGTCAAGGCTGCTCTCGCTGGGAAAAGTGTGAGACTGTCTCTTGAAAGGAGCTATTCACAAGAAGAAGAAGCTCAAATGGCCTCTCTGGTACTTTACAGACCGGCAAGCACGCCATCGTCTACGATTGCTACAAAAAGGCGCCCAAGAATACGCAGTACCACTTCAACTGCCACATTGGGCGCAAGGACTACACCCAAAAGGCCTTGCGCAAATTCTCGGGCGGCACGACCTCGACGAGCTACACTGCTGTATCGACCACGACGAAGACCGTTTCGACAGAGACGGACCTGACGTCGACGACTGCGACTTTCTCCAGGTGAGGAAGATCACAGTGTTCTCCGTGAGATATTTAATTGTCTGACGCATTCTGTGCATCTGTAGCACGCAGACGGACACAGAGACGGCCACAACGACTGACGAGTTTAACACGACGACGACGACGACTGTTGATGAAACTGCCACGGTGCCCGAGACGACGGTTGAGAGGTTAGTGTCGTGGGTTGTCTTATCTGTGTGAAGTACTACAGAGCAAATATCGCCAATCGCCAGCTTCACCATCACCGAGACGTCGACGCTGTCGGTGCCCACTACGATTGTGCTGACTAACACGGTGACGACGACGTCAACCTCGACGTCCTATTCCAGTGTTGGTGACATCTTCCCCGTCATCGACTATCAAATCGCGACGACGAGCCCGGCGCGCCGAGCATCTCGTCTTGACGGCAGCAGCTTCTGCAAGGCCTACTCAAGCGCTTGCAGCCGTCAATGCGCTCGCGTCAACTCTACGCCCAAGCACCAGGTGTGCCAGCAGAAGTCCGGCGGCCGCGTCTCGCTTTCGTGCGTGTGCAAGAACAAAACGCTCGAGGTGAGTAGAGCAGGTTTTCTTATTGTCCTTTTGTAGGTTTTCTGATGTCCGATTGGGTGAATAGACACAACACGCCCTGGCCGATATTGGTGATGACCAGCACGTCTCGGTCGTCTCGACGATTGCCACTTCGTCTGCTACGGCTACCGTCACAAGCACCGTGGTCATTCCCACGACCGTCGTTGCCACCGAGACGACGACTTCTACGTCGCATGTTCCCGTCACGTCGACAGTTGTCTCCACCGTCACGAGCACCGGCACTGTCACGGCCACGTCCACAAGCAGCACGACTTCAACGGCCTCGGAGACTGCCACTGTCACTGTGCCCGTCGAGACCACGACGGTAACCGAGACGGCGACGGCGGTTGCTTCGACAATCGTGGTGATTGCTCCGACAGGTGTGGTGAAGGCGACCTACACCAACGGAGAGCAGCCTCGCTACGTCTCCCGACAAGATACGACGAACCGCGGTCTCAACACACTTGTCCTGGACAGTGCCCAAGCTGAGCCCGTCATGATGGTCTACGATGCGCCCACGAACACGTATGCGCTGCAGTACGTCACTGGTGGCCTCTACCTCTCTTGCGAAGTTGGAACGACAATGACCACGGGCACCTACGGCTTCTTCGTATCCGCCGCCGGTCGTGATGCGGGTCCTTCTGGCGGAGCCGGACCGTGGCAAGGTCGCCCCTACGAGAGCTACTGCTTCTCCGTCGCGGCCAACTCGATCACGCAGGCCACCATTCCGATCCAGGCCGTCTGGATTCAGCCCGACGGCACTAAGTTCAATCCCGTCTACATTTCTGACAATTACGAGGACCCCAACCGGTACATCATCGTGGCCGGTATGGATGGCCAATTTGGTACGGACTTGCCGACGGTCACCATGGCCCTGATCCCGCAGGCTTGAAGGCACGCATCTTCTATCGCTCCACATCACTAGTCACTATCCTGTCTTCACATGTCCATCTCTCGCAACCGCAGATTAATCGATCGCTTGCCCATTTTACCGTTTCGCTCCTTCGATGTCTGTGTCTGTAAGGAGGTAAACATATAACCGTGATCCTACTCGTACTCGACGTCAAGGCGACTAAAAGGACCTTTGGTGGTGTGTCTTTTTAGCCTTGATTGTGCGGCGACTGAAGATGTCGGGGATGAAGCCAGCATTAGGATCGATGGGTTGTGCGTCCGACGACAAGGGTGCGAGAGCGACAGAGGCAGCAGCGATGGATACGACGACGACGATGCGCTTCGTGAGCATCTTCGATCGCGGTGGCAGTCTGTGAGAGGTGAGCTGGGACCTTTCCAGCTCTCTTTCTCTTTCTAGCTGTCCCTACTTTGCGCCTAGGCGCCCGTGCGCCCGATACTATGGCGGAGTCCTGCAAATTTCATTGCGCTCCGCTCGCATGAGTGACCGCTGCTGTCCCTGCCTCAAACGACCCGTCTTTGAGGCCACCGCGACGCGGGCCGCGTCGAATGAAGTGTCGGACCGCCATCTCACAGCGAGTGGTCCCCCTTTCCAGCTTTGAATCTCCACGCACCTGAGTTCGAATCACACCAACGCCCTACAACGCACACGAGCTGCGCAACAGGCCAAAGCTGAATAGCAGGAGCGCATACTGACGGGTGGGCAAATGTCTCATCAAAATTATACGTTGTCTCTCCTCCAGGCTCTGGAGCAGTCTATGTGGCTTATGCTGTCTGATTTGCGCCCCTCTAGAGGTAGGCGAGGATGCATCCAGCGCCCTCCTCCTTTGTCACGACGCGAACCTCCGTCTTCTGCTGCCCCTCCAACACCGTTCCATCGATGCAGGTCCTCTTTGCCTTGGCGTCTGCCTGCGCCGGCGTCCATTCGTATCCGCCACACCGAATGTACTCGCAGGCTACAACTTGGTCCCCCCTGCCCTCTGAGGCCTCGTCTATGTCGCCGTCAGGCTGGGCAGGGTACGTGAATCCAACATGTTTTCCTCCGCTGTACACGCCCTTGAACATGATCGGGCCCAGCCTTTTCTGGGCAAATTGAATGCGAACGTCGGCCGTGTCGTCGCCGGACCAATTTTGAATCTCGTCGATGCTGCGCTTGAGGGACTGCACGACGGCTGGGTCCCTGCACGGCCGGATCAGCAGGAGGTCCAGCGCATCCTCGGGTCGCGCCAGCCGCGGCTCCGGGCATGAGCGAGCTGGACCAGAGAATGGGCCCGGGACAAAGTGCGGCTCCAACCGATCGGTCGAGAGGCAGGCCACATAGACAAAGGGTCCGTCGAGGGTGCTGGCGTCCTCTTTGACAAAGTCCTTGGCGAACGGATCGTAGCGGAAGACTGCATTGCCGTGCGTGTCCAAGGGCCGCAGCTTGAGTGTAGCCTGCGTCCAAACGATGGTGTTCTGCTCGGCTGCCATCTTGAATCTTTCAATGCCTGGGTGGGTCGCTCGAAGCGCTTCGGAGTCGGCCAGGATCGAGGCATGGAGCGCATGCGACGTGATGAGGTGCGCAAGCGTCGTCTTCTCGCTGTGGCCAGTCCCACTGTCACCGGCTATCGTCGAGACGCTAGCAAGGGCAAGGGGGTACATGCTGCCCGAGCTTTCTGTGTCGAGCATCTTCTCGAGGCTCTTCATCCGCCAAGCATCGCCCTCCTCCTCAGCACTGGCACCGCCTTGATCCGGCGGGTAGAGAGACGCATAGAGCGCGTTGGCCGTCCCTGCAGGTACCAGTGCGATGCTCGTCCTCGGTGGTGGTGTGTACCTCCCTTGGCTCCCAGGCTGGCCCATGAGCCCGTTAGTAACCTCGTGCGTCGTGCCGTCTCCACCAACTAGAATGACCTGCAGCTCGTCTCCTTCCTTGTCCAGGCTCGAGCGGATTAGCGAGGCGATACGGGCGCCATCGCCGGGACTTTCGGTCCGATGCACATCGAAGCGTCGGCTCTTGGCCTTCAGCCTTGGTTCAATCTCCTCTGTAAAAAGCCGTTCCGAGATTTGCCCGCCTGCCGCCGGATTGATGACGACGTGGATCATCCTCGTAGAGTCCTGCGCCATCTCTATCGCACTCTTTCAATGTTGGTCAGGTTGACTGATCGGTCGATGAGAGAAGCTGAGGTGCCTTTCATGCAAACCTGTCGGATTTTAGAGCTCGTTTTCGCGCCCGCACGGACCTGCTTTCTTCAATTCAAGTCATCAGATCATATTGATACAATCGCATGAATGACTGGACAGATAGCGCGATAGGTCGCACCCCAGGACTTCGAGAGCTACTGTTTCTTCTCTCCCTCTTCGTACAGGGTATTTTCGTCGATGCGCTCTTTTCGGCCCTCGTAGCGGTGCCACGTTGTCACCTTTTCTCCCCACTGCTGCAGCTCGATCACTCGGGTCCTGCGTGGGAAGCCGATCTGCAGTAGACGCAACGTGAGAAAATGAAGGACTGGTCGCAGATTTAGAAATCGTAGGACTTGCTCACCTTGCCATAGCCAGCGTAGGAAGTGCCGCCATTGCTGTGTCGGGCGTGCAAGACAGTGGTCAGATCGTGCTTGCAGAGGCCACTGAAATCGCCGTACTCACAAGCAGATCCACAGGCCCGTGACCCTTCTGCAGGCTGCATTGATATGCATGTGCCCGTGAAAGAAGCCTACAACGTCCCTCTCCTCCTGGGGCTGCGCGACGATTGCGTCAAAGATGCCCCCGTTCTTCTGCCCTCCCTCGAACGTGGCTCCCTCCTGCTCCTCGCCAAATTCGAGCTTGGACCCAGTGTGTGGGTCCTTGTCGACCGGCGCAAAGGCCTCGGGAATGGGAATGTGACAAAAGAAGAGGGCTTTGGGCTTGGCCAGATGCGTCGCCTTTGTGGCATTGCCGTTCCATACCTCGCCCGTGGCGGCGCTCTGCCGTTGCACAAGGGAGCTAGGCGACAAAGCGGTACCGCTCCTTCTCTTTACCTTCCACAGCCTTCCCAGATCCTTTGCCCCGTCGGGTATGTATGGCCGTGCGATCTTCTTCCACTTTGCCGAGACCTTGAGGAACCACTCGATCTGGTCCTTTCTGATCCAGTCGTACCCGTTCCACTTCCACGGCTTCCACTTGTCTTTCGGCGCAGCGCTGCCCGAGTCGAGGAGATAGAGGGTGAAGAGGTGCATGTCATCGGGGGCGGGAGAGTGAAGCTCGATGTAAAAGTTGCCAGCACCTTCGCCATCGTGCAAGCTCGCCGGACCCGTCCTGGTGAGCGAAAAGGGAAGAAGGCCGAGCATGCGCTGCTGCTCGACGCGACTCAGGTGGCCAGACTCGGAGTCGTGGTTGCCCTGGATGGCAGCCCAGGGAATCTTGCGGTCAATGACCTCCTTGAGCACTTTTGGCAGCACGCTCTTGACGTCCCAGCTGCTGCCCTGGCCATTGAGCTGGTCGCCGCTCCACACGACGAGGTCTGGTTTTTCCTCATCGAGCCACTGGCCAATGAGGGCGTTGGTGTCGTCGTCGGCCACGCAGGGTTTCTCCGAAGACTGCCAATCAACCTCCCTGCAGTCGCCATGGGTGACGGAGAAGTGCATGTCGGCCAATTGGACGATCTTGAAGGTGCCGTCGGCCTTGAAGAGCGGGTGAACGGGTAGCGGAGGGTTTGGTATTGGCGCACGGCGCATCGTAAGTCTAACGCCGCTCGAGGAGAACTCAGGCTGGTAGGGCGCCACCTGGCCCACGGGCTCGAAGCCGGGCCAGGGAGGGCCATTGCCGTAGACGATGTCGAGCTCCGTGACTGGCTGATAGGTGGAGTTGCCCGCCTTTGAAGGCTCGTGATACTCGCCTGCTTCGATTCCCACTCGGTCCTCGTCTGTACCCCCAACGGTCCGATAGTAGAGATGAAGCGGTGGGAGCTGCATGAAGATGCGCATGTAGTGGCTGCGCAGATCGGTCTTGACCCTGTGCCACCCGGCCCACTCCCCTCCTTGCGGGTTCTGGTCTGTGCCCAGCTCGACCAAACGTACCTCGACCACGTTAGGGACATCGGAGGTGCGCTTGGAGCGCCTATAGAAGATGTAGCGAGACTCGAGGGAGCCAAAGATGTTGCCGAAGACGCCGCCTCCCGTTGTCTTGCCCTTGTCCTTGGACTCATTGACCTCACTCTCAGAGTCTAGCGGTCGATCTACTTTGACCCAAGGCCCCAGCCGAGCATCCTTTGCGGCAGTACTCGGAGGTCGACATACCTCGAAACCAAATCGAAAGCACTGGTGGACGGTGATCTCAGTGAGGGGAAATGTGTTGGGCACCAAGGGCGCAAAGATGTCGTTCGGAAACGAAGGGCCATACGTGATGGGAGCGGAGGTCGCTGTGGAGGAATGCTGTTCCTCGAGGTCTTGCTGGGGCTTGGCGAGACTGTGTGGCGAAGCGAGCATGTCAAAGGCCTGGTAGCCAATGTAGCGAGTTGAAGGGGGAAACGAAGGTCGATAGAGGAGACATGTCCACGTCAGCAGAAAGATGAAGCCCGCCCATGCGAGGCAGAATCTGATCGGAGGCCTCGTGCAGCACGAGCACCTTCTTTTCCTCCTGTCGGGAGTCCCCAACTGGCTCCATGCTGGCGTCCTTGTCACCATAGCTGGTGTTTCAGGAGGTCAGTTCGCGGGTCAGTCCAACAGCGTGCTAGTTAGTCTCTTTGGTCTGCAGACGCGCCAATAGTCTATTTCTTATTTGTCTGTCCGAAACCCGAAGAGCAGAAGAACTACAGAGCCCCACGCACGTCCTGCGTCCATCACCGATTGTCGTCATGGCTGCTGGGACAAAGTGGCAGCTGCTGTCGGCGGCCATGCGACGCCCAGCCAGAGGTGCCTGGCCATCAATTGCCTCAGCATCGGCGATCAGGCCAAGTGCCAGGCTAGCTGCGATTCCCGCGCGGACCCTCACATACCGATCACCAAGACAAAGCAGGCCTTTTTCCTTCTCAGCTCCTCGCAGAGACAAGAACTTTGCAGCTGCCACCGACCTCGAGACGTCCTCGCCGATTGCCCGATATGACAGCCTGGTCAAAAAAGGGCTTCTTCGAGAGGACTCGTACCAGCGAAAAATTGTCGGAAAGCTCGAAGCGCTGCACGAGGAACTCAAGAGTTACACGCAGAAGCTGCAGCCAGAGCCTCGCTCGCCCACGCACGATGGCGGATTTGTGAGTCTGCTGTGCCTAATCGGCATTGTCTTTGCTGACCATGCCATTTAGCTTTCACGCCTATTTGGGCGGAGACCGCCGACAGTGGGGGAGCAGGAAAGCATCACCATCCCTTCCGATATCCCCAAGGGCCTCTATCTCTACGGAGACGTGGGTACGGGAAAGAGGTAAGTCAATCATGTCGTATGCCTTCCAGAATCTCTGCTAAGTCTTTGCTTCTCCAGTATGCTGATGGATCTTTTCTACGATACGTTGCCGGCCAACATTACAAAGAAACGACGAGTACACTTTCACCAATTCATGATCGATGCTCACAAGCGCATGCATGCATTTAAGGCGCTCACGCACCGCCCTAGCGGCATGGTCATGTCTGCACGCAGCGCAGCATTCAACGCCGTCGGAGCTGGTGGCGCCGCGGGCGGAGGCAAAGAGCGATCGCAGTTGAGCAAGGATGCGGGAGAAGAGGTGGACCCGATTCCTCACGTCGCACGAGAATTTGCGGAAGAGGCCAGCGTGCTCTGCTTTGACGAGTTCCAAGTGACAGACATTGCAGACGCCATGATTCTTCGGCGGTTGTTTGAGCACATGCTCGGTCACGGCGTTGTCTGTGTCGCCACGTCCAAGTGAGTTATCTATCGCTTTTGTCTTCTTGCCCTGTATTGATGTTCTTTTTCCGCAGCCGACACCCGGATCAACTGTACAAGAATGGCATCCAGCGCTCGTCATTTGTGCCCTGCATCGAGCTCCTCAAGAAGCAGCTCGACGTCACCGACCTGGACAGCGGGACCGACTACCGCAAGGTGCCACGGGCGCTGTCCAAAGTCTACTTTTCTCCCCTTTCGCCCGAGAACCTGTCGGAGATGAACAAGCTCTGGGACGCCCTGACGTCCGATGAAGACGTTGTCACAAATCGACCCCTAACAATCTGGGGAAGGACGCTGCCCGTCCCGCTCTCAACGCCTCGCGTTGCTCGCTTCACATTCATGGAACTCTGCGGCCGGCCGAGGAGCGCGGCAGACTACATTGAAGTGTGCCGATCGTTTGGCACCATTTTCATCGACGAGATTCCCGAAATGGGTCTGCATCAAAAGGACCTGGCCAGACGCTTCATCACATTTGTCGATGCCGCATACGAGTCCAAGGTCAGACTCTTTGCGAGCAGCGAGGTCGAGATGATGAAGATCTTCAGCAAGGGCGAAAGGACACAAGATGGCCCTACGCCAGACCAACTGAGAGCGCTTATGGATGACTTGGTACGTTTTCCTTGGCTCCACTTTTTGATCTCATAAAAGACAAGGTAGCTGACTTGTAGAGCTACACCCCACAGGGACTGACGATGGACCAGATGGGCGGCCTACCACTGGCTACTGGCGAAGAGGAAATCTTTGCCTTTGCACGCGTACTGAGCCGGTTGAGCGAGATGAGCTCAAAGCAGTACGCGGAGCTTGCCGGGGGCCAGCACGAGGCCCCGCCAGAGTATTGAGCATGCCACACGCGTCGGCTCTACGGACACCATGCCAAAGATCGTAGTGGGACCCTAGTGCTGGGCCTGGAAGATGAGGCGCAGTCTGGAACATGTCTAGAGATATCCATTGAATAGATGCTCGAATGAACAACATTGGAAGAAGTTTAATTAGCGAATCTGTTGAGCGGCCGATGATCGCATCATGTCAGTGGTAGGAAAAAAGGAGAGGAAAATGAACGGCTGAACTCACAAGCTGGGGCTTCTGTGCAAACGCGACTCTCCTCTGCTCTTCGTCTCTCCGGTCACTGCTCACAGCAGATCGACCGTCTTCGAAGCTCCTCCGCGGGTATACATCTCCTCCACCGCCTGCTAGTCCACCTGCTCCCTTTCGTGGAGGCGCGGTGGCAGTGGCCGCAGGATTGACTGGTGGTGCACTAAGTCTCCGGTAGTTTACCGGTGGCCTCGGCTGGACAGACAGACCTTGCGCCTGCTGCTGCTGGTGCTGCAACGCGACCGGATGCCTCGGCGGGGGATTGGGTGGTACCGGTCGCGCATGCCTCGCCGCCGCGTAGCCCTCGTACTCGTCCCTTCCCAGGGGCGCAGAATCATGGCGCGTACGGCTTGCAGCAGCCGAAGAAGATGGGGTAGCGTCGTAGATGTACCCGCCATAACCGTCTGCGGTCCTCTTGACTGAACCGCCCGAGGTAGAATAGTCGAATCGAGTCTGATAATTCGATGCGAGGTCTGTAACCCTCCGCATATTGGATGGCAGATCCGTCGGTGGCGAGAGAGGCCTGTCGACGTTGGGACCCCTCTGACGGTCTCTCTCCTCTTTCTCGGCCTGGTAGTGAGCCTTCATGCGCGCAACAAAGCTCCGCTCGCTGTCCGTCGAAAGTGTCCGGTTGAGGCTCATGTTGCTCAGACGGCTGCCGCCGACGGAAGGAGCGTAGCGGTCCGGCTCGTAACGGACACGTTGCTCCTCTTCGTAATCCGGCCTTCGATCGGCATAGTGACGAGGCTGCTGAACAGGTTCAGAGTATCTAGGACGTGGCGAGGCTACGTGGTCAATGCGTTGGGGCATGGGCGGGGGCGTTGCGACAACGTCCTCTCTCCGATAGCCCTTTGCAACGGCCGCTCCCTCCCGATCGAGCATCCTTAGCCGATCCTCGGCCTCGGCGAGCCGTCTCTGTAGCTCGGCCTCACGCTCGAGCTGCTTTTCGCGCTCCTTTTCGCGCTCCCAAACACTCACGCTGCGCCCGCCATGGCTGCCCGACCTCGCACTGCCGTTATTTGCGTTTTCGGTGGGGAATCCGCGGCCAAGTGATGCTGTAGCATAAGGTCTCGAGGCATCTTGCAACGGTGCAAGGAGCGATGCCTGTTCTTGTACTGATGTTTGCGCGCTTGCAGCTTCTTGGCGCTGCGCGTCAGTGTCCACGTAGCGGTCCAGGGGTCGATGAAGCGGCAAGTCTTTGACAGCTGCTGCGCGCTCGGTCTCGAAGTTCTTGGTCGGGGATGACGAAAGCTGATTCTTGTTTTTAAGAATGCCAACAGTCGGGCTGGACGTCGCCTGCTGCTGCTGCTGCTGCTGCTGTTGCTGCTGCTGCTGGGCCTCTTCCTCGGCCTCCTCGTCCTCTTCCTTGATCATCTTGGACGGGTCAAAGAGCCCGTCCAAGCGCTCGTCGGGCGGCGTGAGGGGCGTGTGGGGACCTCGGCCCGCACCAACACCAGCCAGATTGATCATGGAATTGTTGGAGTCTTCTGATCCCAGGTTTGACGCGGAATTGCTCAGGCTCGGCGTGGCGTCTGAACTGTTTTGGCCTCGCGATGTGTCCTGGCGCGCATTGCTTGTCGTGTCTCGTGCAACGCTCGTTGCGGGAGCTGCGGGAGGAGAAGCAGAAGTTGTGGTGGGCTCCGCGGCTGGCTCCTCATCCTTCCTATCCTCGTCCTGGCCGCGATCAATGATAGTTCCCTCGGCCCCTGACGAACTTTGAGCGTGATGCGAAGGCTTCTTTTCCTCTTCGGCTGAAGTGTCCTCCTTAGGTGAAGGTGGCTGCTCTTCCCACTTCTCTGACTTGACCGACACCGCCTGAACGGTGGGTTTGCGCGAGACTGTGACAGCCGCCACGTTTGCCGCATCGGCCTTCTTTTCCTTGGGCGACTCAGCTGCTGCTGCTTTCTCTCCCGGTGCTTTGTCCGCAACAACTTTTCCGTTGCTATCGAGCCTTGGGAGATTAGCATATGTCACGCTCGGATCCTTGTCTGTCTCCTTGGCCAGCTGCTGCTGCTGCTGCTGCTGCTGCTGCTGAGGAGGAGGCTGCCAGCCCATCTGTTCCGCTTTCCAAGCGGTCTGGGCCTTCTCGATTGCTGCCTGCCGCAGCTTCTCCTGCTGGTTGATGGCCTCACGAGCCTCGAGCTCCTTGACGGCCAGCACCTGGGCCCAGCCCAGCGCTTCGTCAGTCAGCTCAGGAGGCTGAACGTTAGCCATGGCCTCGCTCGAGGCGAAGTTGAGCCACTCGTTGAGCTTGCCCACATGTGGCCCGATCTTTCTGACTTCCTCGCAGTGCGCCTTCCACTCGGTATCGGCAAGGCCGCCCATCGTCGCAGCCACCGCGAGGCTGGTAAGGTATGTCTTGGCGCCAATACTGGTCCCATGGGTACTCTTTGCGCTTGCGATGTCGTTGGTTAGGCCCTGGATGTCACGGATGTACTTGTCGTGGCTCTCGACCGCTCCTCGCCCGCTCTTCTTGACATTCTTTTCGTGTGTCGCATGGGCCTTCTTGACCTTGGAATCGAGAGTCTCGACGAGGTCGTCGTGTGCCTTTTCCTCTTTTGCAATCTTTTTAAAGTATCGCGCGCAATGCTCGTTGAGGGCCTCGTACTCCTTTTGCACCATCTTTGCATGCTTCGAATGGACGTCGTTGATGCCCTCAAAGATGGCAGAGGAGGCCAGAAGCGTGTTGGCGGGGACCTCTTCGAGGGCCTTGGCCTTTCCCAGCTCGTTGAGGCTCTTTGCCAGCCGTTTCTCGCTCTTTGCTAAACGCGCCTTGAGGTCTCTATACTCGTCTACGGCGTCAAGGACGGACTCGAGTGCTTTAAGGCTCTTGTGCATGTCGTTACGGTCAATGGCGTGCGATTGACCAGCTTTGTTGTCTGCTTCCTGTGCATGCAGCTTCGTGGATGGCGCCGTCGGCGATGTGGGCCTTGACGAAGATGGCGCCAGGTTTTGGACGGGCGCCAGATGACCCATTCCAAGGACGTGCATTGTTCCGTTGGAAGTGCCGATGCTGTTGCTGTTGCTTGGCGTGGGCGAGAGATTGGTGAAAGATGGGACAGAGTCAAAATATTGGCCTCGAGACGAGGTGGCCTGACCAGGCGAAGGCGTGTTGGGGTTCGAAGGCGTGCCCGTGTAGCTTCGGCTGCTGTTGATGCTGCTGGTGTAGTATGGTGGCCCAGGTGGCGCAAGGCTGCCGCTGGCCACGTTGTTAGTCTGGTGAGATGATGCGACGCTATAGACGCTTTGGTGGCCAATGGAAGATGTCGGTCCTACGTGACTCCGTTGTTCAGTTCCGGTGGACGCAGAAGCCGGCGTGAAAGGGGCTGATCCGCCGTATTGCGAACTTCCTCCTCCGCCTCCGCTCCCGCCTCCGAAGAACTTTTTCATTGTGCCGCTGACACGCCAAGGGCGGTTATCTCGTCGCCTTGTCTTTCCCAGGGGCTCTCGTGGTGGTCAATGCACGGGCGGTTCGGTATATTCCTAAAGCTCCGCCTTCTTTATGAGCCCGCTTCCTCTGTCGAAGCGACTGGCTGGCTAGCTTTATGTGTGCTGTTTGTGGCAGTGTGTCTCGGTGTCGTTGATGGTGGGGCGTCGAAAGCTGATGTACAATGTAGTGCTCTGCTCGACCGACCCGTCAAGCTGCTTTAAACAAAACGCGCCTCGCTGCAGCCTGTCGAGCGGCCAAATCAAGCTCAGGGGTCGAAACTAAAAAGTCCGCGTCTTAGAAGATGACCCGAGCAATGATTGACCACGTGGCTCCAAGCAACCGTGTTCCGGCATCGTCTCTCTAGCGCCGTGACGGCTCGACGCGGGCACGGATTGGATTCAGCCTTCGTCACTGCTCATGGGCTCTACGTTGAGTCTTTGAGCGCATTCAAGAAGGCCAGACTGATGAAGGCAAAGGATCCGCACATGAGAGGCTCTAGTCACCTCCTAGCACCTATTCGCAGGCCAAGCCTGCGATGGCGATGACTTCTTATGTTGAGATTGGCCAAGAAGTAGTGCTTTCACTTTTCAAGCCCCGCATTTGTAGAGACTTATTTGTTTTTCATCTTCGGGCTGGAGAAAAGGGCTGGAGGAAATTGAAACTGGAAAGAGATCGCGCATCGTCCCACTGCCAGAGACGGTTAGGAAAAATCAGCTTCCCCGCCTCTCATACCTCTTCTGACCCTCCGCTCTCACACTCTCTCACCCTCTCCTTCCTCGCTCTCTCTCTCCCTCAATCTCCTTACCCTTCCGCCTACTCCCCCCCGTTCGCCTTCTTGCCTTCTCCCAGCCTTCGTCTCCCACATCACTCGTTTCCGCCATTTCTTTTCAAGTCGATTGAAACCAAGGATTACCAAAAAGCCGGAACCGTACCATGGCTCCACTCAACCCTCTGCTCCTCGAGCTGCCACTGCACCTGGCGGTGTTTGGCTTTGCTACGGCCCTGATGGGCCTCACGGGCTCTCACATCCACCAGCTTGGCGCTATTGTGGACAAGATGCAGCACCAGAGCTCATACCCGGACTTTGTCAATCTTGACACCCAAATGATACGCAATGTCGACTTGTGAGTCGCCAAATTTCTGCCTTTTCAACCCCGCGAGAGACTGACTGCGTTCACCTCTATGACAGAGCCATGCTCGTCATTGGATGCGTCCAGTGGGTCTTTAGCGGCTTTGCACTTCTCATG
Source organism: Acaromyces ingoldii (assembly GCF_003144295.1). Lineage (NCBI taxonomy): Eukaryota > Fungi > Basidiomycota > Exobasidiomycetes > Exobasidiales > Cryptobasidiaceae > Acaromyces > Acaromyces ingoldii. Next base: position 573,976 of record NW_020290247.1, read on the forward strand.
GCCTGCAACCAGTTCAAGAAGCGGAGGGGAGAGTACTCCGGAAAGGGTACTGGCGCCTGGCTGGTCGTTGGCCTCGGCCAGCTCCTTCTCTTGGGCGCGTGGACGGGTGTTGTGGCAGCATACACGGCCTACACGGTCATGAAGACGTACAACTTCAGGGAGGGCTCGGGCTACTCGGAGCCATTTGACAGCAACCACGCCATTTACCTCTTCCAGATCAATTCGTGAGTTGCTCTTCTCTTATCTTGGGTTCATCATTTCACTAACCGATCGAGTTGTTTTCGACAGCTACATCCAACAGCAATCGACGGAGAGCCTCATCATTGGCCAGAACCCCGGAGCGACGGGCATCACCTTCTCCCTTGGCGAGTGGGACGTTTCGACGCTGGCCGAGGCCAATGCGATTCTCAACAAGCAGAATTACCTCAACATCTTCTCGTGGAAGGCCGCCGTCGCCGTGGGCTGGTTCGAGCTTGGCACCACCTTCCTTGTCACCGTCGTCCACTTTGCCCTTCCATTCGTCTGGAAGCGCATGGGCCTGATCCGACAGCCAAAGAAGACGAGCCAAGAGTACTACTAGTCGCCATTTCTTCTTTTCTCTCTTCCATCCGCCTCAACCTTCTACCTTCTTCGCTTCAGGTGTACGCTTATTCAACACACACACTCTCTCTTTACCCCGTACTTCTCGCCTTTTTTTGTGCTCTCGAGCCACTTTCCCGTTGCTACCATAAGCCCCTCGCGTGCGGTCACATTGGTGCCTGCGCCCATCGGCGAGCTCTGCTACCGTCCCACATACAGTCGTTTTAGCACACATAGTACCCCACCTTCTGTTGTTGCTTGCTCGAATCTTGATTCTTTTCTGGATCTCACTTTGCTCCTCAGCCTTTCGTCGCACAGGCTACTACTTGCATCCGGCTCTATGCGCTCCACCGCGGCTGACTGACCGACGCGTGCGCTGACGCGCGCGAAGAAAATTGGACAGCTCCAATGCAGATGCTCGTGTTGGTTGCTTGCAACATTCACCTGAGGCAACACGACTCGACAGACGCCTCACATCATTGGAAGGGAGTGAGGAAGCCATGCTGTACATGTGGTTCTATATGACTCCCGAGTAAAAGCCAAGGAAGAAGACAAGATAGGGGGTCAAAAGGCTGGAAAAGCGGTCCATGCGACAGTCGACACTCTCTGCGTTTGGGCCGCCTCGTCCGACCACGGCGCCACCGATTGACGCGCGGCCTCCTCTGCCTCTCCCTTACTTCGACCAAGACTTGTCCAACAGTGTTGAAGGTGGCGCAACAGCTGATATAGAAGGCGATCCGGAGCGGCAAGGCAAGGAAATGCCGGCTCCTGCGCTCCCTCCGTCGGACAACGACCAACGTCTGCATCCTGCGGCCGAGACGATGGATCATGGAGGGCCCGAGATTGGCACGGGCCGAGGCCAGGAGGCGGGAAGTGACGTGTCTTCATGGCTTCCCAGACCAGGGCCGTCTTCGTCGTCTGGCGAGGCAGCGCCGACACGCAGCAGGAGAGCCGCTGCGACGCGGTCCGAGGCGCAAAGTCGGCAAATGACGCTGGCGCTCAATGGCGCGCTGGCTCTGGAGAGAAAGGCTGCCTTATCTTTCGCTGGAAGAGAGGCAGGGGATGATGGGGAAGAATACCTGGTAGAGACGGGCAGCGGTGGTGTGGGGGCTGCGAATGAAAGCGAAAGTGTTCCGAAGAGAAGAAAGAGGGGAAGGCCGAGGAAGGATGAGGCGGCAAAGGACAAAGCGAGGGAGATCAATCTAGTCGACGATGACGAGGAAGACGAGGAGGGAAAGAAGAAGATGGAAGAGGCGAGGAATAGAAAAAAGAAGGAGAAAGAAAGGGAGCAGGAGAAGGAGATGAGCCTGCAAGTCAAAGGGAACGGCTCCTCCGACGGGAAAGTCCACTCCTTTTTCGCAAAGCGACTACCGCGGCCGCCGGCAGAAGAGCAGACGAAGGACGTCGCTGCCGCCAATCAGAACGCCTTCTTTGTGGCGGGCAACGGGAGCTCCTCTAGAGCGGCAGCGCCGTCATCAATAGTCAAGAAAAGGCCCCTGATGGAAGCGAGGTGGCCGAGAAGTGAGGAAATGCTCGTCGAACCTCCTCCGCAGGTACAAGATGTCCTACCGTGGAGTCGTCAATTCAATTGGCCAAAGAAGGAACCCAAGGACCGTATCCATAATGGCTTAGCACCCGAAGAGTTGCAGCCATTGCCTTGGCAACATCGCGCCGGAGCACACAACAAAGGTCGAAACGAAGGCGGCCGTTCGCCCGTCACATCGTCTAAATTGCACCCAGAACAATTGGAAGAGCTCGTAGCTTCGAGTGCGAACACACTTCCAAGCGGAAGCTCCACGAAGCTCGCCGGCAAAGGCCTCACTCAAAATAGGTCAACCAAAACCAACGAGGCTTGGACTGATCGATGGAGGCCGCTCAGGGCTGATGAAGTGCTCGGCAACGAGGTCGGAGCGACTTATCTGCGCGACTGGATACATCAACTTCAGGTCTCGCCTACGGCCTCGGTCAGAAGTACGGCCAAGACGGAGCAGGAACAGAATGGCTTGTCATCGTCGCCTGGCAAGAACAAGAAGCGCACGATGCAAGTTCAGAAAAGGGCCGAAAAGAAACGTCGAAAGAAGGCTGCTTCGAGGCGAGGGGGTCTCGATGGCTTCTTGGTGGACGACGACGATGGCGAAGATCAAGTCGGAAGCTGGGACGAGGGAGACGACGAGGAAAGTGCGTGGTTCGATCAGTTCCGAACAAAGAACGTTGAAGACCTAGTAGCTACCGCGAATGTAGACGAGCCAGATGAGACGTTATTTGCCAACAGCGATAGGCTGGCGAATGTCCTTGTTCTCACCGGTCCCACCGGCAGCGGCAAGACAGCATCGGTGTATGCGTGTGCCTCGGAGCTCAACCACGAGGTCTTTGAGATCTACCCTGGCATGGGAAAGAGAAGCGGAAAGGAGCTCAGCACGGCTGTCGGCGACCTAGGGCGAAACCATATGGTTTCGAGTGGCGGCACGGGAGGGGGAGCTACTTGGAAAATGCTAGATAGGAAAGAAACTACGACGATCTCGAGCAACGGCCACTCGACAAAGCCTCGTCAGTCAGTCATTCTCATTGAGGAAGTAGACCTGCTTTACGACGAAGACAAAGGCTTTTGGGCCGCCGTCGTCGAGCTTGTTGCCGAATCTAGGCGACCAGTGATTCTGACATGCAACGGTAAGTGGTATTCCCCCAACTTTCCTTGAAATGAAAGACTAAAGCCTTCTCAGATCTCTCGGCTGTACCGTTAAGCGATCTGCCCATCCAGCGGGTCCTCACCTTCCGCCCGCCTCCTGCATCGATCGCAGTTCCTTATTTGCAGCTTCTGTGCGCTCACGAGGGATACCTTGTCGAGCGAGCCGATCTGGAGAAACTCTACGCTTCGACGCAAGGGCTTGAAATGGATCGAGCAGCTATCTCGCAGCTGACTTTTACTTCGGATGGGCGAGATGGCGGTCCGGTCAATCCACGCATGCAGCTCAATGCCATCGACAAGCTGTCAGATCATGAGTCCTTCGCTGCACTCGACCTTCGCCAGGCTATAAATCAGCTTCAATTCGAGTGTCAAGGGTCCTGTGACTCAACAGCGAACACGCATCCAGCCAAGGCAGCGGCCCCCTCGTGTCGGCGGTTGATGCCACAGCAGCTGGAGAATCGCTCCTTCTTCGATGCATCGATCGAAGCGCCGTTCGATCGCGCGAGCGAACTTCTGGAGCCCGATCGCTACCTGCCCTTTGCGACGCATGATGAGTTGCAGCTGCCAAACGAGATGGTTGCCTTACCAAAGATGAAGCCAAGACCAATCTGGGCGGCATTTCCCACCTTTGCTCGCGAGGACGAATATCGTTCTGTCCTTGCGCCTTGGAATAGCGACGAAGAAGAGCTGTTACTAGGTCGCCGGACAACATCGAGGAAGGTCGATGAGGTGCTGGGGTGCAGGGGTCTCTGCCTCGCTCCCTCCTGGTCTGCCTTCCTCGGCTCCGATCACTGCATCACCGACTACACTTCGCATCTCTGCCGCATGGTCGCCATCGACGATGTGGCTCAAGCGCAGCACGCTGCGGAACTCGCACGGGCCCAAGAAGAGGCTCTGAAGCGACGGCAGGCCCTTTTCGAAGAAGCAAGTGCCGTCTCGGGAGGCAGCCAGCGGCAGCTCGACGAAGAGGCGCTGCAGAGCGCAAGCTTCAGTCTGGCAAAGATTGGCATCAGGAGCACGCGGGGCTCCACCCAGATGATCCTGAGCGGCAGCTCCGAGGGACCGGGCGACTTTGTGAGACTGCTGGACCTGGACAAGCCAATTCTGGAACGGATCAGGGAAGTAGGATCATTCAGCATGTAAAAAGGAAACCAAGCAAACATCATGTACCGTATTCGAATCAATCGATGCTCGTGTCAAACTCAAACCAAGAGCTTTAACAGTTGTTTCATTGAGGAGCAGAAGAGGAATCTGAATCGACGCCAAGGAGAATCCTAACCTCTTGAACGCTTCTCAGCTTCAAACCCGAAGTTCCAGAGGTTTCCGTCTCGACGAGGACCTTGTAGTCATCGGCGAGGCTTCTCAGCGCATTGCCATGCACAGCGCTCCGAGCCGACGGAGACTGAAGCAGGCGGAGCTCGGGTGGAGCAAGAAGCGCAGCACCCGAATTGAGAAACGTCTCCAAGGACGCTTGCATCTTTTTCCACTCCTTCTCGTCCGTCCTCTTGGGCGGGGCAGAGGCCATTGTCGAGAGGCCGCTCTGCCGCAGGAGATGTCGATGGTGTCGCCCCGTCAGGTCTCCGAGAAGTCGGGAGGCCTCTCGGTCGACCTTGATCTTTGTCAAGCTGAGCGTCGCTTCGTAGGGCTCGACAACGGTGGTGCGCATGTGGCCCAAGCAGTTGAGGAGGTAGATGGACCTATTCCAGTGGGCTGGCGTGTCGTCGTCTATATTAGCAGCGGGATCCAGCAGATCCTTTGCGCTGCTGCTCCTCCGTCGGCTCGATGCAGGCAGGAGCGTGTCTGCACATCGAACGCACAGCTCCATCATCGCATCGATCAGACGCGCAAGGACCGGTCCGATGTCTGAAGCGACATTTTGCCCCTCTTTCTCGTCATCGCGTAGAGGCAGGGTGTCGCCAAAGAGGTCTTGCTCGGACAGTGTTGACTGGTGGACCGCCAGAAGCTCCTTGAGTGTGGCACATGCGCCCAAAAGCGGTGGCGATGGTCCCAAGTCCGACTCGGGCGTCTGGTGGAAGCGTGAAAGGCCAGCTGCGAGATTGTCGAGGGTGTTGAGAAAAGCTCGATATGAGACCTGGCTGATCTCTGAGAGCGTCTTGCTCAGCGCCGCTTTGCTTCCAATTGTCCGTTCCATCGTCACCCGGTAGAACTGAACGAGCGAAGCGAGCTTGAAAGTCGTAATGCACCCTTCCTGCGAGTTGACAGTCTGCTCGACGCGCACGTTGAGCGGCCTGCCGCAGCCTTCCAGGACACGATCGAGGACTTCCCTCGTCCAGATCTCGCCCTTCGTCAGACCAATCTGCTCCATAACATCGCGATCTCTTGTATAGTCGATGCTGCCTTCCAGGCCTCGTCGACGTTCTCCCACCCTCCGTCGACCTTCGATGTCTTCTGCCTTTTCAAGACGTGAGAAGAGGCCGATGAGGAACTCGCGCTCAGAGGCTACCGACTGGTGAACCCAGGCCAGCATGTCGCCGACGTAGCGCATCGGGTCGTGGGCATGTAGCTCGATGGGCCGAGGCAAAAAGGAAGGCGCGGGTCCGCCCACTGTCAAGGCCATCTGAAAGGCATTTGACAGTTGCTTCGCTCTGGTCGTGGCTAAAGCCTTGAGTGCAGGTCTGGGGAGACAGAAAGTCAGCGTGTCCAGTCTGGCCCCAAGCACCTTGAAACTCTGGCATCTCACCTGAGCAGGTCCTCTCGCTGATCAAGCCTCTTGACCGACTCTCGCACATTTTGTCCGACATCCTGGCCCTCTTTGAAGGTACTTCGAAGCTCAAACGTGAGCCACTTGGCCACCTTGGTCTGCGCCTTGTCCATCAGGCTGGCCGTCTCGTCCATGATGTCAATGCCCGCCCTCATGCCGCCCACCTGCCCCTCTTCGCGGCCTACGAGGAGGACATGGCAGTCGGCCCTTATGGCCTCGATGCGATCCATTGCCTCAAAGAGAAGAGGCCCGACCGGAAGCGATCTCGATTCGATTGCGTCGATCTGTGCCTCGGCTAGTGTGAAGCGCGAGAGAAAGGCGTTGAGCAGCTTTGCATTCTGCGCTGTCGTTGCCCTCTGCTTTCGCAAGCCATCGGCATGTTCCAAGAGGTACCGCGTCGAATCGTCTGCGCGGGTAAGTCTTGAGTCGATGTCGTTGCAGGCCGCGTAGAGCTCGTCGATGTGGTTTGAGACATCTGAGATCGCCCGGTCCACTGTCTCCAGGACGTCCAAGTAGCCCAGCGTGGCGTCCTCGACCGAGTCCTCTGCATCTTTGGCCACCCTCGTCCGTGCCCACGCCACGTCAAAGTGCTTCTTGTGCTTTGCATCGTCTCGACGGCTGTAGCGCTCCTCTATATCGTCGAGGGCCTGTTTGACTGCCTCGGGGTCCGTCTCTTTCGAGCGTCTAGGATCAAAGATGGAGCGAAGCTTGAGCGAGAGCGGGTGCGTCGCGGGCAAGGGGTCGAGGTGTGACGACGAGCCCGGTCGCCTTCGCGAAGGCCCTGCCTCGGTCGAGGCTGCCATGCGTTTGCCTTTCCCTCTGGCTCTTTCGCTCGCGCGCTCGCTGTCCGGGCGCCGCGTTGTCAATGAGAGCAGACAGGTTCGGCGCACGGCCACTTCCCTCTCTTGGCCCTGCATTTTCGATTTTTCAGGTCGGCCGGCGACCAAAAGCAACGAACGCGTCGAGTGGAGCAGCCAGTCTCGCCTTCTGTCCTTTCACCTCTCACCTCACCTCTTCTCTTCTCTCCTCCCTTCCCTTTCCCGTCTTTTCCGTCTCGTCTTCGTTGCGGCGTTTGTTCACGTAGAGGAGGCAGAATGCATCGAGGGAGTAGCATCGGCACCGGAAGTGGTCCATGGCCTTCTCAAGGTGTCGAGGACCCTCTCTACGAACAGGACGAAGAAGGTGTTGATGAGGAAGAGCACAGGGAGCGGCTTCAGGACGCTTCGTCTACCGACAAGCCTACAAGGCCGGCGGGTCCACAGCCGTTGACGGGGAGGAGAAAGACGCTAGGAAACGAGGGAACCAACGACGCCGAGCCGCTTTCAAACTCAAACGGCTTCGACAACCACGAAGCTGGCGGGGCCAGTGGCTCTTCGTCTTCGTCCAAGGTCCCAGCGGCAGGTGCAGGTACGAGGGTAGGGCCAAGACCGGTGCCAAAGTCTTCGTCTTCGCTTCGTCACATCTCTTCCAATACACGTAACGTCTCCTTTGGCGTCCCCGCTGTCCACGACACACCCTACGCCGGCGGCGAAGGAAGCGCCGTGCAGAGGCAGCTCAACGCTGACAAGAGGAGGCTAAACAAGGAAGAGCATGATATCGGTCCAGATGCTGAGGACGACAGCGAAGGCTCGCAGTCAAGCGGTGGCAGCTACGAGGCGGACTTGTATGGGTCAATAAGGAAGAGAAAGGAAGGCTCACCCTCTTTGTCCGCAAATCTCGAACTCATCGGCAGCGACGATGACGAAGACTACGGCTTCGACGATGCCGGAAGAAATTTCTGGCAGAGCAAACCCTCGATAGACGTGCAGGGACGGGAAGCAAATCTAAACGACTCCCTTTTAGGATTCCCGTATGACTCGGAGACTCGTGGGCTGGCAGACGTTGATGCTGGGGAGGGAAACAATGCGTTCGGCATGGACCTGGGGCCTCGTCGAAGCGAAGCTAGAAGACGGTTCAGCGATTCGTCGTCGTCCTTCGCTATTCCAGGGGACGTAGATGCGAGCGCAGAGGCTGATGCGCGGAAACGAGATCGATACCTCGCTGCTGAACCTGGCGGGCCTTCGCTGTCTGGTCCCAAGCGTGCGCCGTGGCATCCAAAAGGGCCAGCAGGAGACGGTAGTCGTGTAAGCCCGCCTCTCCTGGGCCCCACGAGCGGCCTCATGACACCAGGACCCCAATTCCCCCAGACTCTTCACACGCCAGTTGGGACACCTCCAGGTGAGATGTCTTTGTATCTATGGCATCACCCACGCGCGCTAACACTGTCAACGAAACAGAGCATACACCCATCGTGGAGCCCCGGCAACGACTTGAGTGGTACACCATGCTCGAGTCCGTCCTGGCTTCCGAAGTGCTTCGCTCCGAGACGAAGAGAATCAACTCTGCTGATGCGCCCTCGTTGACAAAGGAAAAGCTCATGTACCATCGCTGGCTCGACATTCGCGCCAGTCTCCGCGGTCGAGGCCATCTTGCCGGCGCAGTCGAGACGGAGGAGAAAAGGCTGGCAAGTGGATGGCCGATCATGGTCCGCGAGGTCATTGGAGCCATCAACGAATGCAGGGGCGTGGCTGAGAAGCGAGGTCTCGAAGTTCAGCAAGCCCACGACGACGCAGAGGCGGCAGCAACGACGGCAGCGGCAGGGTTGATTGGGAGAGATCAAGTCGTCCATGAGGCCAGCCGTGCCGTCGACGACAGCTCTGGCATCAAGGAGAAGATTCTCGATGAGGTCGGTCAGCTCCTCGCGCGTGTTGACAGCGCAGAGGAACAGTTTCCTTCGATGAAGAAGATCGTAGAGGTGGTGCCAGAGTGGGGCAGCAAGGCTCTGCAGGACAAGCTCGAGGCGCTGTACAGCTGGTACAATGTCACTAACAGTCTTCGGCTCCAAATTGGTGTCTTGCAAAAGTGGACCGGTAGTGACACACTCGAGATTGCAGGACACCAAGCCCCCAATCGTCAAGACCCCGAACGGAGCCACATGGAATCTGGCCGTCCTCACCAGGGCGTCGGGGGACCACCTGGTGCGGGAGCGCTTGCGGGCAAGGAGATGGAGGAGAGCACCTTCCTGGAGCGAATCCTCAAGGAAGACTCGCTTCAATCAACTTTTGAGAAGCGGACCCTTTCAACGCTCAATGCGCTCATTCTCAAGGCCAAGGCATCGATCATCCAGCACCACAATGCTTTCAGCCGGATGGCTTTGCCTTCCTTTGAGCCTGAGCTGGTGCAGCTCATCAATTTCCCGACTCGCATCATGGAGGGGGCTCTCAAGCTTCGGCTCGACTATGCAGGCAAGCTGCGCGATCCGAGCGTGCTCATCATCGACTCGTTGACCGACGACTTGAGAGCCGCTATCGCCCTGGCCTGCCGCATCAAGATCCAATACACGAGCATGATGATTCCCGACCCTGCCAATGGCTGGGAGCTGCCGCCGTGCATCGGCATTGGCTACGACGACGTGCTCCGTCAAGCCTTGCGCTTCTTCTTCAAGCTGCTTCAGTTCAAGCTCAAGGGTGCCGTGTACTTTAAAGAGACGGAAGTCTTGGAGCCCGAATGGCGCTTCCTCAGCACCGCCGTTGAGGTGATCGATGGAGGTGATGTGATCGTGGCCAAGAGCGTGACCAGATTCGTCAACCAGCTCTTCAATCGCATCGTCGACTACTTTCGGAGGGAGCTCTCTGCGCCAACGACAACGGCAAGGTCCTCGCGCTATGGCCGTAACCTCGCAGATGGCCCTCCACGTCGCTTCGACGCCATTCGCTCCCAGACAAAGGCAGCTGAGATGGCGCCCCGCGGGCCCTCGACGGCGGGCGACCTCACAAAGGGCAATGTCCTCGTCACGCTCGAGGAAAAAATCAAGTGGATTCACCAGGTATTCGACAGCGTCCGGATTCGCAGCCGGAAGCTACTCAGCTTGGCAAGAGATATTCGCAATCGGCTAGAAAACGCGGCAGAGTATGACCTGAGCAGCCTGCGGCCTTCCCAAGGCGCACCGGAGTCGGACTCAAATCCAGACTTATCGACGACAACCGCAACGCCGTCGAAACAGGGCAATATGGACCTGACCGAGTTTTTGCAAACGCTCATCAACGCTGGCTACTTTTTGGTCATGACAGGCACCTTTGAGGCCGAGGGCACATACCTCATTGCCGAACCCAGTCTGCAGGACAAGCCGGAGCTGATCCAAGAGCTCTTCCTCAAGTGCATGCGCCGCGTCAAGCCTGCCGATGAGGACACAGCGCTGGCTGCCGAAGCCAATGCCAATGCCCTGCCAGGAGACGAACCTGCACGCGAGAACTTGCGAGACGATCAGTCGGAGGGCGAGGGTGCTGGTGGGGCTGGGTCGACAATGGGACTCGAGGATGAACACCCTCGCTATCTCTTGCTCTTGAGCCCTCGCGACGCTTTCATGTGGACGGGACGAATCATGTCGCTCAAATTGCTGAGGAGAATACCCGTCGAGCTCAAAGATCGAAGATTGCGACTGGTTGCTGATGGTCCTAAGCGAAGGCTGCAGATGTGCAAAGAGCACCTTTACACCGTCTTTGCCGCTGCTGCGAGGGCTCGAGAGCTCCAAGGTGAAGGTCCGCCACCGCCAGCCTCTACCGCCAAAGCGTCTAAGAAACAAGAAGAGGAAGACGTTGCCAACAGCTTCCCGCTCGAAGTCATCAGCGAGCACATGGCCCACATGAGCTCAGTTCAATCAGAACTCCGAAGCATCAACCAGGGCGTCTACCTCTTGTCCGATACGCTCATCCGTTCAGCACCCACCATCCGACGCAAGCTTCGAGGTCGCAATGGCGACGCAGAGCAAGCTGCGCGAGAACGAAGCCGCTCGTCGTCCGACGGCATCACCAGTGATGACCTTCTGAAAGAATCATCAAAGGGGGGTGACTGCGACGAGCTCATTCAGAATTGCTACAGCATGGCTTCGGAGCAGGGATTCCGTGCTCTGCCGTTTATTGAGTCTGCACGCTTGCAAGGACAGATGACTCTGGCGCTGGCACGCCTGGCCATTGATTGGGTCGCCTTTATCTGTGACGACTGCGAGCCGACGGATCGAAAGACGTTCAAGTGGGCAGTGGCTGCGCTGGAGAACGCGATGCACGTCACACGAGCAGATGCAATTCTCAGTTTGAGCGAGCAGGACTTTACGCTGATGCGGAGCAAGGTCGCCAGCTGCATTGTCCTCTTGATATCTCACTTTGACATTCTTGGCGCAAGAAGCAGCGTGGCAAAGGCAAAAGAGGAAGAGGAGAGGCTTGAGCGAGAGAAGGCGGAGCGAAACAAGGTGCCGGGGGCGCCTGGAGCAAAGGAGCCCTCAGAAATGCGGGAGGCGGCGGCCAAATTGGTGCAGGGCATGGGTGGTGTTGGTGCCCCTCCAATGCTGGGCAGAGCCGACAGCGGGATGCAAGCCACCGAGGAAAGATGGGTGCAGAAAGTCATGGAGTGGGACGCGGCCAGGCAGTCCATCGAAGCCGAACAGCGCCTCATCGGCAGGGTCCTCGACGATACCAAGTTCGAGGACCGTGGCTTGCAGAACCTGGCCTCGTCCTCGAGTCGCATCCAGATTCGATGGCAGCAAGGACGCTTCATCGGCGGCGGCACCTTCGGAACCGTCTACCTGGCTGTCAATCTCGATTCAGGCGGCCTTATGGCGGTCAAAGAGATCCGCTTCCAGGATATTTCCTCGACGCCGGGCTTCTTCAAGCAGATTAAGGACGAGATGAGCGTGATGGAGATGCTTAGCCACCCCAACATCGTCGAGTACTATGGCATCGAGGTTCACCGCGACAAGGTCTACATCTTCGAAGAGTATTGTCAGGGAGGCAGTCTGGCCCAGCTCCTGGAGCACGGTCGCATCGAAGACGAGACTGTGATCCAGGTTTACACTCTGCAGATGCTTGACGGACTCGTCTACCTGCATTCGAAGGGCGTCGTCCACCGCGACATCAAGCCGGACAACATCCTCCTCGATCACCTGGGCGTCATCAAATTTGTCGACTTTGGCGCTGCGAAGGTCTTGGCCAAGAATCAGCGCACTATTCAGCGGACACGCAAGCCGGGAGTCGTGGCGCCCAATGCAATAATGGGCCCTGACGGCAAACCTGCGCCGGGAGGTATGGGCAGCCTGCAGGGCACGCCCATGTACATGGCGCCCGAAGTCATCAAGCCCGATCCCCAAGGTCACGGCGAGTTTGGCGCCATGGACGTCTGGAGTTTGGGATGCGTTGTTTTAGAGTTTGCCACAGGCAGAAGACCCTGGAGCAATCTCGACAATGAATGGGCCATCATGTTCCACATTGGTATGGCTAACCAACACCCTCCGTTGCCGGAGCCCGGCCAGCTGTCAGAGCTGGGCATCGATTTCATTCGTCAATGCCTCACTATCTCACCCGATCAGAGGCCCTCGGCGGCGAAGATGAGAGAGCATCCCTGGATCCAGAACCTCATCGATGTCCTCAACGCCGCTAATGCGGAGGAAGAGGCAGCGGCGGCGGCAGCCAACAATAGCAATAGTGGGAGCAGTAGCAACCTAAACGTCCCTGGTGGAGACAGCGATGGCTCTCACTTGGCCCACCAACATCAACATCACCATCCCATCATACAAGCGGGCGACAACGCTGCTGGCGTCGCAGCCATGGCCGCGACTCCTGGCACAAGGTCGATTCACGGCTTCAACTTCCCCAGGCCTTCGGCAACTGCCTCGCTACGGTCATCAGACCTGGCGAGTGCGAGCAGCCACGAGTCTTCGTCGGTCGCTTGGCAATCTACATCCTCCCGCTTGGCACCTCCAGCACCGACGACGGCGGCCACATCGCTAGAAGCGCCTGCGGAAGAAGAGACGAAGGAGCTCGGGTCGCTCTCTACTTCTGCACCGGCGGACCAGGGAAAGCCAGAGGTGCATGGGCAGGCTCATCCTCCAAAGGCGGATCCAGGACACCCACATCATGAACATCCGGGCTATGAAGCCCAAGTGGCTGACATGGCCTACAGAGGGGAGGACAAGCAGACAGACGAGATACTTGCGCCTGGTCCTCCTGATCTGGGAAACAAGGCCGACGAGGGCGAGGCTGGCGCGCCCCGCGGTGGAGAGTGAGCACTTTTCCAAATCTCATGTGTTTTCTACGACCCATCTCTCCCTGTGTTTGCGTTTCTTTGTTCTCTTGTGCAATTATAGTATTACATTCGCATCTCTCTCCCTTCGTCAGAGTGCGGGCCGGTCATCTATGGACCTGGATGGTACTGACACATAGCAACGCAGCGGCCTGAAAGATGGCAAAGAGGAAAAAGGGAAGCCAGGGTACCGAGTCAAGCGTCTCTACATAGACTGCCGTCGTGAGGATCTTGGACAGCGTCATTGTCAGACCATCGACGAGGGAGATGAGGGCGAAGAAGGCTGCGGTGGCGCGCTTGTGGAACGCTTCTTCGCGTTCAGCCTCTCCTCCTGCCGTCGCGTTGAGATCTTGTCCTGGCAATGGATCTGGCACGCTGGCAGCCGAGTCGGAGGAAGAGGAAGAAGAAAGAAGGGGGGTGGTGTAACCGAGAGCATCGACAGTGACTGTGACACCCACAGAATGGAGTGCCGCCTGCGCGCCTGCGCCCATCTGTAGCAGAAAGATGCCAGTATACAAGGCCGTGGTCGAGAGGAATTGACTCGTCGCAAGCGAGATGAAGAGCCACACAAGGCTGTCCAGGCTTCACGCGGGCGACATCTCAGCATTAGCAGCGTCTCAGAGGGGAGATGGGTGGCAGCACTTACAGGTAAGAGAACTTGGCTAGAGCAAGGTCAACACGGGCTTTCCAGAGCGAGACGAGGCCTTTGAGGTGGTGCAGCTCGTCTGCGTCTTCGTCGTCATCTCCTTCGGGCGCGGTTTCTGCTGGCGTGCTGTTGGCGATCCTCTTAATCTCGCCGTTCGTCAAATGCCTCAGCCCAGCCGGCTTCCTTGTGTAACGCTCCAGCACATAGAAGATCGCGGGAACGACGATGGCCAGCGCCAATCCGCGGCCGACGCCCACGATGGAGACGAGGAGACTGATGTTCTCGCCTGTCCATCCAAGACGGTAGCTTCCATACTGGGCCAGGGTGGAAAGGCCGACGATGCTTGTGTTGGCAAGTGCCTCCGTCAAGGCGACGCGCGTGATGCGCCAATCGAGCAAGCCGTCAGACGGGCGACGGCGCGGAAGGATGATGGAAAGTGTGGAAATGTCCGATGGCTTCCTCTTTTGGTCGTTGTCGTCCGATAGCGCTTCAGCATTCCGAGGGGCTGTTTCGGGAAGCAAAAAAGCGACGGTTATAATCGTTGCCATCATGCCGGCGGTGGCAACCAGGAGTGCAGTGACGTTGCTGTGCTCTGTCAGCACAGGAGCTGGGACCTGATCGGTCGGCGGCCGTGGGCTGTAAGGCGGTTGACGTGGTGTCTCAGGCCCATGTCTGCGCCAGTCGAGGCTGGCCAGAAAGCCAGTACGACTGATGGGATACAGCTCGGCGCACAGACTCAAGAGAAGGGGACCAAAAGTCAAGCCCACAAGGATGCTGATGGTAAGAAAGAGGTAGTTTCGCGTTCGGACCGCAGCGGACGAGACGTCGGTGACGAGAACGCGGATCGCAGAGATGACGACGAGCTCTGTCCCGAGCATTGCGTAAAAGACGGTCATTGCGAAGAGCGTTGCGAGCGAGAGAAGGGGTCCGAGACGCCAGGATCCCGACGCCGTTTGCGCCGTCGGCCCAAAGGGATAGAACTTGGGCAGCATTGCAAGGGCGAAGCTGATAAGTGTCTCGGAGAGGATACCGATCATCAGGACGGGCCGTCTACCCCACTTGGACAGCTTCGAACCGTAAAAGATCACAGCCATCGATCCAATGCCGGTGCTCAAGATGTCGGCAACGAACGTAACTTGGGCCGTGAACGATTCGACCGACGACGGCGAGCAGGCCTTCGTGTTCCCCCCTTCAAAGGTGATCGTCTGGACCTCGTCTGGGTGAAGACCATAGTAAGCTGCACAGGCGAGATCCCTCGTTGCCGTCATTTCGAAGCCCTGTTTGCCGTAATAGAACAAGAAGAAGGTCGTCGCGACCAGCAGGGTCCTGATCAGCGGCCATTCGGCTTGTAGCGAGTCGACAGCTTGAGCCCATCTGCTCTTGCCAGCCGCCCCTCGCTCGCCCAACAGCGGTTGTCTCTCTTCTTGACTCGTCATTGTGTCTCTCACATGGGCTTGTGGAGGATGCGAGTGGTCGTTGCCTATTCTTCTGACGCCCTTTATAGCAGCTACCTTATCATATCGACACTTGCGGGTGGAGGAAGACACTGTGACCGAACTTCGGAATGGATGCCTTCGAAGTGGATCTGTGCGTATCGCTAGGCTAGGCCTCTCTGCTGCGCAGGAACACGCTAAAACACGTCTCTCCGCTTATGGACCTGGCTGAGATAGAACTACGCACGGTACGGTAAGTGCTCAGCTTCCTCAGCTTCCTGAGGTGGGATTCGCTCAGCCTCGGTGCTTAGCTTCTTCTCCATTTTGCTCGCTAGATTCGCCGTTACAATCTTCCTGGCGCGTCGATGAAGATAACAAAGGACGTTGGAATATAATTAATTCCCACATTCAGGCACATGTCGCCAAGCACTCTCTCACCGCAGGCTTCTCTGCTATGCTGCATATCGGACACGATGTTCTCCGTATGCACCAGATAAGCTCCATAGAGACTGCTCCGCTACTGGTGCTGAGCATCAAGTCGTGAATCCCTTTTAAAGACGGGTGACAGGCACACGAACACAGCCGAGCCAGCTTTCCTCGCCCCAATATGGGCACCAGCGCCTGCAATGACGGCTCCTTTGTGAGTGCCACGCTCCAAGGTCGTGTGGACCATTCGGCTGACGCCGGGGCGGGATGACAAGGGACCAACGTCGACTTGCCGATTCTTCGACTTTACCCTTGCATTTGAAAACATCATCTTGGCTGCAGTGCCTTCAGCAGCGCTCATCCTCGTAGGACTGATTCGCATCGCGTTCTTGAGCGGCAAGGCGAATGCACCGACAACGGCCGCGGGGTTGAAGAACAGCGATGATATCGTTGGCGCAATGCGGACCAGCTTGGCTATCCTCCATCTCGTTCTCAACGCTGCCGTGCTTGGTCTCGCCGTAAGCCGCGGCTCCATCAAGGACATGCTCGATGCCGATACCGTCGTACCTGCCCTCGGTCTTGCCTTTGTGGCAGCGGTGAGTTGTTTGCCCTGACAAAAGCGTGTCAAGTTGCCTGTCTGCTGACTTGCCGTGTCAGGTCGTCTGCGTGCCCACGTCCTATCTTGAACGAAAGAAGACTTCGGGCGGAGGCTGGCTGCTGCCCGTTTACCTCTTTTCGACTTGTCTTACCGATGCCTGCCGCGTTCGCACCCTCTTCAGCGTCGCCTCGAGCACCTCTCATCATGGCCCTTTGTCAGCATTTGCAAGGCTTTCTGCCACACTTCTCGTTGTAAAGGCGCTCATGCTAGCTGCTGAGAACACGGCCGGTGTCGAGTCGGACGCCACAAAGGAGGCAAGGGCAAGCTTCATCAGCAAAATGTTCTTTTGGTGGCTCAAGGACCTGCTCTGGACCGGCTTTCGGAAACCGCTGGAGATGGAGGACCTCGATGACCTCGGTCCGAAGTACTCGGGCAAGGTACTCGGCCAAAGGCTTGCCGAAGCCTGGCAGCCTCGGGAAGAGCAACTTCCGCGTTCAGGTTATTTCGCTCGACGACGGTCAATAGCAAAAAAGGACGGAGGGGAAGAGTTGGCTATGCACGAGCTGGGTAAAGGATCGCTCGACGGATGTGGTTCCACACAGTCCCATCGGGTCACCAATGGAGGCAATGGCCACACACACCAATCTCATCGTAGTACCAAGAAAAAGGGGAGGAGCCTACTGCTTGCTTGCTTCCTTGCCTTTCCTCGCGAGCTCCTGGCTCCCATCATCTGGCGTCTTATCAATCTGGGTGCTACGCTCAGCCTACCATTCCTCGTCAGCCGCACGTTGGCTTTTGCCGAGTCGTACGTCTCGGACAATGACCAGCAGCAGCAGCCGGCGGCATATGGGTGGGGTTTAGTAGGCGCATACGGTCTTGTCTACCTCATCCTTGCCTTCAGCACCGGTCAATTCAATTGGCTATGCAACAAGGTCCAGGTCAAGCTGCGTGGCGCTCTGATCGAGGTCGTATATCGCAAGAGCCTGCGTCTGCATCTGGATGCTGCAAAACGCCGCGGTGGTGGCTCGGCGGCCAACCTGACGTCCGTCGACATCGAACGCTTTGTCAAAGCCGTCCTCGCCTTTCATACGCTCTGGACAGGCTTTCTCATCATTGGCGCTGCGGCGTTCCTCCTCTACCGCCAGCTCGGCCTGGTCTTTCTAGCAACAATCTTCAGCATTGTCGTTTGCCTTGTCGTGCCTCCTGTGGGCTCCAACGGCCTCACCGGTCGACAGACACGGTGGAGCCGAGCGACAGATCGTCGAGTGAATTTAACCAGCAGCGCCATTGCAAACGCGAAAGGGCTCAAGTTCATGGCTTATGAAAAGGTCATCGAGAAACGCCTCCTCAAGAGCCGTGACGAGGAGCTGGCCATCGCTTGGCCCTTCTGGATCCAATTCGTTTTCGTCAGCACTTTTACCAATCTCGTGCAGGAGATTATGGCTTTTTCTACCTTTCTTGCCCTCATCTTGGTTGATCGATTTACCGGCTCGCACAACTTCACTGTCCACACAGTCGTCACCTCGCTCACCCTGATGCAAATCCTCGAAATACCCCTTTTGACGATGGGACAGTACTACGCACAGCTCCTATCAGCCTATGCGTCGTTGAAGCGGATTGAAGAGTTTCTCCGCGAGCAAGAGCGGCCCACGTACGCGGACGACGATGGAGGACGTGCCCCTAACGAAGACGGGGAAGAGCTGGACATGAAGAGGCGCCACAACTTCTCATCAACGGACTCAATCTTGCCTCAGGAGGAAGCTTTCGCCGCCTCGTTTGACTCTGCGACCATTGGCTGGAACAAGTCAAAGCCAATTCTCGTCAATGTCACTGCAAAAATCCCTCATGGCGAGCTGACGATGCTATGTGGCACCCTGGGCTGCGGCAAGTCAACCTTTCTCCTGGCACTTCTGGGTGAGGCCGATTTGTTGAGCGGTTCGTGTCGTCTTCCTATGAAAAAAGCGCCCATCGCATACGTGGCACAAGACTCATGGTTGCAGGAAGGTGCCTCGATTAAGGACAACATCCTCTTTGACAGTCCATTCGATGGCGAGCTCTACCATACAGCAGTTCACTCGACGGCTCTCGGCCAAGACCTCGAGGAGCTAGCTGATGGCGACCGAACACTCGCCAGAAGCCTCTCCGGTGGGCAGCGGCAGCGTGTGGCCCTGGCCCGCGCAGTCTACTCTGACGCTCAGACCTACATCCTCGACGACGTAATGAGTGCTCTCGATGCCGAGACAGCGTCACACGTATGGAAGTGCCTTCTGGGGAATCAGGGCTTGTTGAAGGGAAGAACGGTGGTACTGGCGACCAACGCTCTTCATCTCATCCATCACGCAGCTCACATCATTCGGCTCGATGCCGGCAAGATCGTCGAGATGGGTCGTTTCGAAGAGCTATCGGACAAGGGAAAAATGGCCATCTCGCGTGCCTCGCTCGATTCAGAGGCTCCCGATTTGGCCAAATTAAGAGCAGCGAAGCCCAAGATCCGGTATGAGGAGAAAGACGACGACAAGCATGAAACCGTAACGAGTGGGGGCGTGCAATGGCGCGCCACATATGGCGCCTGGGCCAAGGCGATTGGATGGGGCGTCTTTGTGATGCTTATTCTCCTCGATGTCTCTCGCTCCAGTAGCCGCCTCGCGTGGAATTTCGTCATCCAGATCTGGGCACGTAGCAACGAGGAGCACTGGCAGGGCGACCTAGCAAAATACCTCTCCACTTTTACCGTCCTCGTCTGGTTCGTCATCTTTGTGACCCCTGTTGAAGACATTCTCCTTGTCTATGGATTGGTCTTCAAGGCTGGCCGCCGCATCCATGCCGACGAGCTGCGCGGCGTGCTGTACGCCACGCTGCGCTTCTTCGAGGAGAATGCCTCCGGAAGGATCATCAATCGCTTCTCGCAAGACGTTTTTGTTGTCGACTGGGAGATTACGATGGCCTTCGGTAACTTCCTTGGGTGCACAAGCATGCTGATCGGTCAGATTTTGACGCTTGTCATCCCTGTACCTTTCATTCTCATCGCTGTCGCCGTCGCGCTCGTTGCCTACGTCCTGATCCAGAGGCTATATGCGCCACCGAGCAGACAGCTTCGACGCTTGGAAATGGCTACAAAGTCGCCCATTTATACCCTTTTCGCCGAGACATCGTCGCCGTCTGGGTTGGCGACTGTGCGAGCAGCCGCACGACAGTCTACGTTCGAAGAGATTAATACGGCCCGGCTTGACAAAAGCCAAGCGCCGTATTACTATCTCTGGGGTGTCCGACGGTGGTTGCTCACCTGGCTCAACCTGCTCGCTCTGGTCATCAATGTTGCCCTCGTTGCCATTGTCGTCATTCTTCGAAAGTCTTCGGCCGTGGCGCTTCTCGGTGTGGGTCTTGTGCAAGCCACACAGATCAGCACGATGCTCAACCAGACGCTCCTTGCATGGACCGAGCTGGAGATCGCGGGCGTGGCTCTAGAGCGCATGCTGGCCTTTGCAAGGCTCGAGCCAGAGGAGAGCGCTTCGACGCCCGACGGACGTTCCCGAAAGTGCATCGAGCCCGCCGAGGTCAAGGGACACGTAGAGTTCAAGAACGTGTCAATGTCTTACGTCGAGGGAGCTGACCCCGCCCTCAAAAGAGTCAGCTTCTCCATCCAGCCGGGCGAGCGCATTGGCGTGTGCGGACGGAGCGGATCAGGCAAGAGCACACTCCTTTTAGGCCTCTTTCGGATGCTGGAGCCCGTCGAAGGCGAGATTCTCCTCGATGGCCACCCCATTTCGAGCACGCAGGCACATTCGCTGAGGAACAGTATGACGATCGTCCCGCAGAATGCGCTCCTCCTGGCTGACTCGGTCAGGAACAACTTGGACCCCGCTAGAGAGAGGAGCGATTCAGAGATTTGGACAGCGCTTGACAAGTGCAGGATGCGTGACTTTGTTCAGGCTCTGCCGAGCGGGCTCGATACACTCGTCGTCAGTGGTGGCAGTGGAAGCGCGGAAAGCAGCGCAAAGGACAAAGGCGGCGACGACGACGACGACGACGATGAAGATGCTTCGAGAGGAGCCAATTCCAGCGTCCACTTCAGCGCGGGCCAGCGTCAGCTGTTCAGCCTGGCTCGAGCCCTGCTCAGACGAAGAAAGGTCCTCGTTCTCGATGAGGCGACGAGCTCGATGGACTACGAGACGGATCGGGCGGTGCAGGAGGTGCTTCGGAGCCAGTTCAACGACTGCACAATGATCACCGTCGCCCATCGCATCGCCACCGTGAGGGACTTTGACCGCATCCTCGTTCTGGGTGCGGGCCAAGTCGTTGAATTTGACACGCCCGACAATCTGGTCCAGAAGCCCAATGGCATCTTCCGGTCACTCGCCATCGAGCAGGGGTGTGCCTGAGGCACTGCGATGCTATTTCCACAGCTGCGATGCCATTTCGATATTATTTTCCCTCATTCGTTCTGTAGATGGGCCCTGAACATCTCTTGAACTACATGTGTATTCCCTGACAAGACAAAATGTAAAAGTGACGACAAGACAAGAGAAACAGGATGGAGAGAGAAGGCAGAAAAGTCGATTAGGTCGACGAGGCGCGGAAGTGAAGGAGACCCTTCTTGCCCTTTTGCTTAAGCTTCTCGTCGACGAGGCAGTAGACGAGGTAGAGGACGATTGCCATCCAGTAGAGGATGTAGACGAGGACGGAGCCGAGGTTGGCCGTGTTGTTCCACCCGACCAGACTGTTGAGGACAGACCAGCCGCTGCCGCCGTTGTCGGTCTTGTCCTCTGGGTTGCAGCAGTCGAGGTGCCAGAGGTAGTTGAGGGCGTCGTACGAGCCCGGGCCGTTGCCGCCCTCGGCAGCAGCGTCGCCGACCTTTTGCACGTAGCGGTAGAACTGGAGGTAGTAGATGGAGCGCGAGATCATGCCTGCGGCAATGACGAGGAGGGCAGCGGTGGATGCGACGAGGAAGATCTTGACGCGGGAGAAGGATCCAGCGCGGAAGACGATGTAGCCGCAGAGGAGACCGGCAAACAGGCCGACGATGGCCGGCAGCGGGATGGAGCTGGCAGGTAGGCCGAGCGAGACACCGCCGATGAAGACGACGCCCTCGAGGCCCTCACGCAGCGTCGTGATAAAGGGAATGACAAAGATGGCCGTTGCGCCGCGGGCCTCGCCCTCAAACGGCCTGCGCACGACGCGCACCCACTGCTTGAGCGTCATTTTTCCGTGCTTTGCGTCGGAGTTGGCCGCTGCAGGCGATGACGGTGCGGCAGCCTCGTGCGAGGCCGACTGCTGCTGGAGCAGGTGGGGCGCCTCGACTTCCGAGCTGGGCGACTGAACGGCCTCGGCGCCCTCCTTCTTCTCCTGGTTGGGCTGCTCCCGCTCCTTTGTCGTTGTCGAAGACGAAGACTGGCGCTGGAGCTCTGACGCTTCGCTCTTGATCTCGTTCTCGCTCTGCGTCGGGTGTTCGAGGCCGGCAAAGGCTCGCGCGAGCTTCCGTCGCCATTTGCCGCGTGACCGGTCAGCGCGGAGGATGGCGAGGGACATGGGCGTGATGAGGAGCACGGCAATGAGGTTGAAGATGCCCTCCCAGAGCTCTTCTGACCGTCCGTACAGATCTGTCGTCTGGGTGTAAAAGACGGCGAGGAAGGCGGCGCCAATGATAAAGGCAATCAGCAGGCCCGAGAGGGCACCAAAGAAGATGTAGCGGCGTAGCTTGCGGATCAGCTGGCGCTGCTTGACAGCCTCCTGCTCCTCGCGCTCATTCTGCGGGACTTTGCGTACGTCGACAATACGCTCGAGCATGCCCGAAAGGATGCCGATGACGAGGGCCGCCTCGAGGGCCTCGCGGAAGGCAATGAAGAAGATTGCGGGCGCAAACACCTTGTTGCCCGTCGGCATCTTGAAGACTTGTTCGCAGTGCTTGCTTCAGGGAGTGTTTGTGGTTGATGATGAGGAGAGAAAGAAGAAAGGAGGCAAACGAGGGTGAAGAAGAAAAGAAAAAAAGAGGCTTGACAAGATACCTTTACGAGTAGTGCTCAGGCTCAAGCTTCTCGCCCCTCCCGGGGCACACAATCAATCAGATCACAGTTAGGGAAAATGCGGCATCTTCTTTGTCTCGGGGAGAATGGCCAGGGCTGCTTCACAGGCAGGTCAGCCCAAGAAAGAGTGCAGTCAAAGTCTTGCCGCGGTACCTGCGCTGATGCTTGACCTTGACCAATCGTGCGAGCTTTTTTTTTTTCCTTCCCTAGCTGCTATCAGTGCTACTAACAGCTAATAGCTAGCAGTAGTAGGGCCCGACTTCCTGCCTGCTTTCAAACCCCGAGCAACTTGTGAATGAAACGGAAAGCTTATCAACTCTCCTGCGCTGTAGCTGTCAATCCAAAAAAAATGGGCTCTTCCAACGACGCTAGAAGAGGAAGCAAGGGCCACTCCCTACGAAGACGAAAATCGCGCGAGTAATTTTTTAGACTACAGTAGCTTAGTAGCTGGGGTGGCGCTCGTTCCAGGCCTCAGGATTCTTTTCCCGGTTTTAATCTGATCGCGGTATTTTCGAGGTTCAAGATTCAGCCCCCCTACCAGGTCAGTGTGAACCGGCCCTTTGCACGGCTTCTTCGTGCGTAATCTGATCAGAGCAACCGGGGATGGCAGGAAGAAGAGAAAAAAAAAGCCGACTCACTTCGTCCTCCAACGGCTGCCGCCGCAAAACAGCGTGCTGCATGTAGCCTAATTACACTCTCTGCCGTGGGCTCGCATGCCCGCCTCGACACTCGCCCCGCCGGGAGCTATCTGATCTGACACCTATCCACCTCAGGCCATGTCTGCCTGCAGTCAAACGATAAGAAAATAGAAATAGAAATAGAAAACATCAAATAAAAATAAAAATAAATGGGAAGAAGTGGTCCAAGTCAGAGCGTCGCGCCAAGCAAACGAGCACTCTGATCAAGACTGCCTCCTCGAACAGCTGTCTCGACCGGAGACGATCCGCCACAGACTACACGTACGTACGGCTGTAGAGCTGCAGGCTGTTGGACAGCAACTTTCGTTCCTGCCTTGATTGCTCGACTTTCGGGTTTGATCGCGGCCTTTTTGCGAAAACCGATAGCTTGCGAGAAGAGCAAAGCTAGGCGAAAGGCAGCCATTTTTTTTTTCTTCGCCTTCTTCATCATACCCCATCTTCCATCGTCGCCGTCGTTGTCATCGTCGTCGTCAAAGAGAGAAGGAAAGAAGAGACGATGCTGGCTCCACTGCTCGCTGCACTTGCATCGGTCGCTGGCCTTGCACAGGCTGCAGACGTCAACCTTGACTGGCAGGTCGGTTGGGTCAATGATGTCAACCCAGACGGACTGGCGTCGAGGAGAGCCATTGGTGTCAACGGACAGTGGCCGCCGCCCATCATTGTGAGTGTCCTCCTCTCTCATTGCTCTGTGTCCGAGAGCAACCCTTGGAAGAGAGTCTTCTCATGCTGAAAAGGTTCTTCCATTCCCTCTGGCATAGAACATCAACTCGACCGACGCACTCAGTATCAAGTTGACAAATGCCTTTGGCGATGGCACCAGCACCTCGCTGCATTCTCACGGCATGTTCTTTAACAACACCAACTACTACGGTGAGTAGAAATCACGGGCCTGTGCCATCGACTGATTTATTGAGGCTGACGGTGGCTGTGATGACGGCGTGGAATGAAAAGATGGCGCCGTGGGCATCACCCAGTGCCCGATCCCCGACGGACAATCGATCACGTACGAGCCCCTCAACTCGAATCTGAGCCCGGCCGAGCGTAAATCGCAGTGGGGCACCTTCTGGACCCATGGACACTACTCCGGTCAGTACGTCGACGGTCTGCGCACGCCGAGCATCATCCACAATGCCGCCGGCGAGGTGCACCAGTACGACGAAGACTACACCATTATCCTCGCAGACTGGTACCACCGCGAGCACCAGGACCTCCTCGTCAATGACTTTCTCAACACCAAGAACCCGAGTGGCGCAGAGCCCGTGCCAGACTCGGCCCAGCTCTACATTGCACACACGCCCGCCAACGGCACGGCAACCTACCTCGAGGGCTTCAACGAGAACTCGACGCTGCCGTTCCAGACGGGCAAGAGCTACCGTCTCCGGCTGATCAACATGTCGGCCCTTTCGATGTTCCACTTCTGGATCGAGGGCCACGACATGCAGATCATCGAGGCCGACGGCGTCGACATGGAGGCCTTCCCCATCGACTACGTCACCCTCAGCGTCGCCCAGCGCTACTCTGTCCTCGTCCAGGCACGCAACGACACGTCGCAGAACTGGCTCATGCACGCCAACATGGACCCAGAGATGTTTGACCAGGTGCCGGATGCGCTCCAGCTCAACATCACCTCGACGATCTCCTACGGCGCCGACAAGGCCAACGTGGGATCCGACCGGCCCACACTGGACGCCTACGACATGTTTGACGACACCCAGCTCGTGCCGTCGGCCGTCGAGCCCATGGTGCCCGCCGACGTGTCGCACGACCTCAACGTCTTCTTCACCACCTACTCGGACGGCAAGAACTACGCCAGCTTCAACAACATCACCTACGTCCAGCCGCTGGTGCCCTCGATTCTGTCGGCAAAGACGACGACGGACGTCAGCCTGCGAGCGAACCCGGCCACGTACGGGCTCGAGAGCAACGCCTACGTCGTCAACCACCTCAACATGGTCGAGCTGACCATCTACAACTGGGACGCCGGCTTCCACCCCTTCCACCTCCACGGCACCCAGTTCCAGGTCGTGCACAAGAGCATGGACGTCACGTCGGACGACCCGACGGTGAACCCGCCGTTTGTCGAGGGCAAGGCCAACCCGATGCGAAGAGACACGGTGACGGTGCCGTCGGGCGGGAGCGCCACGCTGCGCTTCCGCGCCGACAACCCGGGCGCCTGGTTTCTCCACTGCCACATCGACTGGCATCTCTCGTCGGGTCTTGCCGCCATCGTCCTCCAGGCGCCCGAGATTGTGGCGCAGAACCAGACACTGCCGAGCGAGATTGCGTCGCAGTGCGCCGCGCTGGGCATGCCCACGAGTGGCAATGCCGGTGGCGTTATGAACTCCGTCACCAACTTTGGCACTTTGAGAAAGGCACCCGCCCTCCTCACGACGGGCTGGACCGCGACGGCCGTCGGCACCTTTACGGCCTGCCTCATCACTGCCCTCCTTGGTATTGCCACCATCTGCTGGTACGGCTTCTCGTCGGGCCTCCAGGAGGACGAGGACGAGGCCAAGGGAGAAGGAGAGACACAGACGCAGACACAAACACAAACGCAGACGTAGAGGAAGCTTACATCATGGGCCCCAGGACGAGGGTGGGGAGGGAAGGCAGTTGCTGTGCTCCTTCTCCTCCTCCTCCTCCTCCAACCGCGTCGCCCCGTTCTTGGCAGTCATGTACTTTCTTGCTTGGAATCTTCATCTTGGAATGGAAGTGAGCTTTTCGATATCCTTTTGCTTTCTTCGAACAGTCCTTCTCTTATTGCGAGTGGTGTTAATGATGATGATGGTGATCATACAGTACAGAGGAGAGATGAGTGGTGGGTGCAATTACAAATTATGTGGGAAGAGAAAGGGTAGAAAGGGACGGACGGCTTCAGCGCTGCACCCTCTTGAGGGCCCTCGAGACAATCTCTGTATTTCGAGTCGGCGATGATGGCGACCTGAGGAGGGCCTGGCGTGCCAAAAGTGCCAGTCGGCTGGGCGGCCTGAGCGAAGCCAGGAGCGCGCACATGGCCGAGAGCAGCACGACGCTGCCGGCTTGGTGAAGGCTGGCGAGCTCGATGGGGACGAGGTAGATGAGCGTCGAGATGCCGAGCGAGGCTTGCGTCACGGCTGCCAGGGACGCCAGCAGGGCCATGCGCGGGACCATGGGCGGCAGCGGTGTCTTGGAGCGCAGGAGCGACGAGGACAGCCGCCGGCTCCTCCAGCCGAGCGCGAGGACGGAGCAGAGGGTGGTGATGGCCAAGCACCGGTGGATGAGCTGCACCGTCACTGGGTTGGACGTCATGTTGGCCACGATGAGGTTGCTGTCGCTCGATCGACGGTACCGCTCGTCGAGCAGCTCCTCTCTCGGCGGCACAAAGCCTTCGCCCATGTAAGGGAACTCCGAGTAGACGAGGCCGGCGTCCAGACCGGCCACGAGGGCACCGCTCATGGCCGTGACAAAGACGAGGCCCGCCACGCCACGAGACAGGCCTCGGAAGCGACGGACGCGCGGGTCATCGAGGGCAGCCACCAGTCGCTGCGCATTGTCCTTGACTGACATCGACCAGCCTCCTGCCCGGCTTGTGCCCGTGGCGACGGCATGATCACGGAGGATGGAGATACCCGTGTGCAGCATGCCGAGATAGACCAAGAAGGCAGTCCCCAAGTGGGCTGCCAGACGGAAGTGCGACACGCGCGGGTGCCAGCTCTCGCCGGCGCTCGTCGACGGCTGCGAGGCCGCATGAGCGACACCATCGAGTCGCACATCCTTGTCACCGCTCGTCGACGAGACAGTCGTGTTGGGGTGGCTGGGTGCCAGGGCGGGTGCGCTCTCGTCGGGTGCAGCCAGGCCGCTCTTGACCATGTACCAGCCCAGGGCGCCCTGGAAACCGATGCCTGAAGCAATGGCGAGGAGCTTCCACCGAGTACCCGCCGAGACCCGCCCCCTGACAACAAAGTAGAGAGCTGGGAGAACAAAGGTGACGCCAATGATGCGCCCGAGGATGCGATGGGACCACTCCCACATGTAGATGCTCTTGAAGTCGTCGACGGTCATGTGCCGGTTGAGAATGACCCACTCGGGCGTCTGGCGGTACTTGTCCCACTCCTCGGCCCACTCGGCGTCGGTCCAGGGCAGACGCATGCCCTTCAGCCCGGGGTTCCATTCGGTGATGCTCAGACCCGACTCGGTGAGCCTGGTGAGGCCCCCGACAACAATGACGGCAAAGACGAGAAAGGCGCAGAAGAAGAGGTGGTAGGCCACCGCTGGCCGTGTCACGCTTGATCCTTGCTGTGCCTGAGATTCGCTGATGGCTGGTATCCCTTCGCCTCGTTGCGGCGGTGTTCCCCTCTCCTGCTGCTGGAGCGATGCATCAATGGATACCGTGCTGTATCTCGCGCGACTGAGCAAAGCCAATATCGGGGAGCAAGCGGGGGTTGTCGGTGCACTAGAAGGGCGGAGCGGCGAGAGGCAAGGACATGAAGAGAAGAAGCTTCGAGGCCCACCAATGAGCAGGGGCGTTGCGATGCGCGTGCAGGTCCCTCTGTACAGCCCTAGTCGAGCTGAGCTGAGCGTCTGCAGCAGCAACGGCGTCGAACTGCAGCCTCGGACGCTGGCCATCATGTCCCCGTTGGCTGACGTCTCTTGTCGAGAAGGAGAGAGGAGAGCAAGCTGACTTCTTCTCTCCTTGGACAAAGTCGAATTAGTCAGCAGCAAGCAGCCTGGGGCCAAATTAGCCTTTTGGATAGCTCGCACGGCGCGTCGTCCTTCCGTTTCGGCCTCTCTGTCGGACGTCGCACAGCAGCAGCAAGCGACCACAACGCCGACCGAGGCCAGATGTACTGGCCGACGACGACAGCGCGTCGACTCCATCTGTCGCCGTCTGGGCTCGACCGAGCTTCGATTGAAGGCGAGGTCAACGCTGCCCCACCACAGGAGTACGAAGGGGAACGCATCGTGCACCTTAGCAGAAGCCGCAATGGCCATCTCTGGGCGGCCGTCAGCGCAAAGACACTCTCCGTATGGAGCACAAGGCCATCACAGGCCATCGCGGCACTCATAAGAACACAACGGAGCTTGCGAGAGTATGGCAACAACACACGGGTATCCTGGAACGAGGACGGGCAGGGCATCGTCGTTGAGGTGCGTCTGCAGTAAGGGCGCAGAAGGGAAGAAGGCGTGTACATGCTGACCGATTTTTTGCCTGATTGACAGACGGATCAGTCCTATCTGCTACTCTACAACTTTGACTTTCTCCCCTCTTCGATCTACTCGTATGTCCCCTCGACTGGCAGCGGTGCCAAATCCAAGAACAAGGAGCCGTACGCGCCCAATCCTGCCGCCCTCAAGGCCTCCTTTGCCGCTGGTCCAGGTGAAGGGACCGGAGCGATGGCTTCAGAGCTCAGAGGCATCGGCGCAGTGGGGAGCCAAGGACCGGGAGAGGGCAAGCAGATGGCTGCCGAGATCCGCTTTAAGCTGGTCCTGAGAATAGACGCGGGCCTTGCCTGGTGAGTTCAGGACTATCCCCCATCACTTCTCGCTGAAATTGCTCTGACACACATCGCCTCGTCCTCACAGCGCCATGCCCACCAATGCCTATCTCATCGTAGCTACCAAATCTCCTCCTGCCATTCAGTGCATTCCGTGGCCCGAAGACACTTCAACTTCTTCAAATGGAGCGAGACCGACGACGAGGACGAGTCTGTTGGGTCGTCTCGACTGGATCATCAAGGACAAGACAGCCGACCCAGCTTCTGACACTTCGAGCAGCGAAGCACCAGTCCATATCTGCGAGATTTACCATTCACGAGCCATGAACGTCTTTGTCTGGTTGACTTCGGACGGGCGGGCGTACAGTGCCAACCTTGAACTCGATAGCAGAACATCGATATGGCGGGGAAAGTGCTTCCACGGGGAACCAAGAAGACGAAGGAGACGCTCGTCGGCCTTCAGACACGAGCCATTGTCGAGCGAAGCTGCAGAGCCGCAGTCGGCCATCAGCGACGCCTCCATCAACATGTCTGTCGATGGCGACGGCGAGGAGAATGAAGAACCGGGCAGCTACGGCGTGGGCGAGAACGCGACGCTGCTGCCACAAGAACGGGCAATATGCGCCTCCATCAATGCCAAGTTCAGCCTGATTTCCATCGGTCTCCAGGACGGAACGGTGGCCATGTACAACTACCGGGCGCCTGGAAAATCGCCCCTCTTTTCCCATTCCCTCTCCATCCGCAAAGCGCTGCGCTCCACGGCCTCCTACCTCACCACGGGCGCCGTCCAGTGCTTGAGCTGGTCCAGTGATGGGCACGCCATTGCGGTGGGATGGGAGCGTGGCTTCGCAGTCTGGAGCACGTACGGCAAGCTCATGGGCTGCAGCCTTGTCGAGAGTTGGGACACGATCAGTAGCAACTTCTCCGACCGATTCATGTGGGGTGTCGGCGGCATGTTCTGGGGTCCAGGCAACACGGAGCTCTTCCTTCTTTGCCACGAAGGCGAACACGCCCGTGCTCGCTCTCGAGCGAACGATGTAGACGAGAAGGCCTCCTCCTCCACTTTCGACGCCGATGCCCAGCTCTTCGTCCTGCCCTTTGCAAAGTCGGCAGTGGCTAGCCAGCACTCACCAGACAACACAAGGTACGCATTCATCCAACTTGACGACAGCGTCCTCGTCTACAGAGGCAGCGATCAGCCCGACATGAGCATCATCAATCCAGAGAGTGACGTCTGGCAGACAATCAAGATCCCACAGACTTACCTTGCCGCCAATTGGCCAATCCGGTACGCGTGCATCAGCTCCGATGGTCGACTGATTGCTGTAGCGGGAAGACGAGGCCTGGCCCATTTCTCCTCGCTCTCTGGCCGCTGGAAGACGTTTGACAATCCGACTCACGAGCAGAATTTCGCCGTCCGAGGCGGCTTGCAGTGGTACCAGCACGTTCTCGTTGCCGCTTGCCACACGGGCGACGAGTTCGAGCTGCGCCTCTACTCTCGAGATGCTGCCCTCGACAATTCCTCGGTCCTCTACACCGAGAAGCTACCGTCAGAGGTAATTCTGACGACACTCTTCGACAACAGTCTCCTCGTATACACTGCCGACAATACCCTATACCACTTTCTCATCGCGATCACGACTCATGAGATCAAGCTCACCTTGTGCGGCAGCATCGCCTTCGACGGCGTCGTGGGTGAACCTGCTCGCGTCCGAGGCATGAGCTGGCTCATCCCTCACAGTCAGCAGCGTGAGTGTGTTCCACTCCATATTGGACCACCCGTCTTCATAAGCTGATCTTACTTCCTCTAGGATTCGGCGATCCAATGGACGACTTGACTATGGCCACCGTCATCTTTCTGATCGACGGTAAGCTCGTCCTCCTCCGGCCGCGCAAGGCCGGCGAGGACATCGAGGAGGTGTCTTACGACATGCAGATCCTCGGCGATCAAATCGAGTATTACTGGACCCACTTGCAGGGCATCGGCACCCTCGAGAATTCGCTCTGGGGCTATGACGGACGAGGCATCAAGTTGTGGCTCAATGCGTTGACAATTGAGCAGGCCGAGCTGCGCGACGAAGACGAAGAAGGTGATGATGATGACGACGATAGGCCAGAGTACAAGACGATCGAAGAGAGTGTCAGCATGCCGCTGGACTTCTACCCACTCTGTGTCCTCATCGAGAAGGGCATCGTCATCGGCATCGAGCCCGAGGTCTCGATGAGGCGCAACGTCGAATTTGCCATCTTTCGGAGCGCAACCAACACCCACCTCTTTCTTCACCACGTCCTTCGATCTCACTTGGAGAAGGCGCAGCTGCGCCAAGCGGTCATGTTTGCGTCGCACTACAAGGGTCTCGTCTACTTTGCTCACGCCCTCGAGATCCTTCTTCACGATGTCTTGGAAGATGAGGCCGATGCTCAATCACAAAATGGTGAGGACACCATGTCTCGCTCTCAGTCGGATGGAAGCATCATCTATCGGAGCGAAAGCAACTCGAGTTCGCTTCAAGAGTCATCGCTTGACCCGGACCACTCCGCGGTGGGCTCCTCAGGCGGGCCCGATGAAGCAAGTCCGGATCAAATAGGAACAATATCCCGAAAGACAGCGGTGCTACCCCTTGTCATCGAGTTCCTCGACCATTTCGAGGAGGCGCTTGAGGTCGTGGTGGGATGTGCGCGAAAGACCGAGGTGGCCAGATGGTCCTATCTCTTCAACGCCGTTGGGGAGCCGCGAGATCTGTTTGAGAAGTGCATCGCAGCGAACGAGCTGAAAACGGCTGGCTCCTACCTCCTCGTGCTCCACAATCTCGAGCCACTCGAAGAGAGCACTGCCCACACGGTCAGATTGCTCCGACTGGCCGTCAAGAACAAGCGCTTTGCGCTTTGCAAGGACCTGCTGCGCTTCGTTCGGAGCATGGACGAGAGCGGCGCAGCGCTTCGGCAGGTGGTCAAAGAAGCAGCCTTGCTGCCCGAGGACGAGGTACCCGTTCAAAAAGGCCTCGGCGTCTCCCTGGCGCTCACAGGGCGACACGACTTCTTGGCCTCACCGTCGCCTGGACCCTTGAACCGCAGCTCATCGGCACCAAACATTCTCGATGCCATGCCCGAAGAGAACGAAGAGGACAGCTCGTCGCCCTCGCCACAGTGGTCTCAGTCCAGCAATGGGCCTCCCCAGCAAATTAGGTCTGTATCTCTCTTCGGACAGAGGCTCGGTGAGGGACCACCAGTGCCTCAGCTGAGCGTCAATGGCCGGATCATGGCTTCTTCCCCGGCCCAAAGCCAGCGCCGAATGGGAGCAAGCAACGGCCAAAATGGCAACATCGGGCTTGGTATGAGCTTGTCCCGCGTCGGACTACGGTCGACGGACAAGCTCTTCGAGACGTCCCCTCGAATGAATCATCACTCGTCCTCTTAGCTTCTCTGCATAGATCCGTCCTCCTTGTTCTTTCAATTAGCGCGTTCTATTGCCGAACACCGAAGCATTGCAGGCTTGAAGCGCGCCACACGTGGCCATGCATCATTTGTTGTGTGCCCAGAGCGGGGGAGCGCGGAGAGTGATAGCGGCGATCTTCCCTTCATCCCAATCGATCCACCACACCGGAATAGCAGGATGTCGTGGTCGTCGTCGTCTTCTTCGTCGGCCTCGATGTCTGCGGCCCTCGTCAAGTGGGCGCAGCCGTTCTGCACCCAGTACGGATTCAAGCACTTGGCCCCGTACCTTCCCACGGTCCTGGCTTCGTTGTCCTTCTGGCTCTCGCTGCAGTACCTCTCTGCCAAGGTCTCGCCTCGCCTCTTTCCTCAGACCTTTGCCAACTTGCGGCACTCAACAAAGATCTCGTGGCACGTTCACTTTGTCGCCCTCGCCCATGCATGCATCATCACGCCCATGGCGGCGCGCATGTGGTACAAGGTGTACGAGCAAGGAGGCATGGAGGGCAACCACCCTCTCGCCAGGAACAGGACGTACGGCTTCGACCATGAGGCTGCGCAAGTCTATGCCGTCGCACTCGGCTACTTTGTCTGGGACCTCGTCGTCAGCGCGCTGGTGGGTTGTGCATCCGTCTCTCTGAATTACTACTTGCCTTCTGACAATGACGCATACATTCGTGCAGTTCGATGGACCGGCCTTCGTCGCCCACGGTGCTGTGGCCATGATTGCATTTGTTTTTGTCTACGTGAGTCAGCCTTTCTCACAGAAAGATGCTTGGCAGATGCTGACATGGAAAACAGCATCCCGTCTTCATGTACGACGGTCTCGGATTCCTCCTCTGGGAGGCCAGCACTCGTAAGTCGCATGATCTGCACTCTACTACCTCGACGGTGTCTTAACACCCTACCCCACACCTACAGCCTTCCTCAACATTCATTGGTTCCTCGACAAACTGAGTAAGACGGGCTCGACGC
Source organism: Acaromyces ingoldii (assembly GCF_003144295.1). Classification (NCBI taxonomy): domain Eukaryota; kingdom Fungi; phylum Basidiomycota; class Exobasidiomycetes; order Exobasidiales; family Cryptobasidiaceae; genus Acaromyces; species Acaromyces ingoldii. The sequence continues at coordinate 606,775 of NW_020290247.1, forward strand.
TCCAGCTCGTCAACGCCTTCTTCCTCCTCTCTTCCTACGTCCTGGCTCGCCTCACTTTTGGCGTCTACAACTCCTACTCGTGGTTCATGCACGTCAACTTCCCAGCCAAGCCTCACAGCCCGGCCATTCCCCTGCACATCCACATCTTCTACACCGTCGGCAACGTCGTGCTCAACTCGCTCAACTTCATCTGGTTCCGTGCCATGATTCGTGCCGTTCAGAAGCGCTTCACCGCCAAGCCCGCCGACGGAACGGGCAAGCTGGATCCAAGAAAAGTGGCAGAGGGCAAGCAGAAGATCAAGCTCGGCGTCGAGGGCACCAACGACCGCGAGTTCGAACGAGAGGCCGGGACAAAGGGCTACGATTACGAGAGCCACGGCTCCTACTCTGACACGGATCGCGAGGCGAGGTGGAGGCGAGTGGCCAAGAAGAAGGAGTAGAATTTTCGTCTGCCTTGCCAATGGTGGACAGACATATCCCACCCGAGAAACGGGCAATTGGAGGAGAAAAGGAGCTGCAGCAAAAGGGAAGAGCCACAGGAAGATAGACGGCCCTGTTGCTGGCTGGGATAGTGGTTGCGAAGATGGAAAATGATCAGATACACAAAGGATCTTGCAATGGAGGATGCATTAATCTGCAAGAGATAAAGCTTGGCAAGCGGACATGGAACGGTTTCGAGCGGGTACTGTTACATGATCGGAGAGAAAAGTAATTTCAGATGAGGTACCGGTACGTCTGTCTGGCGCTCATTGCACGCTGCTGGGCCTCTTCGAGATTTTCGTTGCCGGCCTGCACTTGCTCGACGGTACCGTGCCTCCGATCCAGGTCCCTGTTCCTGCGGACAAGCACCAAGCGGATAACCAGGGCTGTGCCGATGGCAACGAGGAAGCAGCAGGCACTGATGAGGTTTGATCTCCAGTACGATGGGCCCCACTTGCTTGGCCAGACTAATTCAAAGGTCCATTGATTAGCCAACAAGATTCCCATGTGCAGAGAGGGCACAATGACTCACCATAAGATCCGGCAATGTTGCCCAACTGCGAAATGCAGTTGACGGCAGCCAAACCGACGGCGCGCTTGTAGGTGCCCCGAATCGAGTTGCTCATCCACGAAAGCACCAAAACGTATCCAGCATAGCTAGAATAGGCGTCAATTCTTCCCATTTTGTGGACTCTCGAGCCAAGAGATCGATCACTCACGATTGCGCCTCGATGAAGAGAGCAAAGAAGCGGGCGCCCAGGTTCGTTGTGACGGACGAGATGATGAAGCCGATGATGCCAACGCACAGGGGGATGCAAAGATGCCACGTCCGCTCGCCAGTCTTATCGGCATGCCAGGCATTTGTCATGACCGCAAGGAACGCCCAGCCCCAGGGGCCAAAAGTGATGATGAGCTGTTGTTTCACTCGGTCAGTTTGATGCTTCTTTGACTGATCCATGAAATGTAAAAAGATGACCTACAGTCGTAATGTTGTTGTATCCGAGTGTTCCGACGATGGTCGGGAAGAACTGGTTAAAGGCGACGCCGGTCGTCGTCGCTGTCAGGCACAGCGCAAAAAGCCAGACAATGGGGTCCTTTGCGGCGAGGATCAGACCCTCTTTGGGACCCTGACCCTCGGCGCCCTCAATGAGGACTTCGCCAGCATCGTCCGCAAGACGCTGCACAGCCAATTTGCGTTCGGCAGGCGTGAGCATCTTCGAATTGTGCGGGAAGTCGGGTAGGATAAAGAAGCTGCAGAAGGCAACGAAGACGGTAATGGCGCCTTCGATGATGAAGAGCCATTGCCAGCCTCGGATACCCCCCTTTCCCTCCATGTTGCCCAGGATGCCGGCGGAGATGAGGCCGCTGACGGCATTGGACAGGATGCTGCCACCGTAGAGAACCGCCATGCGCTTCGCCACCTCCCTTCGAGTGTACCATCGCGAAAGCAAGTACAGAGCTCCGGGAAAGAAGGCTGCTTCCGAGATACCGAGGAAGAAGCGAACGACGACGAGCTCGCGGAAGTTGTGTGTTGCGGCAGTGCAAGCGGAGACGATACCCCAAACGCACACGACCGAGGGGATGTAGATGCGTGGACGACCGATGTGTGCCAAGAGCAGGTTTGATCTGGCGAACGAGAGCGTCCATCAGCCTGTTGCTTCTCATCTTATGAGAAGGGAAAGGACCTACGGAATCTGGAGAAGAATGTAGCCCACAAAGAGAATGCTGAGCGCAGTCTCGTATTCTTGATCCTTGAGGTTGAGGTCTTGTTCGAGCCCCTTGAGCCTCGCCGCCGAGATGGAGTTGCGGTCAAGGTAGTTGAGGAGATAGAGAAGTACGATGCAAATGAGAATCCTAAGGTCAATCTTGCGCACCAATTTCTTCTCCATAGCGACGTAATCGATGTCCTCCTCCTCCTTCTCTACGGGTGAGACCCCTGCACCGAAGGATAAGTCGCCGTCAATCTTCTTCTCCGACATCTTTTCCTTTGCGGTGGCCTCTTCGACAGCTGGAAGCGCCACGATCTCGTTCACGTTGGACATGCTTGCTTGGACTTCCTGGACTGTGTCGTGGTGTAGAAGACAGAGCAGAGGAACGGAAAGAAAGTTGAGAACAGCTAGCTCTATCTCGCTTTGTTCAGCGGCACTCCTTTGGGGCACTTGCGGGGCGCCGCTCTCTTCCCCTCATCCTCCCCCAGACTCACCTCTGCAGCTCCGCAAAGGAAAACGAAAAGAGATTTTGGGAAAATGGGTCTGTGGGATCACAACAGCGACCTGGTACCTACCTGTCTTGGCGGCATCGGCGAGACCCCCGCGTCAAGGAAAAACCGTAGGCAAAAATAGTGAATAGGCACGACGCGCGCGGAAAGGCGGATGAGCCGAAGAGACCAAGCGAGGCAGAATCAGGAAGGACATTAGCGTCTTTTGGCCGCTAAAAAAAAATCATCAAAGAGGGGGAGAGTCCGTCCGAGGAGGGTCACAGTTGCAAGCAGGGGGGGCGGATCAAAGGCAAGCATCTTCACGCGGCGGAGGTTAAGCAGAGGAAGATGGATAAAGATTCGGCCTGGTCGGAGGCCGTTGGCACCGGCGCAAGTCCAACTTGGTGCAGAATGCCGCGGTTGAACGTGCAACTTAGTCTGTACCGTGATCTGCGCCGAATTCCGCTTCCTCTATCCCGCTTCAGGAATCTAACAGCAAATGCTCTCAACCGCTTCTTGGCAGTTGCGCAGGAACAAGGTGGTCTCTTGTATCAATTCTGTAGCACCCTGACTTTGAGACAGGCTGGAAAGAGAAAGGTCCAAGTACGTCAATTAAATTTATCAAATGTCACCGTGTTTTGTGAAGACGAAGGAAGAGAGGAGTAGACGTAAGAAGGGGGGGAAATATGTGATAAAGGATGACAGTGAATGGACCTGAATGGAGATAGGCCGGCCTAGAGAGAATTGAGGCTCATGAGCAGCTGCCGATGCTGCGTCTCGCTCATCTCTCTTGTGAAACGCCTCGCCTCGAGCCTCTCCGCCCTGAATTGTTCGTAGCGTTGCGCCGTGAATTCCTTGATAGCCTCAATGTGGGTGCCCAATAGGCAAGTCCTCAGCATGGCGAAGTCCGATTGAGTGGGATCGAGCACATTTGCGCTTCCCCATTTGTACGCTCGCTCGAAGCGCGTCAAGGCCTCGTTCGGCTCTGACTCTGTCAATTCGAGCTTTGTCCCATGAGAGTACGAATTGTCGTGCGAATTTGGCGACGAGACGAGGGGCGGCATGGCAGGAGCGTCGGCAGATTTTCTGTCCTTTGGAACCAACTCTGAGGGCTCTTCATCCAAGGTGAGAATGGGGGAAGCCTGGTTGGCATGCTCCTTGGGCAAAGGCGGGACCGGCGGGACGTCTTCCGAGGAAGATGCGACCATCCCATTGGCGACGCGCCTTTGCGCCTCGAGATAGTCGGCGGCATCGGCGCTCGTCAGGGTCCCTTTCATTGTCAGTCCCGCAGCCTTGTCCTTCCTGGGCGGTCGGACTGGCTCAGGAGAGAAGAGGGTGAATGGTACGTTCTTTTCGGGAGACTCATTTGAGGCATTGAAAGGAGGGTCTTCCTGACCAATGTCTGCGGTCCCCTTCTTTGGTGCGTCCGTCGTGTCCTGGCTCGCACCAATGCCCAGACCGGTGTTGCTCTCACTGACGCTATCAACATTGAGCTGTGGTGACCCCGTTGTGCCAGAATAAGACCGTCTTGGGCGAAGTTTGATCACCTTGACCTCTTCTCTCGTATCGGGATCTTCCACCTCGTCTTCGGCCATGGGACTCTTTGCCACTTCAGTCTTGCCTCTCTGCTTTCTCCTGCTGCGCGACGCGACATTCCTTACTGCCTCTTTCCTCGCTTGGGAGGCGTCACTGCGGATATCGAAAGCGCCCAAATCGATCTTTGCCTTTACGAGGCTCGCCTGGACTGCGCTCCTCACCTCTTCCGTCCGAGCGGCTGTCAAGAGGTCTGATTTGGCCAGGATGGGCACAACGTTGGTCCTCTCGCTGAGCCGCGCAATAATGGAGAGCTCCACGGACGAAAGTCCAGAAATTCTCTCTTCGTCCTCGTCCTCATCTTCGTCATCGGTGTGAGTGTCCTCATCCTCTGTCCCCACTAAAATCTCCATCTCCTTCTGACTAAAGTCGCTGACGCCCGAGGAGGTGTGCGCGTGGCTCCGCGACATGGACTGGGACCGTTGAGCTGCAGGGCGGATCGCATCGGTGGATGCAGCCACCTTCCTCTCGCTGATTGCAGCCAAATCCGACGCTTTGGCTGCGGACGCGCTTCGTGGACGAGACTTGTCAGCAAAGCCCTTTGTCGTCGAGGCGTCGGCTGCAGACGCGCCCTTGCTGCGCTCCCTTCCTTGCAGTCGCTCGAGGCGCATCCTTTCCCGATCGGCTCGTCTCGCAAACGTCCTTTCAACGAGGTGGAGGGGATCAATAAAGTAGAGAACGAGATGGACATGGTCGTCGCCACGCGCCTGCCTCTGCACCTTGGACTCTTCGACGAGGGTGCTGTTGAGCTTGCCCTCGATGTACCGGAGTAGCGCAAGCGTCTTTCGTTCTGTCTCGAACTCGTCTTCAAGGCTGAAATCGTAGCCAGGAGTGTCGCAGACGGAGACATGGAGTTTTGTGCCCTGGCCTGAGCTCGCGGAAGACAAGATGGACGGCGACCGACGGAGGCCCGTCCGACTCGGCGCTGGTTGTCCGCCAGACTCAAACGTTTGAAGAGGCAGAATGGCCCAGCTCGGCAATTCGATGCCGTTGAGAAAATTGAACGACCGTGTGCGAACCGGTGTCGGTGGCGTTGTTTTCCTCGTGCTATGATTCGCATTCGTCGACAGACCAAAGGAAGCGGCGGCTGACGACGGCGGAGCACTGTGAGCTGCAATTCAGACGCAAAACGGATGAAAACTTTCTCACCAAGCTTCGCTTCCTCGGAACACACAGAAAGGTCACAGGTGGACAGAAGTGTCCTGATCCAACTTGTCTTTCCCGTAGCCCTACCACCGACGACCATGATGTTGAGCTCGCTGGGAGCCTTGCTTCTCTTGAGGCTCATCTTCCTGGCCGCATCCACCATGGATTTTCTCTGCGAGGGTGACTGCTGCGGCTGGAGATTAGGCGACACGCGAAAGTCGAGAGGCAGTCCCATGACGGAGTAGAGCCCGCTGCTGGAGCTGGCCGTTGAGAGAGTTGACTTGTGCATCGCATATGCAGACGGCGGTGGTCCAGCATTGCGCTTCGAGGGACTCGCCAATCGCGGCTGGTCGTCCTGCGGTGCCACCTTCTGCTGGAGCGACGGCTGAGCCCCGCCTTCGCCCATCTTCGACGCTGCCAGCTCTTTTGTCCACGGTCGATGGTACGCCGGAACGAGCGGAGACTGCGTTTTCTGGCCCCCCTCCCGCTCCCGATTCACTGTCGGAGGTGTCATTGGCGGCGTGATGGGCGTTCGGCCGCCCTTACTCGGCTGTGCCCGAGGAAGGGTGTTGGCTCCGGACATTTCTCCAGCGTTCGCGATGTCTTTGCCGGAACCAGCCTCGGCGGTTGTCTCGAAACCGGTCCCATAACGATGCGGCCCTGCTAGGCTGACGAGTGACCGATTACCAGGCAGCTTGAGCACGTCGAGCTCAGGCACGCCGCCTGGCTCCTCATCCCCGTCCTTGCCGGACCGACTGCTCTTTCGCCTAAAGATGGGCATCTCCGACTGTCACCGTCTCAAATGCAGATGGATGCAAGTGGGAACAATGGTGATCGGAGCAAAGGTGGGGGGTCTCTAGTACAGTTGGGGCCCCTTGTCATGCGATTCACAAATGACAGCTTTAGCTAGTAGTAGTGTCTGCGAGAACTTCACTTTAAAATTTAAATTTAAGGTGCGCTAGCAGCGAGCTTTGTTTCCTGACACGTGGCGTGGCATCCCACGCCGCCGACCAAGCCGAAGCTACCCATGGAGCTCAAGAGGCCCTCTCACCAGACGCCAGCGGCTGGAAGAGTGCCCCAGGCAGACACGCCAAAGTTCATCTCATCGGTAATCTGCTGGCTAATGTGCTTGTCAGCGGCATCATTTGCCTTTCGAGGCGGATCATGAGCCGCGCGATGGTGCTGAGAGTGGTGGTGCTTGTTGTGAGCGTGCTTGTGTTGATGGCTGTGTGAGGCGTCGTCGTGGCGCATGTCTTGACAGTGCTGCTGCTGCTTCTGTTGCTGCTTGGTCTGTGCCTGAGCATGCCTTGTCTGCCGTCGCAGAAGGCGTTCGCGCTCTTGCCTCTCGAATTCGGCCTCGTCTTCGCTGTCCCAGTCGTTGGGCGTCTCAGGAACCGGCTGGCCACTGGCTTCGAGCTCCTCTTTGGCCTTTTTGATGGCTAGCTTGACACGTTCCTCAGCGTCCTCGTCCAATATCCGACCTACCCTCTTTTTCGGGTCACTGCTTGCTGACCGCTCCTTTCCCTTATGAGATCGGTCCGTGCGATGATCCTCCTTTGCCTTCCCGTGGGCCTCATCCTTACGATGACGGTGCCTTGAGACACGCGGTTCGTGGCCTTGGTGGTGATGAGCATGGTGACTTTTGTGACGATGCTGATGACGATCGGATCGATGAGATGCCTCGTCATGTCCGGCGGGTGCATCCTTGTGCACTTCTGCGCCGGAGTGATCGGGTGTGTCTTCTGATCTTGTGCCCCTGTCCTGCAGGGTCTCAGACGCAAACCTCACCATGTTCTGGCGCTGAGAAGACTCCGAGCTGGGCTCTTCACCAGGCCCTGCACAATTCCAGAACTCGTCCTTGCGCTCTGTGCCTTCTTCCTGCTCCGGCCTACCCGACGCCCTATGTTTGGCTTTCGAAGCGAGGCTCAAGAGCTTCCACTTCGTCGCCCCAGAGATGCGCGAATTGATGTCGTCTGGGTCATCTCCCTGCTTGGTTTTACGGTATGCTGCTTCTACCACGGTGGCGAATGAGCTATTGGCACCCGACGCGCTTTCATCGCCTCTTTTACTGCTGTTGTTCTGCTTTGCTCCTTTGCTCGGCTGGAACATCATGACACCTTCAGCAAATGCGACTGAGTAGACGTCTGCCATGATGTGCTCCTGTTGCGAAGCGTCTTGCGCTTGGGTCTGAGCTTGCGCCTGAGGCTGAATTTGACCCTGAGCCTGTGCCTGGGCCTGGGCCAAAGCCTGAGCGTCTCTGGTCTGCTTTGATTTGAGCTTCATCTTGTGTGCGAAGCGGGACGCTACATCCATCGACTTTCTTCCTAGGCCGTTCTCGACCGTGCGATCTTGCCGGGGAGGGCTGTCATCACGATGCCGAGGAGCTTCTGCGATTGCAGGACGATGCGAAAAGAGGCCTGTCGCTTTTCGCTCGCGCACAGGCCGACGCGGAGGGCTGTTGCGGCCGTCCCTGACGTACTCGCTTTCGGGCTCCTCGTGGTATCCTCCAGGGATCTCTGCAACTTGCTGCTCGAAGCGCACACCAGACGTGCTTTTGGACGGTGCCATAATGACTAACGAGGAGGAGACAGGGACAGCAGGTCGCGCCCCCACCTCCTTTTACACCAACTGCCAACAGTGACGCCCACGCCACGTTGACGTACATTTGCGACAGCGCCCAACTAAAACAGATCAACAATGGGCGCAAGGTCAAACAGCCTCGCTCAGTTTGCTACTCGTGACCGCCTCACACACTCCCCGAAAGGACAACAAACAACATGGTTGAGGGCGCCACGCCACATGGCGCAGGCGATGATTTCTATTTTTAGTAGCCAGGTACGGGACACAGGACTTAATAGGGCAGCTGACAACGCTCGTCCACGACAGCCGCCGGGAACGAATTCCGGTGGGCCAGCAATTTTGCAAGTCGTGCCAGCAAGGCAAGTCCATGCCACCACGCAGGCAGCAAGTGTATGCGAGAGAGCTGTCTTGTCTGACCTCTGCTCCTCTCCCTGCTGCCTGCTGAGAAGCTTGGCCTACGGCAGAACGCCAGTGCTCTGAAACGCCAAGAAATGCCGCCAAGCCGCCGGTGCGGTTTTTTCTAATTTGTCTTTATCAGTTTTGAACAGTCCTTTCCTGTCGACCTTTTCCTTTATTTTTCCAGCTTTAGAAACGGGTTCGCGATGTGGTGACTTGTCGTGCGGCAGCAGAGTACGCGCCCTGTTCGCCAAGCCCTCTTTACTATGCAGCTTGGCTATTTGATTCTATATTCCCTTTTTCCCTATTTTCTTTTGCAGGCAGGGAAGGAGCGAGCAGGCACGCATCAAAGACAAGATATAGAGGATGTTCACGGGGAGGCTTGCCTGGCTTGGCAGATGGGGCAGGGGAAAGAGGGTGTGATTTACAACTCTAGACGACTCTGTCGAGCAAATGAGTGGCTTGGAACCATCCTCGTCTTGGCTGGGCCCACATTTTACCATCATTACTACCTGACTGTAATTGTTCAGGTCCGCCCGAGTCAACCAGCTGGGCCCTTGTTCATCTCCCGAGCAATTGGAAGGGAGGAGCAGTCCGAAATCAGCAGGAGGCAACGTTCGTCATCTGCTTGGCGTTGCTTTAGCCGGGAGGAGGCGGGATAGGACAGCAAGACGGAACACACCACCAAGACCGCAACACCGCGATACGAGCCGACCAGCCAGTCAGCCAGTCAGTCGGCCAGTCAGCCAAGCAGCCACTGCTGGGAAGCTAGATTGACGCTGGCCTTCGGTCGGGACAAAATCCCCTATCTATCATCAGCCTTGGCTTCCCCCTCCTCCTTTCTCCCTCCCCCTTCCTCGACCACCTCCTCACCTACCACGCCTTTCGATACCATGCTCGCAACGATGTCATCCTCAACATCCACTTACTACTCGCAGCAGCAGCAGCATCAACACTACAGCCATTGGCACCACCGCGAGCCTTCCGCATCTTCGTCATCTTCTTCGAGCCGTATCGCAGCCCCAGCATCGAGCTACGCGACCGAGAATGGCGGCGGCGTCAGCGCCGGCGGTGGTGGCAGCAGCAGCAGCAGTGCGGAAGCCCGATCGCCGGGCGTGCTGACAGCGACGGGACGCAAGCGCAAGAGACTCCAGCGAGCGTGCGTGGCCTGCCACAAGGCCAAGAGACGCTGCGATGGTGGCCTCCCGTGCTCCAACTGTGACTTCAGTGGCCGGCAATGCACCTATTCCGACTCGCAGGGCAAGACGGTGCCCCCCACGCAGCGCACGCCCAGCACCAGCACTCAAACTTTCTCACTCACGCAAAACCCACACCTTTGGCAACAGCAGCAGCAGCAGCAACAGCAGCAACATCAGCAAGGTCCAGCTTCCCTGCCTACCAATTCGCCGCCGAGTGCCGCACACCACTTACCGCCCACGCCACCGGAAGCGCGGTCGCCGCCGCTGAGCCGCGCCTTTTCGCCACAACACAGTCTCGAGCCAAGTGCGGAGACGCGGAGAAGCCTCTTGTCGACGTTTTTCTCCCAGTTGCCCGCCTACAGCACCACATTCGATGAGGTTGCCTTTCTGCGCGACCTGTCCACATCAGAGGTGCCCAATGTGCTCCTCTATTCCATCTATGCCGTCAGCGCCCGCTACCAGGAGCAGACGACGTCGCCATTGCCAGGGAGGGATCGCATCAGCGCCGAGACGTATGCAAAGGCAGCTAGACGCATGCTGTATGAAGAGAGCCCGGACACGGGCTTGACAATGCTCGATGATCCCCAGCTGGAGACATCGCAGGCCCTCTGTATGCTGGCCGCCTTCGAACTCGGCGTCGGTCGGAGCCGAAGGGCTTCCATCTTCATGTCTCTCTGCCACCGCATCATCATCGACATTCGCCTCCACGAAGGCATCGTTCCCCCACCACGGAGAGTGTCGTCCTACAGTGAGACATTGTCGAGCGCCAACCTGGCCCGACGGGCCCATTGCCAGCGCTACCTTGGCATGGCATGGACCCTCGACATTATCATTGCTGCCCTCTCTGGCGCCTGCCCCTCTTTCCGTCCCGGCGAGATCGACACGACCCGCGGCACTTTTGCCTCGGCCGTCAACGGAACCACCGACGAGGTCACCTCGAGCTTTATCCACACGTTGGGCGCAGTCGACGTCTTTGCCCAGGCGCTCGAATACGTCAGGAGAAAGTCCGATGGAGCCGGTTGCGAAATGGCACTCCACCGATGGGCCGAGTCTCTTCCTGCAAACCTCGTCTTTGACCTCGAGAACCTGGGCGGCGCCTCGACTGCGCTTCAGGGTGACCTCCTCCCTCACCGGACCGCTGCTGGAAACAACGGTAACGGCGCATCAAAGCATTCGGTCATGTCGGTGGGAGCTGCGCAGAACTGGACAGTGATGCATTCGCTCGCAGAGAGTGCTACCTTCCTCGTCAGTGGCATGAATCCCAGCCCGGGAGCCATGTCGAGGCGCGATGCAGCATTCAAGAACCTCGTCATGATCCTCGAGACGATGGGAAGCCAAGCTCGCCAAAGTCCTTTTGCTCTCGTCCCTATACTCATCTGCTCTCGAGCACCCGGGGGCCACGATGGACCGAGCCAGGCACGACGGTGGCTAGACGAGGCGAAAGCCCTTTGGAATCTCGGCGACGAGCAGGCCACCTACGAAAAGCTCGTTGGCACAACCCGGTCCTTTGCTGCACCCTCATGGAGCTATGCAAGCAATGGTAGCGGCAGTGGCGGCAGGTACGCACCGCCTCCGCCGTCCTCGGACCCAAGTTCGTCGCCACCGCGACGATTGTCGCCGCCCTTGATCAGACATCACCATTCTGGTTCTGGCTACCATCTTCCGCCTCTCGTGTCGTCGAGCGCCTCCTCAGGACTCCCTTCGCTCCGCTTCTCACCACCGAGCGCTGGCACCACACCCTCGTCGGACCGCCGTCTATCTCCTCCTGATCACCCATCTAGCATCTCCCTCTCGCTACCGGCACTGCCCTCCCCTTCCAAGCTCTACCACCAATCTTCCGCTACGTCTCCCACGAACACCAGATCCGCCGACCCCTTTAGACTCGAGGGAGGTGGCCGCGGGCTTGGTCTTCTCGCCAGCGTGCAGCGTTAAGGTCCTTTGTGCCCTTATATAATATTCATCTTTGCGTTGAGCATCATTCCCTCGATGAACAGTAATAGCAGTGTACTTGTTTCAAAACGTATTCTGGGATGAGAGTCTGTGACTCTTCTCTGAGAGGTGGCAAGACGTCACGACTGAGCAGAGGCTTGTCTAGGTCCTCTCGGCCTTCCTTTCGCTTATCACTTTACAAGATCTAGAAGCATCGTCTTTTCTAAATCTTTTTCGATCATCCTCAAGGTAACTAACATCTACCTCATGACCATCGTCAATCGCCCCGCAGATGCAAAACAGGGTCTTTGAACGGCAAGCAAGGTCTTCTCTGAAGATTCCGATTGTGTTATGCGCCTTCGACCGAGGAAAGAAGGATGAAGGAGAATTATGATTAGGTTGGAAATATTGGGGAACACGTTCGACGCGAGTTCCACAAACGACTGTCGTGTGACCTTAGTGGCAAAGGCAAAGCGGGGGCATGACCCCCACTTTTCGCCTTCTCTCCATCTCCGTTGCCTCGGCTCACATGACGATGGCGGGAAGGGACCTCTCTCTCTCTCTCTGTGTATGTGAATCTATACCACGTTTGCCCGGTCACAGGTCTGTATTGGATGCGGTGATGCATGTGGTGTCACTTTGCCGTACACGGCAGCCATCATGCAAACGCCGACCTAGTCAAACGGCATTGGGCGAGCGTATATAAAGAGAGGGCCAGCCGAACTCGGCAAGGACTCGCTGTAACAAATCAGCTCGCTCCATCATGTCGTCTTTCAAGGGAGGTTGCCTCTGCGGCTCTGTCACCTACGAGTACAATGGTCCACCAGGCGATGGTATTGCGTGCCACTGGTGAGAAACCTGAAGGTACAGTCTTGCCCAGTACGTCTCTGACATCGCTTTGTGGCTCCGCAGCACCCACTGCAGACGCTACACGGGCGGTGTAGCAAGCTTCAACCTCGGTGTCGAGGCGGCCAAGATGCAGTGGAAGACCAAGGACACGCTCACGGCCTTTGTGTGAGTCGTCTCGGTAAAGGAAAGAGCTTGCGAAAAAGACTGACGGTTAGGCGAATGAATTCGCAGCGACAAGTGCGACATTGGAGAGGGGCCTCGTCGGTGGTTCTGCAACAAGTGCGGAAGCCCCCTGGCGACTACCCTCGACTATGATCCAGCGCCCATGTTCATCAAGGCCGGATCCATCGATGACTTTGAGAGTGTCTTTGTGAGTTGCTGATCGGCCCTGCAAGGCGCCTCTTTACACTCGCTCACAGCTCTACGTGCTTTAAAGCCGGACGTGAAAGTTCATCTCTTCACGCCGGAAGTGAGCACGGCAGTCAAGAAGCACTGGAACTTCGATGGTCAGACGCTCTTCAAGGGCATGCCCGGATCCGAGCAAGTGGCACTTTAGGTCTAGCTCCTGTCCATAGCCCCCTCTCTTGGACCCTGAGCTGAAGAAAGTCATGTGCCTTACTGTTAATGCTATGGTACAAAAGATGCAGGGTGCAACCGGCCCATCTAATCGCTTCCTTCCTCGTCGCTGTCGTCCTCGTCATCGAGCTGATCCATGCCATTGCTGCCCCTTCCCATCGTGCTCGCGGCCAGTTGGGCCTCTTGGGCGCTTAGCGTCGTTGCGGGAGCGCTTCCCGTCGCAGGTGCTGTCCCGTCTCCCATCTTCGCCGCCGCGGCCACCCGTTGCCCTGTGAAAACAAGGTCTGAGAGACACGCTCCCACTACTCGAGTGGGGAAAAAGAAGAGGACTCACGGATGAGAATCAATCGCGCCTCCTTGTCTCGTCGCTCAAGTTTCGCCAATCGCTTCTCCATGTCACGCTTCAGATCCCAATTGAGCTTCTTTGGAGCGATATTCGTGAGATCGAGTTCTTGCTCCCTCCGCGCTTCGTCTGCTGCGAGAACAGCCTCTTGGTAACCAGCGATGTCTGTATTACCTCGTCAGTATGATGCTCAACCACGGAATGCAGATCCTTAAACCTACCAGTCTCGATTGTATTTTTGAGCTCTTCGATCCTCAACTTCTTCCCCTGTCCTGCCAGCCTCCTGAAGCTAGCGAGAAGCTGGGCTATAGAGAGCCTTTCAAGGTGCTCTGTGGCGAGATTGTCGTCGTCCTCTTCCTCATCACCCTCTACTTCTCCCGCTGCTGCTGCTGCTCGTTGTAGGGCTTCGATCCTTCTCTGCCGCGACGAGATGGATCCATTTGCTTGTCTTTGCGACGAGAGCCATTCGGACTTCTTCTTCTTGAGAGCCTCGATGCGGGCGCGTCGCGAGGCGGATGCGGCCTCCATTGCAGTCGCGACGTTCAGGCTGAGGAGGGTAGACGAAGGCAAAAAATGTTCGACAGTAGTGAGATGAGATTCAACACAATGACCAATCTTGTGGTGCCAGTTTGTGTCATTTTCGGTCATCTTCCCCTTCACCTTAAATTGCTTCCTTCAGCGTGGGGTGGGCGTGGGGGGAAAAGGTTCACCTTCCTTCTCATCCTCAAAAGGGGCGCCATACGATTCGATTCTCTCTCCCCCATCTTCCCCCACCTCTTTTCCCCTCCAGACCCCATCCTTGACCACCAGCATGGCAGACCTCTACATCGTTGACTTCAGCATCCACGATGTGCGTTTCCCGACGAACCTTTCCGGCGATGGGACCGATGCGATGAACAAGGAGTGCGACTAGTGAGTCTCCTCTCTCCTCTCTCTCCGGCGTGGAGCTTATTGCTGAACATACGATAGCTCGGCGGCCTATGTCATCCTCTATACCGGCCCCAAAGGCTCGGCTGCCAACAAAGATCTCAATGACGCGAGCGCGTCCCCTCGAGGATTCGGCATGACCTTCACCATCGGTCGAGGCAACGAGATCTGCTGTGCGGCCATCAAGAGCCTCGTCGAGCATGCACTGCTGGGAAAGAGCGTCCGCAGCCTCACGTCCGACATGGGCAAGACGTGGGAGGCGCTCGTGACCGACTGCCAGCTCCGATGGCTCGGGCCTGAAAAGGGCGTCATTCACCTCGCGTCGGCTGCAGCCGTCAACGCCGTTTGGGACCTGTATGCGCGCATCGAAGGAAAGCCCCTTTGGCTGCTCATTGCTTCCATGTCGCCAAAGGAGCTCGTCTCCATCGTGCCCTTCAAGTACATCTCCGACCTCGTCACGCCGGCCGAGGCGCTGGCCATCTTTGAGGCCGCCGAAAAGGACAAGGCGAAGCGCATTGCAGAGCTGCAAGCTGACGGCTACCCAGCATACACCACTTCGGCCGGTTGGTCCGGGTACGACGACGCCAAGGTGGCACGATTGACTCGGTCGGCACTTGCGCAAGGCTTCAACCACTTCAAGCTCAAAGTGGGCGCCAACCTCGAGGACGACAAGCGTCGTCTGGGCCTCGTGAGGAGCATCGTCGACAACCCCGCTGAGATTCCCAAGGGCTGGGTCCGGCCGTCGGAAGCGAGCGTTGCTGGCAAGAACGCAGGCCCCACGGGTGCTGTTGTCATGATCGACGCCAACCAGGGTGAGTGGCTCTCTCCCTTCTTCATAAATCTATGCCCCCTCGCTGACCCGCCAGGACCTCTGCACACCAGTCTTTGACGTGTCGGAAGCCATCGACTACATCTCGCAGCTTGCCTCCTTCAAGCCCTGGTTCATTGAGGAGCCCACCTCGCCCGACGATGCTCTGGGCCACGCTGCCATCCGGAAAGCGCTGCTGCCGCTTGGCGTCGGTGTTGCTACGGGCGAGCACGCCCACTCGCGGGTCGTCTTCAAGCAGCTCCTCCAGGCAGACGCCATCGATGTCGTCCAGATTGACTCGTGCCGCCTCGCTGGCCCGCAAGAGGTGCTCGCTGTGATGCTCATGGCTCGCAAGTGCGGCAAGATTGTCTGCCCGCACGCAGGCGGCGTCGGCCTGTGCGAGTACGTGCAGCATCTCAGCCTGCTCGACTATGTATGCGTCAGCACGACGATGGAGCGAAATGTCCTCGAGTGGGTCGATCATCTCCATGAGCACTTCAAGGACCCAGCAAAGATCTCGGAGAAGGGCAGGTACGTTGCGCCAAGCGCACCAGGCTACAGCATGGAGATGCTCGTAAGTAGACAGACCTCGCTTGCTTCTCTTTATATCGGCCTTTTCCACTCACGCTCTCGACTTTCACAGGCAAGCTCCATCGAGGACTATACCTTCCCTACCGGTTCTTACTGGTCAAAGGGGACCGCGAGGACACCTCCCAAAGTCGAGGGTCACTAATCTTGACACTAAGCCTACTCTCACACCCCTCATATCTTCGTACATATATAAGATTCTGAGCAATGCACTGAAGAAAGAATACGAGTTGATGCAGAGGGATGACAAGAAGCTCAATACCGGCCATAAGGGCCTCCGCCGTAGGGACCACCGCCGCCGCCACCTCCTCCTCTTGCATTGCCCCCTCGCGGAGCGCCGCCTCCAGACTGCGGCCCTGTACGGAAGCCCAACGGCCTGGGAGGAGCTGCCGATGTGGTGGACGGCGGAGGGGCACCATAGGCTCCACCACCATATCCGCCGCCTGCACCTCCTCCGTAGGCACCACCGCCGTAGCCTCCAGCTGCTGGTGCGGCACCGTAGCCTCCTCCTCCCCCTCCTCCGCCGCCGCCACCGCCGCCGTTGTAGGCACCACCGCCATAAGAAGCGCCGCCGTAGCCTCCCGAAGGCTGTGCTTGAGATGCTCCACCCCCGTACTGGCCGCCGTAACCAGCTCTTGCCCCAGCATGAGGCGGGCCACCTCCCGCTCCTCCATACCCATCTCTTGCGCCTCCTCCGCCATATCCACCTCCTCCATACGCACCGCCGCCGTACCCGCCTGCACCTCCTTGGTACGACGAGCCACCGTAGGAAGAAGCGTAGGGATCCTGTCTACCGCCTCCATGCTGACTTCCAAAGTCCTGCAAGCCACCGCCACCTCCAGACGGCGGACCATACTGCGAAGGCGGTCCTCCATAGCCGCCGTAGCCGCCGTAGGCTTCGCCGCCTGCGCCATTACCGTACGAGTCGTAGCCGGCAGGCTGCGGCGGGTAGCGACTGTAAGGGTCCGCATGTCTCTGCGGTGGTGGGCCTCCGGCGTTCGAAGGTGGGTAAGCGCCGTACTGACGTCCTCCGTACGAACCGCCGTATGCCCCTCCCCCTCCTCCTGACCCATACCCCTGCTCGTCCCATCTGTGATGGACCGCCGGTCCCTGGTGAGAACGATGCGCCATGGGTCCGTTGCCCATCCTCATCGCGCCCGAGTCATAGTGGCCACCATAGGCCGTGGCAGCGCCGCCTCGTGCGCCGCCTCGCGGAGGTCCACCCCTGCCTCTGGAGCCGCCACGATTGCTCGGTCCACCTCTACGCGTCCATTCCTTGTCTTCCTCATTAAGCACTCGCTTTGGCAGCTTGACGCCCTTGAGCAGCACGCTTCTGTGCGGCGTCTTCTGCGCCGGAAACTCGTACAGCACCGACAGGCTTCGATCGTTGGTGATGTCAGCCAGTTCGGCATCCTCAGGCTGCTGCTTGAAAGGAGTGTTGAAGGTACTGCCTGGCACGCAGTCGGGGTCTGCCCGAACAATGCCCGTGATACCACCGCTGAGCGCTGCGTTGAGGGGCATGCGCACCGCCTCTTCATCGTCGGACTTTGAGGCTCCCTTGCGCTTAACGTACAGCACGCACAACTCGTTGTAGAGTTGATTGTCTTCGCTGACGAACAAGGTATGATCGCCAAACGAGTTTCGCCTCACCTCGTCCTCGGTCAGCTGATCGTACTTGGACTCGATCGCCTGCAGCAGCCGCTTTTCATCGATAAAGGGGAGCAGAGCGACACCCTGCCAAGCCATCTTCTTGCCGTTCATATCGATCGAGAAAGTCTCCGGGTAGAAGTCGATGATCTCCGAGTCACTTTCCGTCATGAGCGGGTGCAAGACTGGCGGGATACTGGCTCGACTGGCAGCTGGAAGCACACCCATAAGCTGGTCGAACGGACGGAAAGGCTTGCCTTGATCGAATGTGATGTCAAGCGTCGCAAGATCGGTAAAGTCTGCAGCGAAGGGCGAGAAGTGGTAAGGGTAGTACCAAGTCCAGCTGGGGCATCCTTGATAGTAGTAGGCCAACACCCATGATAGGCCCTCCATGTAGGCCTTGACGACGCCTCGTCGAAACTTGGTGTCGCTCAATTCGACACCAAATTTCTGCTGGTAGTAGCGCTCCCGGTAGCCAGGCTCCCACAGCTTGACCGTGTCTTCGTAATCGACTGTCCCATCAGGGTTGACTTTGCGCTCGATATTCGTCGCCTCAACTGGATCCACTGTCTCGTTACCCTCGTCGTCTTCCTCCTCGGGTGCCTCTTCCTCTCCTACAACCGTACCTTCGTCTTCTCCATCCACGTCGTCGATGGTACGTTTCTTGCCACCTTTTGCGCTCTCCATTGAGGCGTCTCCGTTTGCCTCAAATTCCTCTTCTTTACCGTCGACGACATACAACCCGTCAGGCGTCTTTGTGGGGGGCTCGGTATTCATTGTTTCCTGCTCATCCGTCTCCTTGGTGGTCTCCACATCTCCATTTTGCACTTTTGGCTTTGGACCGATGTCATCCTCTCCTGCGTCCTTGGAAGAGCCGTCGTCGGTCTTCTTTGCGCTTGCTGAAGCAGCTGTCACCTTGGATGCCTCTTCATCCGCCTCGACCTTGGCGCGCTTCGCGCCCTTGCCGTTGGACAACGCCGACCTGGCCGCGTTCCCCTTGAGCTCAGCTTTGAGCTTCTCGGCTGCGCTGAGATTGGCCATCCGGATCGCCTTTTGGTTGCTAATAATGTCCTCACTCCGGCCACTCTCGAGCGCTGCGATGGCCTGTCGCTTGAGCTCTTCTTGCTCGTTGCCGTTGGCCTTCGGAGGCGCACGGCCCGAAGAATAGTCAGACTCGCCATGCTTGAAGCCAGAGCTCCTCCGTTGCCGCTCTTCATCCTCGAGCTTCCTCCGCTTGGCATTGGCCTCCTGTCGTTCTTCCTGCTCTTTTCTTCGCCTAAAGATGTCGTCTTCCTGCCCGGCGATGCCCTCGAGGATCAGCTGGGCATTTTTCAATTCCACCTTTCCGTGCTTGGTAAGGTAGCCGCCCATCCTCGGAAGTTCAGCCTTCCAGATCTTCAGGAGTGTGTCGATCGCCCCTTCTCGGATCTCGAGACTGGGCAGATGAGGCAGAAAGTCGTTTCCAACAAAGAAGATGAGGAAGACCCAATCGTCGATGGCCCTCTCGAGGTCAAAGGCAAAGGGCAAGTTGGGCACTTGCAGCTCCACCTCGAGATATTCTCGCAGCGCCACGACGTCGAGGAAGATGAATGGCTTCTTTTCTGGCTTTTTGGCGCCCACCTCATCGTGCTCGCCAGACTTAGCCTTTGGCTCGCCGATGCAATTTGCAGCAATGTGACCCTCTTGGCCGCACCGGTGACAACCCCTCGTAGATTTCTGGTCTTGCGCAAAGACGTCCTCACGAAGCACTTTGAAGTAGGGTTCGTGGGTGGCGAGCGAAAGCATGATTAGGTCGGCATCCAGGCCATAGATGACGTGCTTTGTGTTGGGGTCATGCTCTGGGTGTGATCTCTGGCGCCGGATGTGGTCCATGATCTTGTGCTCTCCCTCTCCTGGCACACTGGCATCGGAGATAATGACCTGAAGATTTCTCCATCCGGCATCCTGATTGAGCTTCTGTGCTACCCAATACCTGAGCGAGGCCGCCAAAAGATCCATGAAGGGCGTGCCGGGCGTGATCGCATTAGAGTCCCACGCCTTCTTGTTCTCCTTTGCCTCATCGGTCACAGGTAGACCCGAGGCCTTCCACTCCGCCAGTGCCTTTTCGCGCTCCTCCTGCTTCTCCTTGGCCTCCTGAGCCGAGCGAAATCTGCGCGACCGCTGCTGATTCATCTTTGCGCGCGGCGCAACGCCATCGATGGCCATCATCAGCAGCCGCCTCGGCCGGACCATGTTGACGACACGCTCAGTGTACAGAAAGACCTCCTTCATCATCTCCTCTTCTGTCTCGGGAGGCGGCTGTTTTTCGAGAATTTTCGCTCGTTCAGCTTCACCTGTGCATGTCACGAATGCGAACGGGGGTCAAGAGCTCACCTTTCCTTCAGGATGCGTACACGGATGTACAATGCCGTTCATATCTAAATATAAACAGTCGAATTCTTCCCCATTCGGGTTGGGCCCCGACATGTCGATGGGCAGCTCCTCATCTTCGGCGCCATCCTTGCCAGGCACTGTTCTTGGCTCCTCCTCTTGCACCTGTCCGACAATCTTAGGATACTTCTTCGAAAGCCACCGGAAGAGTGCTGGGACACCCATGTCGTCTTTCCGCTTCCTCGAGCAGCGTCTCTTTTGGGAGTCGGCAAATGTTCGATCAAGGATGCAGACTCAGCCGCCAGGAGGGAAAGCGAGCTGGAGGGCAAAGAGCAGAGGAGCTGAGCAGGTTGGTGGAAGGGGTGAAGCTCAATGTGTTCTGCATCTGGGGAGCATTGGCCAATTTTCTGCATCCTACATCTGACATCTTACGTAAGCCGGGCGCCCTTGGCTTCCTAAGCCGCACCATTATTTTTTTTTGGCTCAATCTTCCTTCCCTGCGCGTCATCAATGCACGCAACAATGGCTTCGCTCTTTCGTCCGGCCCTCTCATCGGCACGACTTCAGGCTGAGCGTCTCTGCGTATTAGAGGGACCATCGTCGATGAGGCTCGCGCTGCGGCCAGCTCAGTCGGCGAGAATAGCAGCGCCCTTCGTCCGGCGGACATATGCAACATCATCGTCAGATCCAACACCTACCCCACCACCAGGTCCACCAGGCGGAAGTTCGCGCGAGGAAAAGGCCAAGGACCGCGAAGCGATCGGCGTGAGTCCGGAGTGCATTTTAAGTACCCCTCTCTTTTCCCGAACGTTGATCAGCTGACAAAGCTCCCATGTTGTGTTGGCAGCCTTTCAACTCGCGCGCCGCCCTCCTCTTTGTCGTCACGGGCATCGGCCTCTTTGCCTATTTCAGCCGCGAAAAAGCCGCCGTGCAAGCACGAAAACGGGCCGAGTCAGACCAGGCCCGTGTTGGTCGGCCCAAGATTGGGGGCGAGTTTGAGCTGCTGATGCCCACACCCGTCCGACCGGGCGATGAGGCAGCGGCGCAGCAGCAAAAGGTGGAGGCGCGGAGAGTCACGGACGAGGATCTCAAGGGGAGCTTCAGCCTCGTCTACTTTGGCTTTACCAACTGTGAGTGCCTGCTAAAAATACCATCTGAGCGCAGAAAGAGAGGAGGGCAGACACTGATGGGGAGCACGATTGGTCCACCCAGGCCCGGACATCTGCCCAGAGGAGCTCGACAAGATGGCGCACATTGTCGAAAACGTCGACGACAAGCACGGCCCCGTCATCAACCCCGTCTTTATCACCTGTGATCCTGCACGCGACACGCTCCTGGCGACGTCCATCTACGTCTCTGAGTTCCACCCCAGGCTCATTGGCCTCACGGGCCCGTACGAGGCCATCAAGGCGGCATGCAAGGCCTACCGCGTCTACTTTAGCACCCCGCCGGGCGCCGACCCAAGCGGCGACTACCTCGTGGACCACTCCATCTTCTTCTACCTCATGGACCCCGACGGAAAATTTGTCGACGCCTTTGGACGGAGCATGGGCCCCGACGAGGCCACACAAAAGGTCCTCGGCTTCGTCGACCAGTGGAAGAAGGCCGGCAACGAGATCGAACGGGCAGACGCAAAGGAGCGTATCCTCAGAGATGCAAGCAGAAAAGTCGATGTGTAGCTAGCAGCATCTATCATTACCACTACTCTTTACTAATTAAGGCCATTACTTCCATGGTAAAAAAAGAAAAGGACAAAGCATTTGCTCTCCAATCTGCGACGGAGGATTGCAGGACATTACTGTCGCTCTCTTACGACTTTTTCACCGTGGTGATGCGGCCCTCGCAGATGTCGAGGGCCTCCTTGAGCTGCCTTCGGGCTGTCTCTACATCGTCGTAGTCCAAGGCACTCGTTGCCCACTTTGCCAGCTTCTGCACCCTGCCCGTCAGTGCTGGGTTGAGCGAGGTTGGCATGTCGGCCTCGGCCAGAGCCGGCTGCTGCGGAGGCGCAGTCGGGACGGCGGCGGCGGCGTGCTGGACTGGAATTGGCTGGAACGGCGGCGGCTGTGGCGAGGTGGGGAGAAACGTCGACGGTGGGGCAGAGGGCTGGGGAAGATGGAGGTGCTGGGCGAGCGTGGGCGGCGTCAGGGGTGTCGTGCTACCGCTGCCGCCCGGCGGCAAGGGGAGCGCGTCGCCCCTCCTTGTCGAGGCCGTTCTTGACAGCGTGACCGTCGAAGACGGCGGCGGCGGTGTCGGCAGCGGACGCGCGCCCGGGCTCGTCGTTGCTTGGCCAGGCACCGGCTGGCTCGGATGCAGAAAGGCGCTGCCGGGCGGGTGCTCGAGCGACGAGTTGCCAAAAGGCAGCTGCATGTTCCCGCCCCTCGTGGGACTCGATGGCGCAGACGCCTCGCTGCCAGTCTGAGACGAGGAGCCGACGACGCTGCCGTTGCGACTGAGCTGACCCCGCCAGGGCATGGAGAAGTTTGGGCTGCTGGCGGCCGCAGGCTGGGTGGGCGGCAAGGCCAGTGACGATGACGAGGAGGCAGGCAGGCCTTCAATACCCTCACTGCCACCGAGACCAAGACCGAGGGCGCGGGTGTCAAAGCTGAGGCGCGACTCGGCCCTCCTGCTGCGCTGCGCTCGCGGCGTAACGGGGTCAGATGCACCGACATCCGGCTCTTCCACGTCGGGTGAAAGCGCGTGTACTTCGCCCGCGCCCGGCTCTTGCACGTCCCCCGTGAGCTTCGCCATCTCCCTCGCCACGTAGTCGTCCTCCTTTTCGGCGTGGTGAGCGTCCAGGCCGGCCAGCTTGGCAGCCGCAGCGTCGAGCTCGGAGGCTTGCTGAGAAGACTGCTGCTCGCCTGCCCCCTCTCCATCTTCCTCGGCACCACCGATCGGTCCTGCAGTGGGCTTTCTCCCCTCGCGAAGTGCCTTTGCAATGTCGGCGGCCTTCCACTTTGCGTACTTGAGCTTCTCTTCCATCTGTTGCTCGCAGTCAAAGAAAGGTCGAGTCAGTTGCTTCCTGTACTTGATCAAAGAGCGGATATGTCACCAGCTCACCTCGGTATCGAGCTTGCCAAAGTTGGTCAGAACCTCGATGAAGTTTGCCGCGACGAGGAAGCGCCTCGCCGTCGCCTTGGACGCCTTGCCCCTTCTGTCCTCGTCGTCTGCACCCCCAAAGACCTTGAGCGCGACATTTTCGACGTATGCCTTGGCCACGATGTCGTCCCCATTGACGACGTCGTTTCCCGCCAGGCTCTTCTTCTGCGCCTCGAGCGTGTCCATGAGAGTGATGAGAAACACCTTCGAGTCGGGCGCGAGCGAGTTGAGGAGGGGGATGCCGAGCTGCGCAGCGTGGTAATTGCACCAGTACGAAAGGGCCGGGTCTGCGGTCCGCGTCTCATGCGCGCGCTGGAGGAACGGTGCGAGTGGCTTCAGATCCGTCGGCGGTGCCTTGAAGGCCTCGCCTCCCTTGCCAGACGCCGAGGCCATCTTCTCGTCGGCGCGCTCGGAGAATGCCTTGCTATATGCGCTGGTTGACGATGATGGTCTTGTCCAGCACACTTTAAACTTTCGGCCGTGCGCGGGCGCGGGCGCGCTGCACCCTTTGGAAGCAGACTTGCGATTTCAAAAAGCGGCGCTTGGCCAACAAGTGCTTTGACCACCCGCCAGTCGACGCGAACGCGAAGCCTGACGACATCATGAGCGCTCCAGCGCAAGGGCAACAGCAGGTCAGCACCCCTTCGTCGATCGGTGGCGGCCTGAAGGTATCGAGCAACTCGCCCGTCGTGCTCGATGTGCAGCGTGAAGGCACCGTTGGCGTCAATGTTAGCCTGTGAGTGTGTCCGTGTGTGGCACGAATGCGATGATCCGGTGCTGAGCTAGCTGCCCCACCTCTTTGCATCGCAGCCACCCGCTCCCCATTCTCAACGTCTCAGAGCACCTCACAAGGACAGCGATGCAGGCAAAGTCGACAGATGTAGAAGGTGAGAATGAGACCGCGAGGCACCCTGACCGGGAAGTGTGCTCTGACCCTTCTCTCAAGTATACGGGGCGTTGCTGGGAACCCAGTCCGGTCGGAATATCGATATCCATACGACTTTTGAAATCATAGTCAAGGCTCCCAATGGCACCAGCACACGTAGAGAGGTAGACCACGACTTTCTGACGGCAAGACAGGCTCAGTGTAAGTGGTGCCAGTCTTGCGTCGTGGTCATTCTGCTGACTCTGTCTCAGTCAAGCAAGTGTTCCCCACCTTTGACTTTCTTGGCTGGTACTCTACCGGCACCATACCCACACCGGCCGACCTCGAGATTCACAGCCAGGTGAGGCCATGTCTGGTCATTGGGCGCACACTCACATTGCTAACCACCTCCTGACAGCTGTCTGATTACAACGAGTCGCCCCTCTTTCTCCAGCTGTCGCCCTCTGATCAGAAGCTGAGCCAGGCAAGAGCAGCCGGCGAGCTACCCATTGCCATTTATGAGACCTTTGTCGAGATGCCGACAAAGGAAGCGAGCTCGGAGGGAAAGGTGTCGACCGAGACCGGCCCCGCCACCTTCTTCTTGCCAGCCAACTATCACGTAGAGACGGGCGAGGCCGAGAGGATCGCCGTCGATCACACGAGCAAGCCGCCCGAGGGAGGAGAGGACGGTGAGAGCGGCGGTGAGTTTCATGTTTTATAATTCGCGAGGGAGAAACGGAAGCTGAGATTGCCGACGGCATTCAGTCACGGCCAACCTCACGACGCAGTACAACGCCATTAAGATGCTCTCGGACCGCATCAATCTCATCACGGCCTACCTTCAAGGTGTACAGTCTGGCAGTCTGAGAAAAGATCCCGAGTCGCTCCGTCAGATTTCGAGCCTCGTCGCCAGCCTCCCTGCCAGCAACGAGCTGCCCGAATTCCACAGCGAGTTCTTGACCGAATACAACGACGTACTCTTGACAAACTATCTGGCCAACATGACCAATGGTCTCAACTCGCTCAATGAGGTGATTAGTCTCCTAGTTTGAAATCTGAAGCAAGAGCTGACATTAGAGCGAAACCCCTTCTCCAGCTGGTCGACAAGTTCGACACTGCTCAGACGGGGGCAGACGAGTCACTAGGTCGCCCAAGAGGTGGGCCCGGTAGGAACACTCGCTCAGGTCGAATGCAGCACTACTAGAAAACTCCACGATGTACTACTACTGCCCTCTTCTGCGGGACCATCAACACCCAATCAGCATATTGGACCACTCAAATAGCTGTTGCAGAAATAGCTAGACTACAATATCAGGAAGGCTCCCAGTCCAGCTGCAAGAGCACTAAGGCCGAGGCCAATGGGGGAAGTAGTCGCCGCTGGAGATGCACCATTTGTCTTCTGACGATACAGGGAGCCACCAGGAGCGATGAGGTCGGCGTTGGTAAAGGGCCCGGTGCCCGCTGCAAAGGCAGCGCTGAAGGCTGACTGCATCTGCTCCTGGGGCGGAAGCCCACCTCCTGCCGTCGTCGTTGCTGCCGCTGGCGTCGCAGATGACGCCGCGGTGGCAGTCGAAGAGGATGCTGGTGTGCTTGATGACGTCGTCGTGGCGTTGCCTGCGCTCACGAGCCGGCCCTCGCCCCATGGAACAGCCGGGTCTCCACCGTCGGGCTGATTCGCATTGGGCGGAGGCACCGTGGCTCCGCTCGGGTCGGTTATGGCGAACCTCGTCGTCCACTTGGAGTCTTGGTCTCCGTCGTGGTTGTACTGGAGAAAGTAGATGGCTGACGTTGGTTCCACCTGCGGACAGGTGTAGTTGTACGAGGTGACTGCCGTGTTGGTGCCGTCGAGACCCGTGGCGACGGTGGCAAGCATGGTCATGTTGAGGTTGCTCCCCGTCATGAGGGAGATGGACATGTTCTTCCAGGTGGCTGCTCCGCTCGTGTCGGGCGTCCAGGAGGCGGTGCAGGTTGCACCCTCGGAGAAGACGTCCGTAGGGGAGCCCAGAGGCGTGAAGCCTGCAGGGCTGCCTGCGCCGCTTGGCGATGGCGAGGGAGCGGCAGCAGCAGAGCTACTGCCATCTCCACCTCCGAAGAAGCCGAACAGCGGTGCGGCCGAGACGGTTCGGACGATAGATGAACAGAAAAGAATGGAGAACAAAGCGACGAAGCAGACTGGTGGCTGCATGTTGGTCGAGACGAAAGGCGCCAGGCCCCGTTTGGTTCAAAAGAGCGTGCAAAGACGAAGGATTGTAGAGGCCAGCACGATCAACGTGCTGCCTTTGGAGAGAGAGTGAGGAGCGATCAAAAGGAAGGTGATGGTGGCAAGCGTGATGGTGGCGAAGAGGTTGCATCTCAGGAACACACATCTGTTTGGTAGATGCATCGACTAACATGTCGCAACAATCGCGACATGTCAGGACGCCCACTTTCAGTCGGCTTCTTTTGATTTCTTGGCTTTTTTGAACTCGGGCAAGCACCAGCGCCTCGGCATCGGCCACGCTCGACGACGAGCTGTTTAGTCATATAGCTCAGACCCAATCCATGATCGTGAAGGGAGAGGAGTGCCGTCACGGTGATGGTGCTGTGTGAGCTCTGGGGCATGAGCAATTCCTCGGCCGAGCTACTCAGCTTTCGTTTTTAGGTGGAGACTTACGAACGTGTGTTGATCTTCTCACAAACTCAATCTGCAACAATGTCGTCGTCGGCGCCGTCCTCGAGCGCTGCTCGGGCAGGAACAGGAGGGCAAGGAGGAGCGGGAGAAGGAGGCACAGACTGGAAGTGGCAGGTTGGCAAAGCACTGCTATTTTACATGGGTACGCAGGCCATCGTCGGTCCCAACGGCCTTGTAGCCTGGTACAGAGGAACATCGCAGGTGCAGAATCAGCAGTCGCCGGCCTCTGCCAGCGTTCCGCCCTCGCCGGGGGCACCAGGTACACAGGAAAAGCTCGCTGGCTTCAACCAGCAGCAGCCCGTCATCGGACGCGTACCGCCGCAGATGACGACGCATGCGCTCTTTGAGCACCTCTTGCCCTTGGACGTTTACGTCTTTGTGAGCTCGAGCGAGGCGGCTTCGCACGACGACGTTTCGACCCAATTCTCGTCTTTGGTGCCTCACGGAAAGGGCGCTTGGTCCACTCCGCACCCAGATTATGCTGAGCTGCTCGAAGATCCAACGAGGGAAGCAGTGACGGGAGCCAAGGTCGTCCAAGGTCCACAGGGCCTGCCCGCGATCAAGTGGAGCAACATCACTCTCAACGACGCAAGCCTCAAGAGGACGGCCGAGCTCATGGTGAAGCTTCCAGAAGACGTCAAGACGAGCAATGCGAGCGTGTGGGCGGACATCGTCGTAGTGCCCATGGGCAAGCCCTTGGGAGACCGCAAGTCGCTGAGAATGCGAAAGAGTGCGTTTGCCTTCCTGTTGTCTTCCTTTGCCACATGTTGACCCGTCGTTCGTCCATCAGTGCTCACACGACTCTTTCCTGAGCGCAAGGAGAGAGAGGAGCGCAACTTGTTCTCGAAGTCGTCGAACCAAACTGCTTCGAGCAAATCGGCCGGACCCTCATCCGTGCTCCCGTTCCTCGACAAAGAGCCTGCTCCCCTGATCACGCATTGGCACAACAACCTCACACTTGCTTTCGTCGCGCAGGACCAAGGAAGCGGATATCCCATCGGCAAGCTGCCACCTCCCGTCCTTCAGTGGGTCCACGTCCTCGAGACGCCTGACGACGAAATCGTCACGGCAGACAACGCCGACATCGCCCTCAATTACCCCGTCGTCTTCCCAAACGACTTCTGGCACCTTAGGGAGCATATGTACCCAATCAACTCGACACTCGATTCGGTTCCGCTCTACATCAACCTCTACACGACAAGCTTCTTCAAGTTTCAGTTGCTGTCTGCCCTCGGTGACTCGTTTGAGAAGCAGCCATCGATGGCTTCCGGCGAGCTCGATATCCTGAAGCGCACTCTTCTCGAGACGAATCCGTGGTACTTGGGCATCACGGTCGCTGTCAGCATCTTGCACAGCATCTTTGAGTTCCTCGCTTTCAGCTCCGACGTCAGTCACTGGCGCAACAAAGAAAACGTGAGTCGTCCACTTTGACTTTTTGCTGGATCTCGAGCTTATCACCTTCTGCTTAGATGACGGGCGTGTCCCTCGGAACGATCCTGACAAACGTCATCGTCCAGCTCATCATTCTCCTCTACTTGATCGACCAGTCGCAAGAGACGTCATACATGATCTTGGCGTCCCAGGGCATCGGCATCGTCATCGAGGCATGGAAGCTCACGAAGGCTGTTACTGTCAGCGTCGTACCACGCACCGCCGGCACGGGTCTAAAGGCGCTGAGCTGGCTGCCCTACCGCATCAACATCGAAGACAAGCACAAGCTATCGGAGGAGGAAAAGAAGACGCAGGAATATGATCGCCTCGCTTTCAAGATTGTGGCGTGTATCGCAGCTCCTCTACTCGGCGGCTACACCATCTACTCGGCCGTGTACCAAAGCCACAAGGGCTGGTGGTCATTCATCATTGGAACACTGTGTTCATTCGTCTACGCATTCGGCTTTGTATCGTTGATTCCGGTGAGCACCATTTCCTCAGTGACCGTTGATGCAGTTAAAATCTGACGTGAGCTCCCTCCCTACATAGCAACTCATCGTCAACTACAAGCTCAAATCCACGGCGGGCATGAATCCAAAGACGTTCGTTTACAAGATTCTTGGAACTTTCGTCGACGACCTCTTTGCATTTGCCATCAAAATGCCAATCCTTCATGTGAGTCTTGTGTCTTTGTTCTTTCGTCTCGGAAGATTGACAAAAGTAAAATTCCTTTCCAGCGCCTGGCCTGTTTCCGAGACGATGTTGTCTTCCTCGTTTTCTGTGAGTAGCGCTTGCCCCCTTCAACGCTCATTCCTACTGACACATGCCTTGGTGCCTCAGTGTACCAAAGGTGGATCTACGGTGTGGACAACACTCGAGCCAACGAATTCGGACAGGTCGTCGAACGCAAAGACAAGTCAAGTGGGGAAGAGAAGGAGAAAAAGGATCAGTAGATTAGTAGCTAGAAATGCTTTTGCACAGTCAGGAATTGATTTGGTCCATGGAACACTTGACGGTTCATTCACCTCGAAATCGGAGAGTGGTAGAAGGCCATGACCGGATCAGGCGAATGATGCCACGTGACTTTCCCTCGGCTAGTGAAAAATTCTGCTTGCGCTCGTGGCAGACCTCGTTGCCATCACCTTCCAACCACGTTGCCAGAGCCGCGATCACAGCCAGAGACGCTTCATTGTCTTAGGAACGCTTCAGAAGAGGTGAGGATGACTTTGTTGCCCAAAGGATTGCAGTGGGGCATTGGACAGGGCCTTGGGGGAATGGATGGATTTCCCAGCTGCCGGATTCTGACCTTTTGCCTTTCTTTGCAACAGCTCGTGTCGCATTTCTCGCCGCCACGCGATCCCAGAGCTCACGCGGCAAGTGACGTCCAACCTTGAGAGACCAACACTTGACGGTCAACGCACGCTTGCAGTCGTGTTCATAGGTAACAACTTGCCTAACGCTGAGGTCCTACCCTTCTTGCCGACTAGCACGACGTGTATTGGTATTGCACAAAGCATCCGCGACACCTATAGCCGTGCTTTTCCCCCTTCTTCGCACCCATCCGCGCTCGTCGAAACCGCTCGTATTCTTCGCGAAGATACCTAGGTAGGTGATATTCGGTACTGGCAATCGCGCACGTACCGAAGGCCATTCTGACCGCGTTTTAGGCAACCATCAGAACCGGAAGAATCATCGACCATCAGCCATGTCATCCACAGCAAACGGAGGTGCGCCGGCAGAGGAGCACGTGAAGAGCGAGCAGCAGCAGCACGACGAGGCAGCAGCAGCAGCTGCTGCCGCGGCCGTCGCTGCTGCCGCTGCCGCCGCGCCAGGTGGAGAGGGCGACATTCCTAGAGAGGAGGGTGAGTGAAAACAAAGCCATCCTCGTTCGGATCCATCAAGGCGCTCAGTAGCTAATGCGTCCCGACGCGTCTCGGTGATTTAGCAGACGGAGAAGGAAGGGACGCTCAACACCAGGAAGATCAAGGACAGCAGCCGCAAGAACAGCAGCCACAGGACCAGTCGCAAGACGCCTCGTCGACCAACTTCTTCGACGAACATCAAAATTACCAGTACTTTCCTCAATCGTCGGGCGCCGGCGGGAACAGTTTCTCGGCGCCTTTTCAAGCCCATCCGCATCCTCAACACCCTCATTTGGGCGTGGAGGCTCTCGGACACGCTGCTGCCGCGAGCGAGCACGCTGGTCGCGTCCCTGTGCCCAGTGTGAGCGCGCCAGAGGGCGATGGGGGCAACGTCTCGAGCTACACGAACGATGGCGACGCGTCGATGGAGCTTGGCACCTCGTTTGCGGACACGACAGGCGCGTCTTCGATGGACAGCCCCACGGGCAATCGATCGTCGTCGGGAAAGGCAAGAAGCTCATTGGCGCCGCCCGACGGGGCCAAGAAGGAGACGCCATACAGCCGAAGCCCCGAGCTCAGGGTCAGCCACAAGCTGGCCGAGCGCAAGAGGAGGAAGGAGATGAAGGACCTCTTTGATGACCTTCGCGATCAACTCCCCAGCGTCGAGCGGAGCCCGAAGACGAGCAAGTGGGAGATCCTTACCAAAGGTGCGTTTCTTTCAGCAGACTCGTCTGGGTGGCTTTATTCTGACGCGTGTGCCCAAACAGCCATCGAGGTGATCGCGAAGCTCAAGCAAGATGCAGAGGCGATGAAGAGCGAGCTTGCCGCGCTCCGCGGCGAAGCGCCCATGCCTGACGACGGCCAGCAAGGCGTGGATGCCAACATGGAGAACACGGCTGACTCGTACAAACAGTACGAGGAGCAACAAGCGGCTTCACAGCAGCAGATCGAAGCGGCTGCCGCTGCGGCTGCCGCTGCGAACCAATTCGCACAAGCGCAAGGCCAGTATGACGGGCAAGAGCAGCAGGAGCATGACGGACAGCATGGTCCGCCTCCCCCAGCACCCGCGTCTGAGGACCACCACGAGCACCAGCACCATGAGCATCAGGAGCACGAGCAAGGCCACGAAACCAACGGTGCCGAGCATCACCAACAACACGATGACCAGCAAGGTACCAACGAGGAAGTTTTGCGAGACTGGAGCAGCATCACAAATGCTGCGGCCACGGCAGCTGCTGCCAGTGCTGCAGCTCAATGATGGCGATGATGACCTGGTCTTCTCGGTCTTCCGTCCTCCTCTTTTCCTTCCTCTCCTCCGTTCCCTCTGATCTTCCTCCGTGTCACCGTTAGCTCGATTCGTGTTATTACCTCTACTGTACTGTGTCTCGTTGCTCTCCTTTTTCACTCTTCTCTTCTCGTCCTCTTGCGGTAGACATTCTATCGCTAGACTTCTCTCTTCTCTTCTCCAGTGTAGAATGGATCTGTCTTCTTTCCCAGACGACATCTGCACTCCAGGCTCTAGTTTTCTCTCTCTGGTCGCATTACGTTCAAAGACTACCGATAAGACGAGAGCGGTGATTACGATTAAGTAGTGTCTGGTTTCTAGGCTTTCGCGGCCTGTCT
This sequence comes from Acaromyces ingoldii, assembly GCF_003144295.1. Lineage (NCBI taxonomy): Eukaryota > Fungi > Basidiomycota > Exobasidiomycetes > Exobasidiales > Cryptobasidiaceae > Acaromyces > Acaromyces ingoldii. Next base: position 637,951 of record NW_020290247.1, read on the forward strand.
ATTCATTTCTTGCTCGAAGACGTTGATTGCCCCTCCTTGTCCGTCTCTGCCTCTTCCAGCGCAGCCTTCTTGCTCTCGTGGTCGCCTCCTGCCTTATGCTCCTCCTGCTGTGCTCCGGCCCCGGATGACGGCGATGGGTCTGTGTTGAGTGGTGAAAGTACGGGCGTTGCCATCAGCTCTTCTGCTTCTCTAACTCTACAATGCGATGAAGGGGAAAAGGAAGGTGCACGGGAAGTGCGGAGACTCGTGTCTATCAAGATCATCGCCTGTTCCCGCCACCGCCCGTGAACCAGTTCCAGGCTTTGCCGACGAAGCCCTGCCTCTCGCCTCCTGCCTCGCCTCCTGCTGCCTCGCCCTCTGCCTCGCTCCCTGCCTCGCTCTTTCTCGAAGATGAAGCGTGCTCCTCTCCACCCTGGGACGAACTCGCTCCCTTGCTCTCGCTTGCCTCGTCCTTCCTTGGCGCCGGCGAGGACGAGGACGGAGACGGTGACGGCGACGAGGGGGGAGGAGGCTGGAAAGAGGCAGAGGAAGAGGGAGCAGACCACCTCTTTTCCTCCTGGACCCCATACCTTCTTCCTCTCAAACCACCCTGAAACCCACCAGAAGAAGACGGCTTTGGCTCTTCGGCCGCCTTACTGCTCGCCTTGGGCGCCTCTTGCTCCGAAGACGGCGGCGGCGGTGGCGGTGATTGTTGCTGAGGCGGGGGAGATGTCTTTCGCCCTTCGACCTCGTCAACGTATTGTTGAAGAATTTCCTTTTGCCGTTTTGTCAGGGACCTTGAGGGCGAAAGTGAGTGCCATCAGTTTCAGGGCGTGTTCAGTAGAGGATTCTCCGCAGCAGAGAGATACTCACCTGGGTATCGTGACTTCGAACTGGACCAAGAGGTCTCCCTTGTCGCCCTTTCGCAGCAAGCTCGTCACACCCCGCCCTCGCAAAAGCATTTCATCGCCCACCTGAGTGCCTGCGGGGACTCTGACGTCGACGTCTCCATCAAGCGTAGGGACACGAACCTTGCCACCCAGGATTGCCGTGTGGAAGGGGACCGTCGCAGGGTAGTAGAGGTTGGTGCCTTGCCTACGCCAGGTCTTGCTGGGTCGCACGCCTATCCGCACATACAGAGACCCGGGCGGTCCAGAGCCTTGCAAGGGAACATCGCCGGCTCCGTCCATCCGGATCTTGGCGCCATCGTCGACGCCTGGCGGGATCTTGACCTCGACAGTCTTTCGTGATCGCACTCGACCGACACCCTCGCATGTCCCGCACTCGTCTCCCGGCGCAACAGACTGACCCGCTCCGCCACAGGCTGGACAGGTGCTGGCCATTTGGAAGCCGTTCTGGATCACAAAAGTCCTAGTACCGGTACCATTGCACACACCACAGGTGCGCTTCTTTGCCCCTTGCTTCATTCCGTTGCCCGTGCACGTCGAGCACCGTTCGACGGGGGCAATCGTCACGCTACGCGTGGTGCCACGGCAGGCCTCCTCGAAGGAGATGGTGACGCTTGTGTCCAGGTCTTCGCCCCTTGTTTCGCCAGCAAATCCTGCCTGGCCACCTCTTGATCGTCCCCCGCCACCAAACGCCCCAAAGAGACCTTCAAAGATGTCTTGTGCGTTTCCGCCCCCACCACCGAAGCTCTGGAAGCCGCCAAATCCCCCGCCGAAACCTCCGAAGGGCGAGCCACCGCCAGCGCCGCCGCCAAATGGATCAAAACCGGGAGATCCATCGGTCGTGCCGTACTGATCGAAAGCTGCCTTCTTCTTGTCATCGGAGAGAATGTCGTACGCCGATTGGATTTCCACAAAGCGCTCCTTTGCTCCCTTTTCCTTCGACGTGTCTGGGTGGAACTTCTTGGCGAGATCGTAGTAGGCGCTCTTGATCTCCTTGCTGGAAGCATCTCTTTTGACTCCAAGCGTGGCATAAGGGTCCTTGGCGCCGCTCGCCTCGACCCTTGAGGACGAGGAGAAGAGCCTCCTTTGATGGCCCGGGGCACCGAGAGAGGCTCTCGCCGAGGACGCACCTAGCGGTCGATGAGAGAATGTCGCAGGCGAACTCGTACTTCTGCAAAGCTTGGATGAACTCAGAGGTCGCCTAGCGATCGGTGATTCGGCAGGTGTCCGACTCCCACTTGCGTCGCCGACGGCATCGTTGGTGGCGATCTGTCGCGAGGAATGGAAGCGGTGTCCGGGTGTTGATGAAGCGGCAAGCGCTCCCGTCGCCGCCGCAGCCCCAACAACAGGCGAAAGGGCAGACGACGCCGCGACTGCCCTAGCCAAGACCATAACGAGCACTCTCTATAGGACGGAAATCACTGCGTGAAGTCCGATCATGCGTCAAGGGTGAGGATGGTATCTCGAAAATCGGTTTCACGACCTGTCTGATCACGTCGACGCTGCTGTCTGCTCTCGCTGTGTAGGAAAGTCGCTTCTCGCGGCGTGGATGAGCTGCTACGAGTAATGCTGTCTGAAGAACGAGCGAGAAGGAACGAGAAGAGGGGGGACGAATCACACTGTCGCTAATGGTCCTCCATCTTCTCGAAGCTCTCACGACAGGAAAAAAAAATCATGAAATCACGTGTCGGGGCGCGCCGCCGATTCCCTCCCTCCTCCACGCAACCCGGTCGGCCCGGCTCCGGTCGCCATGCTTTCGGCCGCCGAGTGCGCCTCGTATCTCAAGCCTTCCCTGGCACGCTCGTTTCGCCGTAACTCAAGCGAGACTGTGTCGAAGAGAAAAGCCGACATACTGGCATACCAGATTTCATCGCTCGTCCTTGGTTACAGGACAGCCTGTCTCGTCGACTGTTTCGGCGGTGACAAGGACGAATTCTCCTGCCTGAGGAGTGTACTTCATGGCTTTGCCAACGGATATGATAGCATTTTCCCAGGGTCTATTCCTGATGAGGTGCTTGTTGATGGCCTCAAGTCTCTTTTCTTTGTCTGTCATGCTCCCACAGGCCAGATCTTCATCGTGGACAGGCGCAGATTTTTGCGGAGAATGGACAGGGCGATGGAAGAGACAGAGTACTTCGTCAAGGTAAATAAAGGCTCACCTCCATCAGTTCAAGTGAGTGAACTTAAGCCAGACGGATCAGGTCCGCAATTGACAGGTGTGAAATACAGTCGGAGAGGCCAGCCTATCTCTCGGCACTGCTCGAAGCCATCCGTGACAATTGCAAGCCCAAAGCGTTAACGACGGCCCCCGGAAGCAGACCCACGCAGGATGTCCTTCTTGACAGTGGGCCGCCCTCTGGAAGTGTTGCGAACGGTGAAATCGATGTTGACGAGCTGAGCCGCCATGCAACAGAAGGAATCGCACTCGCTGGCTGGCTACTCGACTATGAAGTGATCTATTACTACGAACAATCCCAACCCAATCAACATCAAACCTACAGCTGCTCGGTCGACGATGGATTCGCGCTTGACCTCGGCTCTTTTTGGCCGGAGGCGCTGGTCAATAACTTGGAAGGCGTGCCTCTTCTTCTCGTTCAAGTGGATCTTGTCGGTCTCGATGGGTTGAAGCGACGCAATCTCTACGCCTTCACCATCCCTCAACAATGTGTGTTGGAAATCTTTGGCTCGGAGAAGGAAGTCATCGAAAATGTGAAGCTGTCTGTCGAGCGAAGGCTTCAAGGTCGTGACCGATTCGACATCGTCGCGTCAGTCACAACACAAGATCGGGTCGCACTGTAATATACTGTATCATGTTTGCTTCATTGTCACACCCACTGCCTAAGTCTGGTAATCAAGCCCTACTCATCATCTTGACAAGAGGCGAGACTGCACTACTTTGCATGAGGACTGAAGCTACGAGGACGAAAGCGTCCTCTCAACATCCCGAGCAAACTTAGACAACTGAGATGGTCGCTATGTCTGATGTCTCGTTCTCGCGCGTCATCTCGTTAGGCACCCGTGAAAGTTGCAGCGGTACCTCTGAGAGACGGGCAGTCCTCACATCTGAGCTCTAGTCAGTTCTTGATTGGTATCACCGTGGCCAACATCAGCTCGTTAATGAATGTCATCCATTGCGTATAATCGGTTAAATCGGCCGGAGTCTACCCGCGCATCGCACCAACAAAAGCACCACCGCGAAGAGCCAGAACCAACTGTCGGACATTCGGCACAAAGACGATATCAGAAGATGGCAAAGACGAGGGGTGCCTATCTGTGCTACTCACGTGAAGAACCGAGCCGCCCTCAACGCCGAACTCCTTTGCTGTTTTTTCGTCGTGCCTGCGCAGCAGGTCAGCCGATGCCGGCCCTTGACTACCTTTGCGCCTGGCCCAGCACTCACATTTGCTTTCCACCAAAGATGAGGCGCTGCTGAGCTGGAGGAATGCCTTCCTTCTCCTCGACCCGCTCTTTGATCCTAGTGATCTTGTCTGTGGGCTCGATGTCGAGCTCGATCTCTATCAAATGAATCGCGTCAGCAAACCTTGCTACAAGCCTAGCGAACATCAGTCGGCAAATGACTCACCCTTGCCCGTCAGCGTCTTCACTTTGATGAGCATTTTGTCTATCTCCTGCTTCTAAAGCTGAGTCCAACAGGTCAAGGAGACTGGTGGGCCCTGGTCGTCGTCGTTGTCGTCGTCGTCGTCGTTGCACACTCAATCTACTATCGACAATTGGCGTGCTCAGGGTGGAGCTCTAAAATTACACGTGGGTAATCATGTGGCTTGTGCTTTCGCTGCTTCCTCGCCAGGGCTGAATGTCAGTCAGCTGCAGCAACGACAACGAAGGGGACGAGGACGAGGACGAGGACGACGTCGGCGTGGGAAGAAGCAAGAGCGGCACCAGATGGATCACGGAGTGGTGCAGAGATGGCTTCGGAGCATATTGGATCCAGTGAGCGAGCTTTTTGTTGGCTTGGAATGGACAGGCCGAGCTCACTACGCGTGTGTAACTTCAACAGTATCCAGAGGCGGATCGGGTCTATGCTGATGTGGACCGAACCTTGATGGCCGTCTCATCCTTGTCTCCCAAGACAGAGGTATATAGTAAGTGATGCTGGGCTAGTGCTTTCGTAGGTACCTAAGCTGATCAACTGGACGTTTCAAGCCTACGACGATGGTCGGACGCAATTGCTGCTGGTCCTGGAAGGAACCATCCCTGTGGGCTATCGCGGAGCCACGTACAACATTCCGGTTGCGTACTGGATCCCGAGGATGTACCCGAGAGAAGCTCCGATTGCGTATGTCACACCCACGGCTGACATGCTCGTGCGGAAGGGCAAGCACGTCGACGTCAGCGGCAAGGTTGGCGGGCCATATCTGGAGCGCTGGGAGAAGAAATGGGAGGTGAGCTGCCACGAAGCCGCATCTGAAGTGAAGTATGGGAAACTTAGATAGGCCATCTCTTTTAGGCTTCGAACTTGCTTGATTTCGTCCACGATTGCCAGAGTATATTCGGCCAAGAGCCACCAGTGTACGCGAAGCCAAGAGGGGCTCCTTCAGCACAAGGCACACCTTCGCCAGGGCCAGGACTGAGTCCGCAGCCATCCGGTGATCCACGGGAAAGACGGCCACCGCAATTGCCCCCTCAAAGCCCACAAACAACTTCGTCAAGAGCAGAAACAGGGCCTCCTCTAAAACCCCCCAAACCAGGTGGAAGCTATGCCGATCCCCAAAGGCGGACGTCGCTCCCTCCGCAGGCCAACCATCAGAGCCCCGGTACCCAACATCATGATCCGCGGTACGCCGCAGGTGCCTCGCATCTAGGTCACCTTGCTCCCTCAGCCTCTCCGACTCAGCATTTCCGGCATCAGTCCATGGATCCAAGGTATTATCAGTATGCACAACCAACACCCCCAAATACAAGCGTGTACGAGCAAGGGCTCCCTGTAGAAGCCCCTCGACATCCAAGTACAGGACCCCGTCAGCCTGCTCGAAGCGTGTCTCTGTCGGCAGCCGAGGCGGGCTCCTCACAAGCACTGCCAGCTGGCCCCTCGCATTTGTCGCCGAACGGACCCCGCCCTCCCCCTGTTCCACCTGTCCCTCAGGATTTCGTCGAGACTCGATCAGGGTCTTACGAAGAGGTGCACCAGCAGATGCAAAATCTGAATCTCGCTTCTCCGCTGGGAGCACCTGCGCCTCCCCGACCGCCGAATCCGGAACTCCTGTCGCTGCATGCGCGACTGCACGCAAAGCTTACGATGCGATTGCAGCACCTACGAAACACGCTGGGCGAATCCCAAAACCAGCTCCAGTTGCTCAATTCGGACCTCGATCGAGGAGAACCAGCGATCCGCGACGAAATGTCAAGGCTCGAGGCAGTCCGTGACGTCTGTCGGGCGACGGGAGACGGCCTCGAGAGGTCGGTCAATGAGGCAAGAGAGTGGGCGCAGAAGCTCAGGGAACGGGAGGATCCCAATCCAGATGAGATGGTGTTTAGCACGAGCATTGTTGGAAATCAGTTGAGTTGTTGATGAACATGTCAGAAGGTTGTACTGCACGTTTGCTCACCCGATATCTCTTTGCTACAGGCTCATCGACTTGGTTGCGGAAGACAACGCAATCGAGGACACCCTCTACCATCTTGGACGGGCCCTGAATGCAGAAGTGATCGACCTCGACAGGTTCCTCAAGCAGACAAGATTCTTGGCCAGGGAGCAATTCATGCGACGCGCTCTCGCTCAGAAGATATGTCATGGCATGGGGTGGTAACAATGTCTAAGATGATGATCAAAGGAGATACACGGAGCATCTCACATGCGTGCTTGGAAAGGGAGTGAAAGTGCCCCTGCGTGTGTGTGTGAAAAGGGAAAAGATTATCAATGGCTATGATGATATCAAAATCTTCATGAGGATCATCGCGTGCTGGTGCGATGTTCGAGTCTGCTCTGAATCTTCGTTGGCTACATCCTCTGCTGCTTGATGATGTCGCTAGCCCACTCGGCAAAGGCATAGACACTGGCCTGCGTGTGCGCAGACATTTGCATGGGAATGACACTGGCGTCGACTACGCGGACATTTGCCGTGCCATACACCTTGAAGTTGCCGTCGACAACGCCGCCATGCTGCCTGGGCTTCATGCTGCAAGTGCCCACGGCATGCTGCAGGGCCCCGTAGGTGCTCAGTATGTGGTTGCGCCAGAAGGCATATTCGCTCCCGCCAAAAGGTGCAAGCGTCGTTGCATTGATTTCCGGAAGGACCGGGGTGCCTGGCTCGCGCACCGACAATACTTCTGGCGTGTTGAAGACTTTGACGGCTGCTTGGATGCCGCCGACCTCCATGTCGACGTCGATATCTGCCGTCCAATAGCGAGGATCTACAATCGGTAGATCAAATGGGTCGATGGACCTTGCGTGGGTGAATCCTCGGGAGAATGGGTGTAGCGTGTACACGGACGACGAAAGGTCGCTTTCATCACCAAAGAAACCGTTGCCGAAAAAGTTCTCGCTGGCGGCCCATTTGCGGCGGAAGAGGCCGCGGGCCATCAACTTGTACTCGGCCACAAGAGCATTCCTGTCGACGGCAGCACCCGCTTCGACAGCCTCACTAGCCCACCTATTCACATTGGCTTCGACGTAAGCTGCGACGGCGGAAATGTTTCGGGGAAAGAGTTGGGCCATGTTGGGCTGGGCAATGGAGCTTGAAGCGCCCTGGCCGCGCCAGCGGCGATCCTTGACGTTCGCACTGATGCCGACTTGACATTGCTCGGTCATGTGCGTGCCCACACCTGGAAGGGGTATGATGACGGCTTGACCAATCTTGTTTAGTATGGTTGGCGACCCGATGCCTGAAAGCTCGAGGAAGAGGGGTGACTGGATGGCGCCCGCTGAAACGATCACCTCCTTCGAGGCGAAGATAGTGTACATCGGACCGTCTTTCTCGGCTCGTACATCGACTCCTGTCGCTCGAAGTAGCTTCGAAGATCCTCTTTGCTGACCATTGCGCTTTTTTGACGACGATTTGGAGTCTTTTGGTTGCTGCTGGCTCCAATCAAGCCGTGTGCCCCGCCAACCGACCAGGATTGTCAAATTGGGACGAATCTTCTCATATGGCGAGAGATATGACGTCGCAGAGCTTACCCTTTTCAGATTTTGGTGCTGATACACCGTCGTAGGGACATAAAAGACGCCATTGGGGTTGCCTGCTTGCGAATCGCGAATTTTGGGCAAGCCGTGGGCTCTAAGGCATCCCTTGACGAAAGCAACTTGAGGTGGACCGCTGAACATAATGTCATCGAAGCAAATGTCCACAGGGCCGCCTCGATGATGGACGTCATTGTCGAACGTGACACCCATAGTCGCCAGCTCGCGGGAAGGACCATTGAGATTCTGGGCTTTTTTGTAGTATTTGAGCAGTCTGTCCCACGTAAAAGCTCGGTTACCACTGATGAGGCCCATGACATTGACTTCATCGAAAACACATCAGCCTTGTTTCTAGAGAGCTCCACCGTCGCATCTGCTCACCCTCATCGCTACTCGGAGCGTTCCAAACTTGACCATTGACGGTGGTAGAGCCGCCCAGGCCCTTTCCAGACCACTGCTGCCGCGTGTCACTGGATAAGGGCTGGAAGACGGTCTCAAAATTGTGCGAGTACTTTGAATTGCCCTGCGTTTGTCCATATGTCTCGTTTGCCATATAGACGGGCGGCGCGTTGCGTGTGTCAGTGCCAGCTTCGATGACAAGCACGTTAATGTTTGAGTCCTCCGTCAGGCGGTTGGCCACCACCAGACCAGCATTGCCTGCGCCGACGATAATGTAGTCAAAGATTTGCTTGGAAACTATTGAGGCGTCGCTGATGATAGCGGCGCCTCCCGAAAAAGTGCTTGCGGCTACCGCGATCTCTGTGAAGATCAGAAAAACCAGGAATGGAATGGTCACGAGACCGTAGAGCGAGATGGGTGTCATCTCACGTCGCTTTGATCAGGAAAGATGGGAGAGAGGAGACTCGTGGTTGTAGTTTGGGAGGAAAGGAGAGGAGATCCGAGACTCAAAGAGGGTGAACACAATAAAGACAGGGGTGGCTGAAGGATTCGCTCATTATTGCTTCAGAAGGGGTCGTCGGAGCGGCAGACTCCTCTTCGAGATGCGCGGCGGCAATGAGAACGCTCCAGCGTCGGAGCTTCTCTTTACTACCTTAGGTAGGTGCGATCTCTGACGCTATCTGTTTTGTTCTTTATTTTTTAGTTGATTTTTATTTTGTTGCGAGGGTTGGCCCGAGCGCGGACTACGTACGCTACTACTACTAGCCACGAGGGCTTAACAGTAGTAGGTAACCCGCCAGGGCTCTCGCTGAGCTGCACCCGTTGACTCTCACTTAATCACGGCCAACTGCTTGCATTTTCCGGCACCAAGAGAGCCCGTTTTGCGTCGACAGCAAAGGTAGTAGCTCGGCTGTTGAGATTCGTCGAGGGAGTCGAGGTCCCTTCTCGGCCCGAGACGAACCTTTGCACCGACGTCTCTACCCTCAGTACTACGCGCAGTCTTGATACAAACCACCGAAACCCCCTTGTCCTCCTTGATCGCGCATCCTCGCAACAGCACAAAGATCAGCAGCTTCTCTCTACGCAGCCGCATCAATTTTGACGCCAGCCATCGGCCAGTTCCAACAGCAGCAACAAGACAAGTCGAAAGGCTTGAAGGCCTTCAGGAGTCATAACGCAGCGCCCAATCGATATCGAAGGCGACGACTCCGCAAGGGATCGTCCCCACAAGCGGGCTCGTCTCGGCCCAGCCTCTGGCATCGATCAGAGGAGCCCTTCTCAGAGCGACTCGAACACCGCGACAACATCTTCAGCCACGAACATGGCCCTTCACAGCAGCAACGGCACAGCAGACGGCAGCCGATCGAACGGCGAGGGTCCTATGAATGGCCACGGCGATGGCAAAGACGGGCAGCAGCAACAACTTTCGAGCGACTCATCCCTCCTCCACCGTCGCAGTGGCAGTAGTGGTAGCAGCAGCATGGCCAACCATGGCGCGCCCAACAACGGTAATGCTTTGAGACAGAACTCAGCCACGTCTGAGGATGGGGATGACAGCATCGACGATGATGCGAGCGCATTCACGCCCCTCTATGATGGCAGCTCTATTGACAAGCGAGAATTTGTCCGCTTGACTATTCAAAGCTTGAAGGAGCTAGGATTCGAGTGAGCTTGCCGTCAAGATCTCTGAGTTATAATGTACGGACGAGCTGACCACCGCTCTTGCAGATCGGCGGCCAAGGCTCTGGCGATGGAGTCTGGTTTCAAGATGGAGCACCCCTCTATCCTCGCATTTCGACAGGCTGTCTTGTCAGGCGACTGGAGAAGTTCAGAGAGGCTCTTGTTCGATGGACTCAATAGTGCTGCTTCGAGAATTGCTGCGAGAAGCGCAATCGCAGGTACAAGCTCATCAGCCGGACTGGATCTGGTGCTTCGCGACCCCCGGCACCTCGGGATAGAGGTGAGTAGAACGCTTTCGGTATTTTCTCTGAAAACTGACGCCTGGATTTCCTGCTTCACAGCACGTTAAGTTCCTCATTGATCAACAGCGATATCTGGAGCTCCTCGAATCACGGCAGACGAAAAAGGCTCTATCGATCCTGCGTGACCGCTTGGCCCCCCACAACGCAGGCACCGATCGACTGCACCACCTCTCCAGTCTTGTGATCTGCGCTTCTCCAGAAGAGCTTCGAGCGAGGGCCAAATGGCCAGGCGCTGGTGTCACCTCGAGAACGGAACTTCTACACGCCATCGAGTCCGCTGTGCTACCCTCGATCATGGTGCCAAGCAGAAGACTACCGGAGCTCCTCGAGCAGGCTCAGCTCGAGCAAAAGAGGTCTGACCCCTATTTTAATCTTCCCCTCGACACTCACGTCTCCCTCTACACCGACAAGGTCTCGGATAGGTCGTCATTTCCCACTGATACGGCGGCCATCCTGACGGGTCACACCGACGAAGTCCTACACGTGGCCTTTTCAAATAGTGGTACAAAGCTGGCCACCGCAGGCAAAGACAAGATGGTCATTGTATGGAGTGTGGGGGGCCGACAGAGCGACTTTGAGGTCCTGCATCGACTCGGTCCTCACTTGGCTGCTGTTTGGAGCGTGGCTTGGAGTCCAGATGACAAGTCTCTGCTTTCGACGACAGTAGACGGTGACGTTGCAGTCTGGAACATTGAAGATGGATCAAGGAAAGAGTATGCCAAGCATCACTACGAGGCTGCCGGCGCTTGGCTTCCCGACGGTCGCCATTTCCTTACGGCGAGCATGGACGCGAGCGTTGTCATCTGGGACAATGCCGAGGAAAAGAAGCTGCACACCTGGAAGACATCTCCGTTCCGAGTACTGGCCTTTGATGTCTCACCCAACGGACGATATCTCGCAGCCGTCTCCCATCGCGCCATTCCAAGTCGCCCATCTGGAGACGGACGCACGCCTGGGACCGCGGGTACCTCATCCACGAGATCGTACAGCTATTCCGAAAGCCCCAGTCCACTTTCGATGATGACCGGCAATGCAGACGACAGGCCGACGACGTCGCACGCCTACCGTGACGTGAATGAAGATCAATTCAGCGCTAATGGTGGGCCTGAAGGACGAGCAAGAGGAGAAGATGGAAGAAGTGACACAGGCGGGGGGAACAGGCTCCTCACCGACGAGAAATATCGCCTTTCATTCTACGACGTCGAGGCGAGGGAGGAGTTGGGTTCAATTTACTTCTACGAAGAGATGTCATCCGTTTGCTTTTCACATGATTCGCAGCAGATTCTCGTCAATCGCAAGCCAAACGAAGCGCAGCTCTGGGACTTCCAAAGGCAGTCATTATTGCGCCGATATACGGGCCACCAGATCGCGAGAAACGTCATCAGAAGCTGTTTTGGAGGCGCGACGAGGAATTTCGTTTTGAGCGGGAGCGAAGATGCTAAAATCTACGTCTACCATCGGCGTTCTGGCCAGCTATTGGACCGCTTGGCAGGACATGGTGAGGGCTGCGTCAACAGCGTGGCTTGGCATCCGTGGGATTTTGCTCTTTTTGCCAGTGCTAGCGACGATACGACTGTTCGCATCTGGAGGCCGAAGAGATTACTGGGCACAGCATTGGGCGTCGAGGAGGAAGCGTTTGGTCGGCACCGTCGGCAGATGGACGAGCTCGAGAGATCAGGTAATAGCCCCAGCATCGGGAACGGGGTTGGTCATTCTCTCAGACGAAGAAGCGCTGTAAATGGTGAGGGTAGGGCAACCGGGCAAGGTGCGACGAATGGCTCGACATCGAGATCGAGCGACGCAAGGGATGGCAGCGTCGACTTGGACATGATGGGGCCCACGCCGTTTCCATGGAGTGTCAGTCCACAGCATCCATCTACATCCATCATGGGGAGGGACACCGATGAAAACGGGGACATCAGCATGGCAGCGGGAAGCAGCAGAGAGCAGCAACAGCCGCAGGCAAGAGGATATTCTTCCCCTTTATCAACGCCAGGGAGGAGACGACGGACCCGAAGAGGTAGCGGTGGAGCCGGGACGCGCCGTTTCATGGAGACTGTAGGTGGGATGGAGGTGGAGGTCGATGAGGACGAGGAGGACGAAGGCGAAGGGGACGAGGATGAGGATGAGGAAGATGGGGAGGAAGAGGACGATGAGGAGGGTGTAGAAGGAGAGGAGGATGATGAAGATGACGAAGATGAAGAGGGCGAAGGCGAGGAAGTCATGGAGGAGGCAGACTGATCAGCATCGGCACATACACATGCCTTCAAAGTCATTAGTCTTGTTCGCTCTTTTCAGTATCCTCGGCACATGAAGCAGACAAAGCACACTCAGTATATCGCTCCGTTACTCTCATTATCAATTCGGTTCATTAGCATGAAAGACAGTGATACATCTAGGCAAACTCCCGTTGGGTGAAAGAGGCGACGGCGGCTTGGTCCATCTCGTCCTTTCTTGGCAGCGAGTTTGGAGAGTCGACGTCAACAGCAGATCTGTCGTCGACTGGAGGGAGAGGGACGAGTTTCTTTTCCTCGACCACTAAAGATGCGTCGTCTCCCCCATCTCTCCGGTCACCGTCCCCTTCGACCCCATCGTCGTCGTACGATTCGTCTTGGATGATGCCGCCCATGCTTCTCAACCTTGCCCACACGACTTCATTGACCTCTAAATTCTGTGCGAGGCATACCCCTCTCTCGACCAGGCCTTGATGTCGCCGGACGACACCCCCCCTGAGCTTCTTGGTAAGAAAGGTCTCTAGTGTTTTCAGGGGCCAGGCGTCCGGGACCTGTTCGAGGATGTCGAGCGTGGACAGGTGAATGGCCTGCGTGTTGAGGAGGTGCGCCGTAGGGATCTGATAGGTTTCTTCCCCTCCCTCTCCTCTCGAGGATTGATCCAGGTATATTTGAAGCAAGAGTCGGAGAAGCTTTGACTTCTCGCCGTCGTTCATGTCGGGCTTGCCTGATGGCATCGTTGCTGGAGGATGGGCGGGCGCAATCTTCTTCTTAGTTGCTCCTCGGGTGACCAGGGTCGCATACAGCTTCAGCTGAGGCCTGCCGTCGTTGGCGATTCGCTCCGCCAGCATCGGACTGAGAACTTGGCCTCCCTGGTGGCAGAAAGCTTCGGCTGAGTTGGCATCTCTCAAGTTGATTGCGAGAATCTGGAGGGCCTCTCGGTTATGTCGAAGTTTGCCCAGCAAAACCGCCTGCTCAAACATGAGGATAGGCACACGTTGAATGACTCCGAGGAGAGACTCGACGTTTAGGACTTGTGATCCTTGTAGCAGCATGATGAGCTTCAGGCGCTCCAACATGACCTTCGATCCATCGATACGTAGAGCCAAATGAGCGACGAATGAGTCTTCGTAAGCGCCCTCGCGATAGTCAGTTGCCACTTCGGCCATGGCTTGTCGTTCGGCATCGTCCTCTAAAGCCGAAGCAATGCGCCCCAGCAGCGTCGTGACCAGATCCATGTGGGCATCCGGAAGGCTTTGTTTCCGAGAAAGGACCAAATACTCCAGAAATGCCTCGGCGGCCTTCTCGTCGATCTTTCGAAGCTCGGACAGCGTGCCTTGGTGGTCCCCTGCTGCCAATTTGTCGGAGCCTCGGCCGACGCCTCGAGTTAGGAGCCTGATACCCGCATCGGCGTCGCGCTGAACCAGCCAGAGGCCGTACTGTCGCACGAGTCTTGGGTCGTCGCAGCTCGACAACATCGTGGCTACATCCTGCACGGTGCCCGCAAAAGCGGCGTCGACAAGCTCGCCTCCGATCAGCCGGGTCGAAAGGTCCAAAGCCCTAGACCAATCGCCCTGCTTTTCTTTAATTTTTGCCAGTGCCGCCCAGCATTCGTTTTGCTCCAACAGTGGCTCGATGGTCGCCTCGTCGCACTCATTGTTTTCGGCAAGCAGATTTGTCAATGACGCCTTGTCATTTTCTTGAGCGTACAGTTGAGCCAAGGCTGTATCGGCCAAGTGACGCGGGAGTCTCTCGCCGCGATAGTGATTGCTCGTCAATCGATGATCCTCAAGCAAAGTCCGCACCAAACCTCGAGCTCTGCTCATGAGGAGACCGAACAGCTTCTTAAGGACATCATCCTCGTCGACATCCAGTGGCGGCGAGTAGTTGTCCTCGAGATTGTTCCTCACTGGTACGATGTTGGGTCAGCGCATCAGAGCACAATGTGGGAACGAGATGACTAACCGTAATCTTGACAGGAGCCAATTGCAACGAGCTCTTGCTCGATGTCGGCAAAAATCTCGACTTCTTTTTCCACCTGGGAGGAGGGAGGTATCAAGTCGGGGAAGAGACAGCAGAGAATGGGGTGAAGATCGAGGCCACTCCGTAAAAGGTAAGCGCCGGCTTGTTCAAATCGCAAGGATTTGAGATGCCAGAAACCGATGACTTGATTGATGTATTCGAGCTCGAGGGCCTGTGCAACAAGAGAAGTCAGCGTCTTCAGCTGCTGCAAATTGCTTTGGTCGCACCTCTTTGCTGCCGTCATCGCCGGCTTCCTGAACCTGGGACCAGGCCTCGTCTGCAAGAGCCTGACATCGACGAAAGTCGCCTCGGATCAAGGCTCGCATCGCAAAGGTCGTCGTCCTAGTCATACAGAGGCACTGTACTGCATTCTTGCACACCAGTAATACCCTCGACTTCATCCGTGCGCCAAGAACTTCTCTCTTCCAGCTCATGGGCCCCCTTGCGTTGTCGTCGTCATCGGCGGCGGCATCGACGCGTCGAATACTTGATCGGCCTACGGTGGCCGTGATGAGCCGCAACTTATCCTGGCTTGCACTCTCGACGACTTCAAGCGATGTGGCGGCGGACGAAAGCAGCCTTGGCTCCAGCGCAGAAGGAAGGTGCAAGATCTGTACCCTCTGCATCGTCTGAACGTTGTGAACCTCAATGGTATCGTTTCGCAGCAGCGCGTGCAGATAGGGGTATTCCAGAGCTGTCAGGGACGTCGCCAAAGAGAGTCAGCTCAGTCACTGAAGAGCGCAAGATGGGCACACCAACCCAGTGCCCTCGGGTGACTCGGCCATTCGAGAATCTCGGCCGTAGGACCGCCTTGCGGCGTGATGAAGACGCCCAGCGTGAGGTCTTGCGAGTGGCTCGTGAGAAGGAAAACGCAGTTGCCCTTGCCTTTGGAAACGGACAGGATCGATGGCCGCACAGACGCAGAGGGAGAATCGGAAGTCTCGCTGATGGGAAGTCCAACGGGCGATAGCGTCGCCTGGCTCAGGTCCACGACGCTGTAATCTGACGACGTCGCGATGCAGAGGGCGTCTGCAAACCGGCGCGCAAGCAGTGCTCCGCTTGGAAGGGGAATTTCCTGTGCCAAACAGCGAATAGCATGAGTCAGACTGAGAGTGTGATTTCATGATGATAAAGGCGCAACGCACCTTAATGATCCTCCAGGTGTCTGAGCCCACTTTGACGAGAATGATTTGCTTCCTCTTAATTATGCATAGGCTGACTAGTCCTTCACCATCGGCCTCTTGCCCCTCAGCATCGTCAATGACGACACTGGCGACGCCTTTGGTGTGCGGCAGTACCTGTGGATGAACCGGTTGAAGGTCCGGCAGCTCATAGAAGCTCAAAGTTGATTCGGACAGGACGGCAGCGATGGATAAGGGCGCGAGGATCATGATGCGCTCCACGGGTTTACCCATTGTGGAAATGGTGCGCGAGGCCACATGCTGGTACTCTTGGTCATTGGGCGCCGACGACGTCGAGGGTGCCGATGGAGTATGAGAGTACCAATGTATTTGACCATCGCTGGAGCCCAGGTAGAGATTGGTTCCAAAAGGCTCCGAGCATCGCACCGCTCGACTGATGGCTGCGGGCGAGTCGGCCTTGATGCGGTGGTCATCCGGGAGCGCTGGGTATAGGATAGGGTGTAGCTGGAAGAGATCAGACGATCCCTCCATGGTTGCTAGATCCCCTCTACCTTGGGAGTGGGAGGAGGATTCAAGTCGAGAAGAAGGTGCAGTGCAGCCCGTGCGAAACCACGTGTCGCGCGATTGCTAGAGGCCGGCGGCCTTGTCATTTCCGATCTGGAGGTGGGGTGCACCCCCGTTGCAGCTCAATCGACAACGTCGTGTTGGTGTGGGCAGCAGCGGACACAGACTTCATCAGCGCCAACAACGACCTAGTGTGCGTCCTCGTACCTCTTCGCAGAGCAGCGGAGACACGTCCCGTCTCTCGTCCACGCTTTCCGGCTCTGCACTTCCGCGTCTCGACCCTATTTCCCGTCCTTTGTCCTTGTCGTGTGCCCGGGGACATCGACGAGGATAATGACTCTTTGCGCGACAGAGGACAACTCTGTACGACAAGGATTGGTCAGGAGCTGAGGAGCGAAACATGGCGCAGGAACAAGACCAAGGCGAGGTTCCACGCATCGACATTCGAAGTCGCATCGCAGCGTTCAGCAACGGCGACAGTGACAACAATACAAAGGCCAGTGCAACCCACTTGTTGAGGCCAGCTAGCAGCGATCTTCGCAAAGCGCCTAGCTTGACCGAACTCAAGCGTGAGGCTGGCGATCAGAAGTCGGAGAAAGGGCAAGCAAGGCTTGTTGGCCTTCCAGGCCATGTCGCGAGTAGGCCGCGATCAAGCTCGAGTTTCAGCGGTCGCGGTGATGGAGGAGAGGGAGCCGCAGACGATGGCAGAAGAAGCCCTCGGCTAGGTGTAAAAAGTATCATTGCGCTCTACGGGCAAGGCCAACAGAGCGCAAACCCCCCTTCGTCAATGTCAACGGCAACGAGCAAAGGACCTCCTGCTCCTATTCCTCCTCGCCCCTCGGCTTCCACGAAGCACATTCTCGACGCTTCCGAAGACGGAGATGTGAGCCACCCCTCGCTACAGCTCGTTGAGTCACTCAGCCCCAGCCCGACCTCATCAGCACCGAAGATCTCACCTACCGTTGCACCGTCCCTGCCTCAAAGACCATCTGCCGTTGTGCCTGAATCTACGTCCAGCAAAAGATCGTCTTCGATCCCTCCGGCTCCACCGGCCAGGCCTGGAGCTACCTCGTCGACTGCTCCCGTACCCAGTCTTCCTCCCCGCAGACTCAATGGGCTAGTCGCGAAAACCGATACCGGGTCCAGCGCGTCCTCATCCAGCAATGGCAGTGGATCTACCCCCATGTACGCTCCGTACCAGCGCAAGAATAACGGCGAGGCTTCCTTCCCAGCTCTGCCGCCTCGATCCAAGTGGGCCGCACGATCAAACGATGACCTTAGTGTGAGAGACGGTCTGGGGATCGACGCAAATAAGCAGACAAGCACCGTTTCGAATCACAGCCTGCCGGTTCGAGCGGGGGGGATGGGCAGCTTGGGGGCAAAGTGGGCGAGTTCCAGCAGCGGACAAGTCAACGAGTTCGGCGCCTATACCCAACAGTTTGCGCCACCACCAGCACCACCGCCACCGCCGCAGCGAGCTCATAAGCCCCACCGATCGTCACTGACCTCCATCTCCTCGTCTGCCAGCAGCAATGGTGGAGAGCAAGACGAATCGTCCAGAACAATTTCTCAATCCCCTACACCAGCCATAACTTCGATGCTCGCTCCACCCAGACGCATGACCCATCTTGCCGCTTCGGGCCCTCTCTCGTCGGCAGCCCCGTCCGGGTCGTCGTCATCGTCGAGAGCGTCATCGCACTCTCCTGGTGTGGTTCAACGATCGACATCGGGCCCAATTGCAGGTGTTCCAGCTTCTCGCGCTCTTCCCTCCTCCCAACAACAACCCAACTCGCGTTCTTCCAGTCCGCAATTGGCTCCTCCGCCGCGCCACATAGAGTCAACGAGGAGGCTGGCCCCAGCCGCGCAGCTCCACCCCGTGGGGGGTGCACATGCGCATGGACTCGGACTTGCCGGAGATGGTCGACCGAGAGCCTCGCCATACTTTGACCTGTCTCCGTCTGGTGCTCGATCTTCACCTCATGGCGGGAGCGCTCGCCGAGGACATCGTCGAGGGTCTCGCACAAAGGACGCTGCTGCTGCTCTGTCACGCGATCCCGGCGTCGCACGGGCCCGGTATGAGGCACTCTTCAATTCGTTACTCGCGGCGGGAGCAGAAACTGTCTCGGGAAAGAGGGTTGGGGCTATATGGAGAAAGAGCAGACTTTCCGAGAGGTTTCTCGGCAAAGTGTGGGAGCGCGCGGTTGACTTTCAAGAGACTGAACAGACGGAAAAGCCAGCCGCCCTGAACGGGGAAAACAAGCAGATCAGACGGAAGAGGAGGCTGGGAAAGGAAGCATTCGTCAGAGCAATGGCCGCGATCGACCATGAGCTCGCCAGACGCAGGGCCCGGAGGCTTTCGAGAAAGGCGATCTCCAACGATCCGTAGACCAGCGATCAATAGTGCACACTTTCGTGTTTCAAGCTACCTTCTTCATTTATCCATACCAAGCACACCCTCTTCTCTCCTCTTATGACATTGGACATTTGCGTCGAGCCCGTGCTCTTTGCGTAGGCTTCAATAACGAAGGCCTCATCTACAATTGGGTGACTGTCTTGCCAAAAGACGAAAAGGATGAAGAACACTCTAGAGTGTCTCTTCGGTCTTCGCCCCGTCTTCATTGCCGGCACCTTTGGCATCCTCTGCGAGGCGATCCGCCTTGACTTCCCCGGGCGTCACCTCGTCTGTGTCGCTGGCCACCCCGTTTTTCGTCGACTCATTGAGGCCACCTCCTTCTTCGTTCGCGACCCCTTTCTTTTGTCCCTCTTTCTTCTGTTGTTCCTCCTCCTCATTCAATTCCTCTTTTTTGGCAGCCTCTTGCTTCGCTTCGTCCGTCACCGTCTCCTTCGCTTCCTCTCCATCGTACTGCTTGACTTTCGCGCCCAACCCCTGCTGCGTCTCTGTACTCTCACTAGTGACAGGAGCAGGAGGAACTTCCGGGGCGGCAGCAGCAGCAGTCTCTGTTCCATCTGAGCTCGTCTTCTGCGCTGTCTCGTCGTTCTCTTCGTCTGCATTTGTTGGGATCTCTTTCGCGTTCGATTCGGTGAGGCCGCTCTGCTCATTCGACTTTCCCTCAGCAGCCAAGTCTTCCTTTGCGAGCCCATTTGCGGCGGTCTCTTCCTTGATAGGCTCAATACGCTCGGGAGCGTCCACCGTCGCTGGTGCAGTCGTATTCACCACACCCGACGGCGAACCTGGCTCGGTATTGTCGACCGAAGCAGCTGCTGTAGCAGGTGTCGAGGCTCGAGCCGGTGAGCTTCCATGGCCCTGTGTCTGCTGCGCTGCCCTCTTTCTGGCCGCCTCGGCCAGTCGCTGCTGCAGCGACATGCGACCTGACGATTTTGTCGGCGTCATGCTCGGTGATGTCGGCTGCTCCATTGGTGCAGGTGAAGAGGCGCCACGGGAAGGAGACGAAGCCCCATCGATGTTCGCCTCAGGCTTGGCAGTGGGCGTCGAAGGGGTCGCAGCCGCACTGTCATTGCTCTGCCGTTGCTCTGGTTCGTCCCCTGAATGCGCAGCGGAATCGACGGGAGTCGAAGCAAAGGAGAAGCCGTTCTCTTCTTTGCTAGGTGTCGGAGGCGGCTTAGGTTCTTCCTCCTCCTTTTGCTTTTCAGGAACGACTGGGGGTGGGGTATCGCTTTCAGTTTCTCCCTCCTCACCCGCATCCGACTTAGCAGGCGCAGGAGGCGGCTCCATCGCGACAACTTCAACCGAAGGTCTTGGCGGCGTCTCTGCTTCTTTCCTTGCAAGGTGCAACGACGAAGACCTGGCCGAGTCATTCGAATCTCTCGCCGCAGTTCCGTTGACCTCTGCTTGCTGCTGCTGCTGCTGCTGCTGCTGCGACAGCGTCTGAGACGTCCCCTTTCTGCCGAAAAGTGGAATACGGGGTTTGTACGCCGTTGGTGTCTGTTGCTGCTGTTGTTCACCTTCTGCTTGTCCTGCGCTCTGAGCCTTGGAAGCCGCGGTAGCGGCAGCAGCAGCGGCCGCTGCAGCTGCCTCGTCTTTCGCTTTGATGACGGCCTCTAAGCTCTGAGACTTCCACTCGACAAACTTCAATGGAGAGAATTTTTTGTCAAAGTAGGCTCTCGTCGTTTTCATCCTCTGTCTTGCTTCTTCCTTTGATGCCTCGATCTTCTCGAACTCCGAAGCAATCCGTTGGTCAATGCTCTGTAGGACCTGACCAATGACGAGCTCGACAACGCTGGATTGAAGATATTTGCACAAGACCTTGTGAAGCGTCGCTGTCTCTTTCACAAGGTCGGCGATGGGTTTGAGCGGCTCGCCGTCGTCCGTAGCGGAGCTTGGAGGTAAAGGCGTGTTGAAATCGATGTTGGAGAGCGCGCGACAGTGAACAGTGAGGCGGTCGCTCATGATAGCCATGAGCTTCGAATGGATCTCGTACTGGTGCTCCTGATAGTCTCTTCGCAGCTTGTCGAACTCAGTGAGCATGACGGCCTGCTTTGGGCTCAGGTGCCTGCGCACGGTTTCGCGGACGTATGGGATAAGCGAGATCATGATCGAAAGCGACTGCGACGCAAGGGCAAGGTGTTTTGCCGTGATGTTCTTTAGTCCTGCTGATCGCATGGCTCCAGCGCCCAAGACGACCTGACAGGTTCTCGAGTTGAATTGTTTGAGGAACTCGACAACCCGACCCATGACCTCTGTTGTCAGCAGGGGAAGGTTGATGACCACGCGGAGATACTCGGACAGAAGCTTGAGTACTTGTAGGCTGGCACCAACCACGAAATACTGTTTGCCTTCGATCTCGAGCGTCTTTGCCAATCCATCCTGCTGGTCCTCGTTCAGCTGCTCGTTCTCTCCGTTCGAAGGCGAATTCAGCTTTTGAATCTCCTCAATGGGAATGAGGAGCTCCTGCGGGTCGACTGTGGCGCTCTCGACGATAATCCTGATTTCCTCTTGTTGTTTTGCAGACACCTCCGCCTGGCCCCACATTTCCTCCTCCACGGCTTTTGCGGCCCCTTCGATTCTTTGGCGGTGGAAATTGGCCATCCACGATTTTGCCTGATTGAGCACGACGCCTCGCAGGCCAACAATCATGCGATGGCAGGTCGCTTCCGTTTTAAGGATGAAAGACCATGTGAGATGGAAGACAGCGAGGAAGGAGGTGAGATCGAGGCCAGCATGCGTCGAGGATCGCAGGGAGAGGAGACGGGAGGCCAGCGTGTGCGTCAGGCCACATACATCAGAGACGAGAGCTGAAAAGGTCGTGGGGAGCGACGGTGAAACGCCGGGTGGCATGCTGAGCTCTGGAGCGCCGTTGGTCGGAGTTGCTTCTTCGGTCTGCATACCACGCGCGATCTCATCAAGAATCTGCAGCACAACTCGAGTCTGCGCCTCGATGTTCTGAATGCAAGTCGTGAGGCCGTTGAACACATGCGTGGCTATTTCGAGGAAGACCTTATTCCCAGCGTCGCGCCATTTGGCAGCCGCTTCGGCGCCGCCAGGTCCCAATTTGGCATCTGATCGACCCGAGGCAGCTTCATCGTCATCGATGAGCGTAGCCAGATCTTCCACTGTGCCTCGTGATTGATCCGCGGGAAATGCTGAAACAGAAGCCGATGCATTGCACAGGCAAGACCTCATCGTCGTGCGTACCGCCCGAATGACAACGTCGCGGTAGGCCGTGCACATTTTTTCGACTCCAGCCGTCCGAACAAGGCCCCTGAGAGGCGTCGCCAATCGGAGGCGCAGCTCATCATCTGCCGCCGTCGAGTGGGGTTTGCCGTCCTCTTTGGGCTCCTCTGCCACCGTTGCTCCGTCCTTGACGGCGTCCGACTTGACGCTCTCCAGAACCTGAGCTGACGGACCGATGACTGTTTCGCCTCTTGTCTCAATGCGTTCCCTCAAATCCGCCGAAAGGACGGTCAAGATCTCGACCTCGAGCTGAGCAGCGATCGCGTCTCTCATCTCTTGGAGCTGTGGCTTCATCGCCGTTACCGAAGGAACGGAAGCGAAGTCCATGTCGACATGTGATGGGAGTGAAGATCCAGCAGCTTCGCCGTCCGGACCAGTAGCGCTCGGGTCGAGTTTGATCCGACCCTCAATGACGGCGACGAGATCCTCCATGACATCGAGAGCCTCGTTCCAGTCGCCGCTTTGGGACAAGAGCCTGCAAAGGTCTCTCCTTTCGCAGAGCATGCCTACCAGACCCACGACGGCGAGCCTTTCGCTCATTTCCCTCCGTCTCGCCTGCTCTTTGATGACACGCAACCCAGCCTTGGCAACGTTCTCGTCCTTGTCCACCAGCTCCCTCGTCAGGGATTGGACCTTCTCCAAGCAACTGCTCGCCTCGGCCTCAAGGTCCTGCAAGTTTCCGAGCTCCGCGAAGAATGACGAGGATCTTGCGGAGATCTCGAGGATGAGGTGCTGCTCGACGACGTCGCTATAGTACGACAATTTCTCTTGAAGCATCTGATTGAGAGCGACATCGTAGCCTGCCAGCGTCGATGCGCCTTTTCGCACCGCAGACCCATCACCCGCCGAATTGGCCGCCTTGTATCTCTCCGTAACCAGATCGAAGGTGTACGGGTTCCCCAGATCAAAGTCCTCGGAAAAGAAGACTTGCGGTACGGTGCTCAGGGGAGGCAGCTTTCGCTTGCCAAACGCCGCTCGCACTTCGTCGTCTAGCCCCGGTTCTTCACCGTCACCTCTCTGGTTGGAAGACACCTCCGTCTCTGCATCGGCATGTCCATCTGCAGCAGCAGCAGCAGCGGCGGCTGCCGCTTCGCTCTCGAGCTTCGCTCTGCCCCTCCGACCTAGCTTCTGGTTTCGTTGGTACCGATCCCACTCGTTCTTGACGCTGGTCAGATAGCCTTGCAACTCGGCTTTCTTGACCTTTGGTATATCTGTGTGAGACTGCGAGATGGGCGGATATCGTGAAGAGGACGGGTCGATGGGCCGCGGTGGCTTGTTCGGGTTGTTGAGCAACGTCGAGATGGCTATCGAGCGTGTCAGCGACTGCTGGCCAGAAGAAGGAAGAACAAGAGCCTATCTCACCATTGTAGCCAGTCAAATTTGAGCTGGTACTCGACTCGCCGACTGCGCCAAGCGCCAGATTGGTGGAGCTCATCCCCGCGAGGCCTTGCATCGCTCCCAGTCGCCTGGCGGCATTGTACGCTTGCGAAGACGAGGCCGAGGGCTTGGTGGGTGAACGTGCGGCGCTGCTCGCCACAGACCCAACCTCTGATTCCGACGGACTGAAAGGCCCTCCTGCCCGCTGCGGCGAATCAGCCATGACGCCTTGGGCCTTCAGCTGTGCCTCGAGTTGCCGCTGGGCTAAGTGAGCTGCTGTCGGTGCCGTTGCGAGTCGCGCTCGCTCGGACGCTTGCTTTCGCCAAGCGTCTAATTGGCTGCACACGTGGAAAGTCGAAATTTAGAGCGCCACTCCACTGCTTGTATCTCCGTTCAGCGGGCCAGATGTGCTACAAACGACGATAGAGAGGGACCAATCATGGCTTCCAGAAGGATGTCTGTGCGGGCGCTGGCGACAAGCGCGCCGATGCACCGCGCAGCTCCCTCTCATCAGGTGTCGCCGCTCCGAGAAGAGATACAGCAGCGGGTGCGAGATCGGATAGGAGAGAGGGACCGCCTCGTCTCCGCTCCTCCTTCGCCGTTTCTGACGGATCGCTTTGCAAGGAGCCACACCTACCTCCGCATCTCGTTGACAGAGAGGTGCAATTTGCGGTGTCTCTACTGCATGCCCCTGGAAGGAGTGCCTCTGACGCCGACGGACGAGCTGCTGACGTCCGACGAGGTGCAGCGTGTTGCGAGGCTCTTTGTGCGGCAGGGCGTCAACAAGATCCGCTTGACGGGCGGCGAGCCAACGGTGCGCAAAGACTTGGGCGACATCATTGGCGCACTGTCGGATCTTCGCAGCGACGGTCTGAAGCAGATTGGCATCACAACCAATGGCATCACTCTGCCGCGCCACCTTGGCCACCTCGTCGCCAATGGCCTTACCCACCTCAATGTCTCTTTGGACACGCTCGACCCACTCAAGTTCGAGCTCATGACTCGCAGGCCAGCACAGGGTCTCGAAAAGGTGCTCAGCGGAATCGACCTTGCCCTGGCAATAGGTGTTGAGAATGTCAAGGTCAATGTTGTTGTCGTTCGGGGCCTCAACGATGGCCAGGACGTCCTCGACTTTGTCGAATGGGCCAAAGACCGAAGCGTGGTGGTACGCTTCATCGAATATATGCCCTTCGATGGCAACAGATGGAGGCCCGAGAAGCTGGTGCCGTACACGCAGCTCCTCGCAACTATCGAGGCTCATTACGGCGGCCTGGCGAAGATCGAGGATGATGCAAATGACACGAGCAAGCACTGGAGGGTGCCCGGGCACAAGGGCAGCATTGGCTTCATCACAAGCATGACAGACCACTTTTGTGGGACGTGCAACCGTCTGCGTATCACCGCCGATGGCAATCTGAAGGTGCGTCGTTGCAATATCCTCTTTAGTGTGGTCTAGTGTGGCAGGCTAAACAACTCAACAACGCTCAGGTTTGCCTCTTTGGCAATGCCGAGGTCTCGCTGCGGGATGCGATGCGGACCGGTGTATCACACAAAGGCTCGCCTCCCACGCCAGCGACGGACGAGGAGCTGCTGCACATCATCGGGGCTGCCGTCGGACGCAAACACGCCAAGCACGCCGGAATGAAGGACCCCGAGGATCTGGCAAAGGGTAAGAATCGGGCCATGATCCAGATCGGGGGGTGACGAGAATGCGACTCAAAATCATCCATTCACTCTTTGTATTCTTTTTGTATAGGTGAGTGTCCAGCGGAAGACGTTGTGGGGGAGAAGACTAGTCACGCTGACTGGAACATTACGACAGGAGCTGCATTTGTATCAACACGACAATTATCAAGACTTCGTTCGCTTTCTCGCTCTCGCCACTTACCTCTCTCTATACCGACCATTGGCTCGCAGGTGGGCCTCCGTGCCTACCACTCGTCACAAAGACGACCGAAGTCGAAGCGAGACGACTCCAATATACTCGACCCATGGGCCGATATGGATGCAGCCGCCGACGCAGCCTATGCACCCGCACCCGCTGAAGATGCCGGTTTGAAAGTCGAACCGGCGCACAAAACAACTATCCCAAACGAAGCCGACAAAGGTCGACAGTTGTCGTGGTCGGCGTACATGGGTGACGCCGACGATGGCGACTCGCCGTGGGCGAGCCTGGACGCTATTGCCGATGGAGCCGGCCACCTCGCCAAGCCCTTCCCCATTCAGGCCGAGGGAGCCAGTGACAAAAGTCACGAGGACGCCGCCATGGTGGCAGCCGTCGAAGCTGCTTTGTCGCGCCAAGAGACTGTTGCAAATGCACCTTCAAAGGCGTCACCTCTGCCTGCTTCCCATTCCATGCATGCGACTTCTGCCAGCCCGCCGCCTCCTCGGCTTACGCACGTGGATTCTGCGACGGGATCCGCCTCCATGGTCGACGTCTCGTCGAAAGCAACGACTCCCCGGACTGCGGAAGCTGTCGGCCGCGTCTCGATCCCGCGGGTGGCCCTTGAACTCCTGCGTGCCTCGACATCATCAGCATCATCATCATCGAAGGACGCACAACTGCCTCTGGGTGCAAGGCTCAAGGGCCCTGTCCTCCACACGGCCCAGCTGGCGGGCATCATGGGCGCCAAGCGCACTGCAGATCTCATCCCGCTCTGCCACGGCATCCCGCTCGCGCACGTCGACGTGTCCATCGACGTGGTGGAGGACGATGAAGAAGCGGAGCTGCCCTACCTCCAGGTCCGATGCACGGCGACGACGGCCGGCCAGACGGGCGTCGAGATGGAGGCCCTCACTGGCGTCCACGTCGCGTGCTTGACGCTGTGGGACATGCTCAAGAGCGTCGCGGGAAGGGACATGGTCGTGTCGGACATCATGGTCACGAGGAAGAGCGGTGGCAAGAGCGGGGACTGGACCAGGCAACCGTGAAGAGACCATGAAATCGATCGCTTAGCATTTAGCAAACTCGTCCGTGTGTATATGCGTGTGTGTATCTTCCTTTTGGTATACATGGGTGATGATCAAGAGGTCAGGGGAAGAGGCGCGACAGTACCAGACCGATGACGACGCCTGCCAGGAGGATGTTTTGCTGCTGTCTGATTGTCTCGCGCCAGGTCTGAGGTGACGTCGTGACCGCCATCTTTGGCGCTTGCAACGGTCGTTGCTGCTGCTGCTGCTCCTGTAGTGACAAGAGGGCATTGGTGGCCTGTTCGATGCGTGCGAGTCGTGCATCGACGCCCCCCATGTCCACCTTGGGACCTTGGGATGAATCTGGCTCAGGCTCATGCTCAGTCTCTGCGTCTGGCTCGACCCCATCGCGGGCTGCAGCAGCGGCGGGTCGCGCAAGGCTGTCGACGACGAGCCTGTAATGGAGCCAGAGGTGGTGGGCGAGGGCGAGCTGGACCCTTGCAGACTCCTCTGCTGGACTGCTATTCCTGCTCTGCTCGACTCTGCGGCCCTTTTTACCCGGCAACGACAGCAGCTCGTCGACTGCCTCGGAGGTCGCCGAGGGAGATGAGGGCAGCATCGAGTTCATGTCCTGCAGCAGGCCGACGAGCTCCTTGACGGTCGCTGTATCACTGCCAGTGACTGCCATCGATCCGTTTTCCTCCTCGCCACCGCCGCCGTCGCCGCCGCCGTCGTCGTCGTCTGTGCGCTCCACTGCGTCCAAGTAGGCATCGTGCGCGCGAACGGCCCATCGGAGCAGGCGCAGCTCGAGGTTCGCCAGCGTCTTTTGCGTCGGCCAGGGCTGCTCGGCCGCAGCAATGATGCCGACGAGGGTCGAGTTGGCCTCTGCGCGCTGGGAGCGGGATACGAGCGTACGCACCTGCTGGCCCCGGGGAAGCAGCTGGAGCGCGGACCAGGGCGAGGCGAGGAGCGCGCGGGTCGAGTACTTGCCCGGGTCGAGGTGCTTGGAAGGCACTCTCCAGCTGCAGGAGATGAACAAGTATCTTTGTCGTCAGAAAAATCAAGAAAAGAGTGTTAGAGACTCGTCTCCTCACTTGTGCGTCAGGCCAGCGTCGCCCTCGTCGAGCGTCCATGCGTGGCGGAGGTCCCAGCTGAGGAGCAGCGCAAGGGGTCCGTCGAGACCAAGGTCCTTTGGGATGCCGCTGGCGAGCTTCAGGCTTGCCCAGAGGGCTTCTCGCGGCTCGAGCCCCGCGAGCGTGACGTCGTAGTCGAGCCTGTCTCTCTGCAAGCCAAAGCGGAGCAGACCTGCGACGGGCGACAGGCCTGCCATGGCAAAGAGCGAACAGAGCGAGACGTAGGGCTCCCGATGCTCTGGATCAAGGATGCGGATCACGACAACGCCGTTCTTTTCCGCTGTCAGTGCTGGGCAAAGTGTCCTGTTGGGACGGCGAGAAGGGAAGAGGCGAAAGTGGACCGGAAGCGGCCGCTTCTGCTCCAGCTCCTCCCACGTCGTCTTCGTCAACATCATGGTGCTAGTGGTGGAGGGTAAGGAAAAGCCGCTTCCCCCGCTTGCCGCACCCTTCAGCACCGCTGTGCTTTGCTGCTCCGCCATGACCAGGTCTTCGATCTCTTGCCGGCTAGCATCGCCCCAGCCTGCGGAAGGACCCCTTTTGCAGTGCGCCTTGTCTTGACGCACCTATCTCTCTTTGTCTTTCTCGCACAGGTGGAGAGAGCGCGCGCGCTCTCGCTCTGACCCAAAATTAGTCCCGAATTCCGAGCCAGGAGCGATGAGTGCAACACGTCTTTTTTCTTCTCGCTGCTGCTGCCGCCGCTCCAGCGTCGTGTTGTCGTCGTCGTCGCCTCAAAACACGCCCGCGCTCGGACCGCATTTGCTTCGTCAACATGGCTCTCAGTAGCGGCGGTGCAGAAGCCGGGCCTTCGTCGGCGCCTGCCGCACAGGCCAACATGTTGAGGTTCGTTGACATCCAATCAGCTGCATGTTTATCGTCTGGGCGAATGCTAACACTGTAGGAAAAATTACACAAAAGCTACCGCGAGCTGCACGACATCCTCGAGTCATCGAGCTCGACGACGTCCACGGCTGACATCAGCAAGCAGCTCCATGCTCGCCTCGCCAGATTGACTGCATGCAACAAGCCGCCATCGGGTCCCACGCCCGCATCGAGGTCGAAAGTGACGTCCCCGGCGGCCTTTTCGACGCCCGATGGGTCGACAATCAGGCTCGACGCGCTGCAGCAGGAGCTGTGCCTCAACTTTAGCGAGGCGCACCACATCGATGAAGTAGAAGCCGCAACGGTCTTGCGCCTCTTTCTCGACAGCCAGGACACGGATCTCGACGCGTTGGCCAGACACGCCTCCGACGACGCCATGGCTGGCCTGCCCAAGCGACCACGAAGAGCAAAGCCTAGCAGTCGGCCGCACGTAGACGTCATGACGGCATTCATGGATGCATTGACGGCTTTTTACCTCGAGGAGCGGCTTTCGGTGCTGAGGTGCGTCTCTGCCCTTCTGCGTCTGGCAGACGACAGCTACAGCAACCTGCACGACGTGGCCAACGACGTTCTCTCCAACTTTGCCGACGAGGCATTCGGTCTCGGTTGCCTTGCCCGTTTTCAACAGCTCGCCGCAGAATCACTTGACGATGGAATTCGAGAAAACACGTCGCAGAGCGTCCTGTGGGCCACACACAACCTTCGCGAGCAGGTTGCCCTCCTGGAGGTCGTCACGCTCCTCTACTATAGCCGTCTCGACCCGTCGGCCAGCTTCGTCTCCAGCCTCCTGGCGGCGATACGCCAGACCGACTTTGGCAGGAAGCAAGCTGGGGCCGGCTTTCTCGACTCAGAAGGCGCCGGCATCATCGACTGCGTAAGTGGGCTGCTCCTCCTCCTCACGATCGAGAGCCTCGACCTGGAACGAGTCATGGATGGCTTCGACTTCTTCTCGCCGCCGCCCAAAGGCAGCCTCCTCGACGCATCCCACGTCTTTGCCGATGCTGTCGACTACATCAAGTCGACGACGGCGGCGGACACGGTTCGAGCGCCTCTGATGCTCGCCTGGTCCTTCTGGCTCAGCCGAGTGGACCAGGCCATCGCGGAGTGGAAGGCAGCGAGGCCGACGGAGCAAGTGCCTCGACACCTGAACGCCATCGAGTCTGCTGCGCTCAAGCCTGCTCCTGCTGCTGCACTGAAGAAGAAGGGACGGGGCGAGCGAGACGAACGCAACGACTTTGATGATGACGAAGAAGAGTCGCCCTCGTGGCCCAACTTCGTCTCGGCCGCTCTCAGCTCGGGCATGGACCTCTTTGGGACAATGCTGGCCGTCTCGCGATCGCCCCTCTTTGTCTCCGACAGTCCTATTTCCTCGCTCGTCTCGCTGCCCGTGTCGACGTCGCTGGCTCTTCGCGCAATCCTCAAGGGCTTTGTCCTCTCGATCACCGAGCTCGTCAGGCCGGAATTTGTCCTTGACTTCAATGGCCTCGTCGAACTCTGGCAGGCCACCTTTGGAGGAGCGACGCAGGACGGTGCGGGAGGGGCCGAGCTGTGTGCTCAGTTCTGGGAAGTCGACTTTGAATTCGCGCAGCGTCGTGCTGTCCTCGACACCGCGACGAGGCGGTGGCCCGTCAGCTTCCGACCCCTGCTGGGCCTCTGCAAGGCGCTTTCGGGCGCCTCGATCACATCGCCGACGTCCTCGTCGAGCCAGTCGGATGCCGTCTTGCGAGCGGCGATGCCCGTGATGCGCTACCTGTGCGAAATCGAGAGTCTCGCCCACGTCATGCCGCCGACGCCTTCGCTCGCTCCTCCCTACCAGCCATGGGAGGAGCCTGGGTCACCGAATGCCTACAAGGCCATCAGGCCGATCCCTGTCTTTGGGCAACACCTCATCATACCTGCAGGTACGGTGGGAAGGATGGTATCGGAAGCCGATGGTGCCCCCGTAGTCGTTTGGGATGTGTCGGGGCTGGGTATCAGTGCTTGGCGTCTGATGCGCGATGTCCTTGCCAACTTCGTCGGCCTTCTTCCGGGTCAAGCTCCTCCTCGTGCAAGCACAGACGACAGCCGGACAGGCGACGGAGCCGTCTTTGCAGAGCGGCATGCGCCTGCCAGCTTTGCCACGTTGTCGCCCGACGACGCTGGCGCTCACGATGCCGAGGCAGCGGCCAATGCCATGGATCTCTTTAGCAGCATCCTCGCTGCGGGTCCCCAACTCTCGGCTCTTTTACTGGCCCATCTCGAGGGCGATGATGCCAGCGGACTCGCAGAGGTGCAAGATCCAAGCATAGACGACAAGCCTAGCCTCCTCAACATCGCCCTCAAGGTCCTAGACCAGGCGCTCTTGGCACCTGCGACTGCATCCCGCGTCATCGTCAGCGCCTACCGCCTCATTACGCTCGCTCTTGCCTCGCGCCCTTCAGATATCTGGGTTGCCATGCGCTCGTCGAGCGCCCTGATTGGCTCCAGCGGCCTGTTGCCTTACTCTGTTCGAGGGGCAGGTGCGTCATCTTCGTCGTCCCTCCTCGCCGATGAGGTGAGCCGAGGCCAATTCGACGGCCTGAATGCGGTTCTCGACCTCCATCAGTCGCTGCTGGAAGACCTGCAACGGACCCAATTTTCCATTTCTGCCGAAGCGTGCCAGCTCAAGGTCGATGTGATGCTCCGTGCAGCCCGATGGATCTGCCAGGCCGTCTGGATGGAGTACCAGGGCTGGAAGTACGTCAAGCTGCGACAGCGAATCGAGATTGGACGCAAGTGTGTCCACTTCTTTGACACGATCTTGCGCGATGGCTGTATGCGCAATGCCGCAGAGAGCCCCGCTCATCGGCTCTCTGAAGCCATTGAGCAGACCTTTGTGTCGCACGTCAGCCCTCTCCATCTCGGCCCGCTCGTCGCGACACTGAGCCAGGGTCAGCAGCTCATCGATCAGCTCCAGAAAGCGATTCGACAGGTCGAGGCGGAACAGGCACGTCGGCTGGTGCAGAGCTGCCTTGGCTTTGCCTTTGCCATCGTCGAGCGACGACGGCTGCTGAATGCCGAGTCGCTCACGCCCACATTGGGCCTCTTCGAGCTCATGGTCTTTGACCATGCCACGGTGGCGACGAGGAGTGTTACAATTGCAAGCCGGCGATCGAATCGGGTTGAGCTGGCCACCGCCGTCGTTGGCTACATCCTCCTTCCCTTCTCGCGCCCACTCAGCATCGAGGCCGTCAGGCTCCTGACCTCTGTCTGTCGGTCTACAGCTGAGGTGGCTGCTGCGTCTTCTGGCGGCAAGGGCACGGCATCGTCACCACCGACGCTCGTGGGCCACTTGGGTTCGCTGCAAGATGTCGAAGCATCCATGGCTGGACTTGTAGATGTGGTCGCAAGTCAGGAGCGCGATGATGAGCTGCGGAGAGAGACGTGGACGCTGCTCGCGGCCATCGTCGACACACAGCCAGCCCTTGCAACACTGCTCCTCACAGGCCGTCACCTGGCCTCGGACGTGGAACGGAACATGGCGAATTCCTCGTCGTCGGGCAAGAACAAGGCGGAGGAAAGGCCGGCGACAATGGCGAGGACGGCCATCGACGTCGCAGTCGAACATCTGCAGAACTGGGAGCGATCTTGGGACTCGTCGCCGGCGGTCCTCGAGGCCGTTCTGAGGTTTCTGGGCGTCGCGTGGGCGCACGCTGCCGAACATAGGTCGGACTTTGCCAGACTAAGGAGCAACAAATCTATCTGGAAGTCGTTGGGAGACATTGCTGTCAAGGACTCTGGGCAGGTGCCTGATCGGCCGGAGCAATGGGAGGTGCTGGAGGCGGACGAGGGCGAGCAAGCGCAAGAGCAAAGCGACGAGCATGTCTCGGTCCAACGCTACGCCCATCGGACACTGTGTTCGGCGAGAGCCTTGACGCTTCTAGCGGCCGACATTGAGCTCGCCCCTTCAATGGCAAGGGCTAATGCTGAAACAAAGGAACGACAAGAGGAGAGCCTTGAGACAATTCTCTCGATCCTGAGCGATGGCAATCTTCTACAGACGTCTCTAGTGGCCGCCTTTGACGTCCAAGGCGACGTAGCGATGCACGCCGAGTTTCAAGCTCGCCTCAAAGCAACCTTCCCAGAGGTGAACCTGGATGACTTTAGGTACTCGGCGAGGCACGACGACTTTGATCTTTCAAGACGGTACGGCGACGGCTACTGTTTCGACATGGGCGCGTTCAGGCTCAGGCTGCAAGGATTTCTTCCTTCCATTGAGGAGCAAAGCGAAGAGATGGCGTTGGATGAAAGGAGCGGGCTGGACAACGAGTCGCTGAAGCAGGCCTGCCTGCTCGTCGCGGCCATCAATCTTGATTGGAGCATCATCGATGCGAGGACGACATACATGCGTGCCTGGACGAGGCTTTTGGAATCGGTGTCGGAGCCGTACGTCTCTAGATCGTCGGACTCGAGGCGTGAGGATAGGCTGAAGCAGGTTCAGACAACCTGCCTGAAGGCGTGGACCAGATGCGCAGCTGCGACGGCGGATGAAGAGGCAAACGGCGATGTCATCATGGGCATTCATTCCGAGAGAGTAAACTTGCTTTCCGTCCTGCTGGAGCTCTGCTGGGGCTCGTTCTCAGCGAGAGAAGATGGTCACCAAGAACCGCAAAAGGACTTCGAGCCAGTCGTTGAGGCAGTCGAACAATCATGCAGGCTCGTTGGCCACGGCGTCCTCAGAGTCGAAGAGAGTCTCCGCAGTGGCGGTCCAGGCTTTCATCGAGGCGTGTTTCGCATCGTCTTGCTTTGCACCCGGCGAAGCAGGAGCCTGCTCAAGCAGCGGGCCGGTGTCCGGTTGGGTAGCGGTGAGGGAAAGCTAAAGGACCAGGGAGGCGAGGACGCACATCTCCATCAGCGACTACATCAAAGTGCAGACCTGTACACCAGCCAGACGATCACCTGCCTGCGTGTCGCCATCGACAACGCTTGGGCAGCTCTTTCGAGCGTAGAGCGATTACAAGGATACCAAAGTGGCGAACGGCAAGTCAGCGAAGTGGTTCGAGCTTCACCCCTCGTTGAAGCAGCTGAGGACGATCTCAGGCTGCTCATGGCCACCTTGGAGCTGCTGCTGCGCGACGACGTGGGCATCCCGCCGCACACCTGGGCTCCCAAGATGCAGACTACCGGTCTGCTGCCTGCCGCTGTCGAGCTGTTTGCAAGGGCGCCGCTCACAATGTCGTCAACGACAAGCACGACGGCATTGATGACAAAGATGAATAGCAATGGTGGTGACAGCCGCTCCGACCTCTCCAACACCGAGTTGCTGGCAGCTGGCGCTTGCCCAGTCTTTGGATTTACCCTTCTGGGCTTCTTCCTGGCGATGGCCTCGTCGCCGAACACGGCAGAGTCCTTGGCGCTTGCAGGGATCACCAATGCACTGTGCGCCAATGCGCTCTCGAATCTATTCGACCAGTCCTCTCCTCTCGAGGAGCAAAAGCCAGCAACAGCGACGATTCCTCCGCTGCTCAACTCTGGCTATGAGAATCCGACGCACACCCTCTGGCTCCAGATGCTGCGCGTCGTACTCGGCCTCACGCACAACCTAGGCCTGGGCAACGACCGCTACTACGCTGGAACGACGAGTCTGGCCACGGTTGCTCGATTCGTCGAAATGGAGCTCCGCGGCTTTCTGCAGGTGTACTGGATCCAGATCGAGCGAAGTGTTCTGCAGTTCTCGCCCCTCGGTGCAGCAGCTTCAGGCTCGTCGCTGCGGCGCTTCAACGCTGCTCCTCTGGAGGACTTCGCAACTCCTTCTGTGGCCCCGACAACATTGACATTGGGACAGCTCGATGAGATGGAGGAGGTCGTCGGCCTCTTCCTGGCTGTGGCCCGTGTCTTTTCGGGGCCGCTGGCTTCGTCAGCTAGCACTTCTGTTGAGGGCAAGCTGCTGGACCTCTTTGTCAAGCGCGCGACCTCATCGACGCCAATGCTACAGCAGCTCGTCTACCTCGTCCAGCATCCTCGGGAGCTGGCTTCGCTCCTGGGCGCCTCGGTCGACAATTCTGGCTGGACACGGGAAGACGAAGCCGGGTGCGTCGAGCAGATTGCCAGGATCGCAGGGCAGATTGTCAAGATCGTCTGGGAATGGACGGGGTCCGTTGAGGTGCTCTGGACAGAGGAAGAGGAGTGGAGCCTGGATAGCCTCGTGCTGAGCCCCACGATCAGCACCGTGCCGACGTCGAGTGCCTCGATGGGGACATTGCTGGACCTGGCTCAATTTTTGAGCGAAAAGCTGAGGAGCCTTACGACGAGCGACGAAGCCGGCGGCAAGGACAAGGCCGAGGATCTTAAGACCGAGGTGGGAGAGTCCCTCGAGCAGACGCTTGCACTGGCAGCTACGCAGCTCGCCATTGCCGTTCATGGCCGCCCATCACCGACGACGAATGGGCAGACCGCCATCCAAGATGACACGACCGCGCAGCCCTCTGCTCCACCAAGGGAGATCGAGACGGGCCTGGCGCGCGACTTGGAGACGTGCATCGAATCGTGCAGGGCCGCATTGCGGGCCGCAGGTGGCGCGAAAAAGGCGAGCATGTTCTTGGACATTGTGGCAGACTTTGGCAAGAGGGTTTTGGCCTCGTCATAGCCAGTGACTCGGATGACCAGAGAAGAGAGAGAAATACAATTACATTTTTGCACAAGAGACTTGGAAGAGTAGGGGAGAGGCAGACATCAGAAAAGAGTGTCCTGTTTGTTGGCAAGAGCAGAAGTCAGTCAAAGCCCAAGAGTTATGCAAGGTGACTCGAATTGATGTCTCTCACCTCGTCACGAAGGTACTCTCCGACATCAGCCTGATGGAAGACGATGATGCTCGTCGGGTCGAGCTTCCTCGTGTCCACCGTAGATCTAGCCGTGACGCCGAATCCCAGGGGGGTGCCGTTCATGGCAAGCACGACGACGCCGGCGTGCTCGGGTGTGTCGTCGGTGATGCGGCCGAGGTGTGCCTTGACGACGTGGTTGCCATACAGGAATGGGAGCTCTCCATTTGGCTTGATCCAGACCTGATGGGGGCACGCGCTCGTCAGCTCCGCCAGCCTAGGGAACAATACAGAAAAAGAGAAAAGACGGGGCGAGAAACTAGACGAACCTTGTACTTTGCATACTGTGCCAACGCATCGAGAGCGGTGACGTGCAGCCTGAACTTGCCCGTCTTGCTGAACTTGCCAAAGCACGTCCCCAGCGACACGAGGTTGGGCCGCGCGATGGAGATTGCCATCCTCATGCATCTCTGTGAAGATCAAATGCATCGAATCAGCTCGTCTCATTAGACAATAGAGGAAGGGATGAGATGAAAGATGGAGGGAAGGGACGGAGGGGGAGAAGAGAAGAAACGCACCTCGGAGACATAGTAGACGCGGTCTCGGTGCAAGCGGAAGACGTGAGGCTCATCTTTCCGGTCGACCAAGTGGACAATGTTAGGGCCTACGTAGTGTGAAAGCTTCGTGAAGAGCGTCTTTGTCTCTTCTTCGGTGAGCGGACGCATCGTTGGCGTCTGCTGTTCTGCGGGGGATAAGGTAGCTGTCGCTGTTGCAACTGACGAGAAGAGAAGAGAAAAAAAAAAAAAGTCGACAGAGCCTAACTTCCGATTCCCGAGGCTCTTCAAGAAAATTTTCAGAAAGCAAGATTACATTACTACGACGTACCGCCCGTGATTCAAGGCACATAGAGAAAGGCGACGATGGCAAGACGACGAAGCGGGGGCGACCCTTCGCTGGCCGCGAAAAAGCCCAGCATGGGACAAGGTGGAAGAAAGAGCAACTCACAGCAGGCACAAGCACGGAAGGAAAGGCGAGCGGGCGGGAGTGGTGGCCCAAAGAGCATTCATGATGTCTTTGAGTATGCCACCGAGCAGCAGGAGCAGGGGCGGAAAGGGAGGATAAGCCGCAGAGGCGCCCCAGTCGCAACGAGCGGCAGCGAGGGAGAGGATAGCGAGGAAGAAGGCGAGTCTAAAAAGATTGGGCCAAAATCGTTTCTGGCGGGCTCGGACGAGGGGGAGGAAGCGAACCCCGTAGACCCAGACGATGACGAGGAGATCGACAGCGATGAAGCGTTCGGAGAGAGCGACGAGGAAAAGTTCGATGGCTGGAGATTCGGTGGGGGAAAGAACAGAGGTGACGAGGAAGAGGAAGAGGAGGAGGAAGACGACGAGGACATGGTCGACCTCTCCAAGATGCTTGACGACAACAGCGATTTTGGAGAGGACGACGAGGACAACGACGAAGAAGATGAGGGCGAAGAGGACAGCCGGCTTCAAGAGCACATGGCTCGATTCGCAGAAGGAGGAGGCAAACGCAGTGCATCGCAGGCCGATCTCGAGGGTGAAGAAGGCGAAAGCAAGCGAAGGGTGGTCCTGCCCGAGAGGAGGGAAGCCCTGGCAGAGGGCGCCGTAGGGAGCGTGGGCGGGGGTCAGGCGCTGAGCTTTGAAGACCTCATGCAGCCCTTCGAAGGAGAGACAGGTGCCAGTCTGGCCTCATTGCGCAAATCCGCAAAGACACTTGCCGAGAGCCAAAAGAAGGCAAAGGGTGGTGCGGCATCGAAAAGCGGTGGTGGCGCCCTGGCCGCGCCCCTCCCCTCCATCATCCAGGATCGCATCGACCGATCAGCGGCGTACGATGAGACCAAGGGACAGGTGCAAGGATGGCAGCCGACAATGAAGCGTTTGCGCGAGGCGCAGCATCTTTCGTTTCCGCTGCAGCCTGCACCAAAGCATGTTGCGTCGACAGCCAGCATGGCTGCCTACTTTAAACCGTCCAACGATATGGAGTCGACGATTGCCTCGATGATTGAGGATGAAGGGTTGACCGATAAACAGCTGGCCGAGGCCGAGGAGCTCAAGATGAACGAGCGAGGCATGAGCGCAGAGGAGATCAAGCGGCGGAGAAGCGAGCTAAGGCAGATGAGGGAGCTGCTCTTCAGGCAGGAGCAAAAGGCCAAGAGGGTCAAGAAGATCAAGAGCAAAACGTACCGCAAGATTGCTAGAAAGCAGCGCCAGCGGGAAGGTGCACTTGCCGAGGAGCTGGAGGGCGGCGCACAAGGAGACGAGGACGACTTGGAGAAGCGCATCGAGGCCGAGAGGGCGAGGGCACAGGAGAGGGCTACGCTCAAGCACAAGAACACAGGCAAATGGGCACAAGGTCTCGTCGGCAGAAGAGAGCTGCAGGACATGCCTGAAGCGCGGAGCGCTGTCGAAGAACAGCTTCGGAAAGGGGAAGAGTTGCGGCGACGCATTCACGGTCGTGGGTCGGGGTCTGAGGATGAGGAAGACGATGATGATGACGACGACGACGACGATGTCAGCGATGCGGAAGCCGCCCACGAAAAAGCCTTTGACGAGCTTGCTTCCCTTGAGAAGCGCGACGAGGCCCGACAAGCTCGCGACGAAGAGAAGCTTGACAAGAAAGGCAAGGCATTGTGGAACATGAAGTTTATGAAGGATGCGCGAGAGAGGAGCACCCGTGAAAATAGAGAGACGCTCGAGGAGCTGAGGAACGAGTACGCCGGAGAAGATGGTGCTTACCAGGTGGCTTCGAACCCCGGCCGGCTGGCATTCGGTTCCTCTGCTCCATCCGCTCAGAAGTCGCAGGCAGACGACGAGCAAGAAGAGCCCACTTATGGCGAGGACGATGACGAAGAAAGGGGCGAGCAGGTGACTTCAAGACGACCGAAAGGGCCTCTCAAGGTTGTCACTGAGGAAAGCACACAGGCCACGTCAACGACAAGAAGATTGCCTCCTGAAAATGCTGCATCTAGTGAAAACCCGTGGCTGGCGGGCGACCGAACAATGTCCAAGTTATCGCGGAAGAAGAACGACATCGTCGTGTCCAAGGAGTCGTCATCACAGAGCAAAGCTGCCAACAAGCTCGAAAAGTACCGGGCAAAGGGTCAGGACGCTAGACTGGAAGAAGAGGAAGAGTCAAGGCTGGAAATCGATCCAAAAGCTATGCTCTCGATGCGAGAGCGAGAGGAGGACATGACAGCTCATCGTGCTGGCTCAGATGATGAGGTTTCGACTGACTCCGAGCGTGAAGAAGAGCAGCCAGTTCTCGTCACGCAACAGCGAAGACAAGGGGGACGAGGCTCCAAGGCAATTCAGCAGCGTGACTTGGTCGCCGAGGCCTTTGCAGGCGACGATGTGGCTGCTCACTTTGCTGCCGAGAAGCGGGCAGCAATTGAAGCAGATGCGCCCAAAGAAGTCGACGAGACGCTCCCAGGCTGGGGCTCATGGACGGGCAAGGGTGTGTCCAAGAAGCACAAGCAGCAACCGAAGAAGAAATTCGTGCGACAGGTGGCTGGCCTAGACGAAAGCAAACGCAAGGATGCGAAGATGGCAAATGTCATCATCAACGAGAGGAAAGATAAGAAGGCCGACAAATACAGGCCAAAGGACGTTCCATTCCCTTATACCTCCAAAGCTCAGTACGAAATGGCGATGCGGAACCCCTTGGGTCCGGAGTGGAACACGAGAACCCAGCATCAGCGCTTGACATTGCCTAGGGTCACTACCAAGCCTGGCCAGGCCATCGAGCCTATCAGTGAGTATTGTGTATCGAGACCCTTTTCCAGTTCTCTCGACTGATTGCGCACTCCCACCAGAGCGACTCTTCTGATGCCTCTTACATAGCTCACAGACCATGTGTATTTACCTTCATCCTCTTTCAAATCATGGTACAGTTCTGATTTTCACATCTTCTGGCGATATCTGACATTGGCCATGGGGTTCCAAGTCTTCTTTGTGGTCTTTGAACGAAGTGGAATTCTGCACCGGCTGCACTCCCTACAAGAGACTTCATGAAAGAAACCTAGCCAGCGCCATGAGAGTTGCGGCATGATTGAGAGCTAAGCATGCCGTTTGGAAAGTGTGGCGCCACCTTAGGAGTCTTCATCGACCTGTTGGTACCTCTCAACTGCTGCGCGATTGATGGAATACATCAGACGAACAGGCTGAAAGGAAGGCAGGGAGTACATTCAGTGAACGAACGAGGGCTTCCTGAATCATAAAGGAAGGTTACTTACGGTCGCTGGGATTCGAGTATGATTGTCGCCCTTCTTTGGCACGGGCGCATTCTCGAGCGTGTAAGGACGATTGTTGTGGGAAGGGTCCACACTTTTGTAGTCAAACGCAAGGAGGAAGCAAGCAACGACGACCTTGATCTCGAGTTTTGCGAATCGCATTCCTGCGCATGGATGAAGGCCCGTACCCCAGCTCAGAAACTCTTGGTCTCCAGCTCCTTGCTGGTGGACAAAAAAACGGTCCGGGTCGAACTTGTGAGGATCAGGGTAAATTTCGCTGTTGTAGTGGGTCAAGCTTAGCCAGTAGACAAGGATGTCGTCTCGTCGCAGCTGCTCGCCACCGTACGTCAAGGTTGAATCACGTCGTGTCGCGGACTGACGCGGCTGGTAGCTTCTGTAGAGGCACATGCTCATAAGCTTGCGCAACGTTTCCTTGAGGCAGGCGTCCAAGTAAGGGAGCTTCTTCTCCCAAGACTCTAGGGGCACGCTCGCGACTCGTTGTAAGATGTCGAGCTGTAATTGATCTAAGTGAGAAGCCATGTTGGAAGAAAAAGAGGAAATGAGGATGGACGCACCTCGTCATAACTCGCATCTATTATCTTGGCCTCTTGTCTCAGAAGACCCTCCATCTCGTCCCTCAGCTTGCTCATGCACTTCTCATCGGTGCCTACGAAGATGAGGAAATAGGCTGCTACTCCGGTCGAATTGATTATAGCGGCGAAGAGCGCCCCGACGACGTGAAGAGCAATCTGTCCCGTCGTGGCCTCTTGATCAATCATCTCCTGTACATAATCATTTTCCCTTCGGCCCTCTGCGATCCGCTCATTGACTGTGTGGGAAATCTCCTGAAAGAGCCGGAAAGAGGAGGTCCACTTGCGGATTGTCCTAGGAAAAGGAACGAGTGGGAAAAATGTCGAGCCGAATTGCGTCGACTCTTGGAAAATCCAGAATGGATCGGTGATGCGCCTCAACATCTCTGGCGAGCGAGTGTGCTCGATACAGCCAATCGTTTGGACGGAGATTTGAAAAATCAGCTGAGGAAGGGTCAATCTCTCTAGCTGCCAAAAGAGTGAGAAGAAAGACCATCAAGTCACCTGATAGACTGTGACGTGGGTGTCGATGAGGCCTTTCTCTTTGGGAAGTCTGGCGAAGGTCGTAATGGCGTGCTTTGCCATTCCTGGAATTAGATTCGAAAGTCGTTCGGTCGA
This sequence comes from Acaromyces ingoldii, assembly GCF_003144295.1. Lineage (NCBI taxonomy): Eukaryota > Fungi > Basidiomycota > Exobasidiomycetes > Exobasidiales > Cryptobasidiaceae > Acaromyces > Acaromyces ingoldii. Next base: position 678,504 of record NW_020290247.1, read on the forward strand.
TGTGGCCGCTTTGAGGTGCTCTCTGTGGAAATCTTCCAGCTCCTTTCGACTCTGAAACTCATCATTGCGTCTCAAGAAAAGTGGTAGCTCGGGCATGCCAGCGAACATCACTTGGTAGCCTTTCCCAAAGTTCGCATCCCTGTTATTGAAAAAAGTCCTTGCGTCGGCCTTGTTGTCGCTTGAAACAATGAAGACGTTCCCGACGCAGTTGGAGCGAATGCCCGGAATGGGATGCAGAGCACCAATGTGGCCAAGATTGCACGTAAGAAATTTTGACTGGTCGCTGTAGAAGTGTGGCGAGCCCAGTCCGCCAAAGATGGATGATTGCACTTCTTTCGTCTTCGAGTCTGGTCGGTACCGGTTTCTGGGCGGACTGAAGAGCTGGTACATAAGAGTGGTGAAGGCAATTGCAATGAGGGAGAATGTCATTGGCGATTGACGTATGGCATCGTCAAAATCGACGTAGAAAGACCTGAAGGGGGACATGGTACCCGTCGACATGGTGTGATGGAGACACTCGCCAGCCCTAGCTACAAGTGACGGATCCGAAAGGACTCGTGCCTTTTGTCTCGGACTCATGCGCTCAGCTCTATTCACGGCAAGACTACCGCTGTTTTGATTTGCTAAAGGGTCACACCAAATCCAACAGCGCCTTATCGTCGCGCCCAACGCTGTTGCTACGGTGCCAATAGTGGCACGGAACAAATTCCGTCTTGCAAGTTGACGCCCAAGTTTGTCCGTTTCTTCGGGTGAACGGCGAAACTACCGCTTCACTTGGAGCCTTGATTACCGCACGGAGTGTGATTCGATCGCAACTCCTCATCGGGCGGGACAGCTGAGAGCAATGAAAATGTCTTTTCATTGGTCCGCTGCCCAGAGGCGAGGCACCCCTTTCTTTTGCAGAGTAGACCTGCAATTGGTTTCTTGCCTTCCAGATGCCCAAACTCCTTTCCTCTTGCGTAGGCTACGAGACGGCCCAAGTCTCGAGTTTGTCCGGAACCTGTCGCTATGACTGTCAGAATTAAGCACCGCCTCACAAACGTCACCTATGAAAAGGGGGAACAATATAGACTGCAGTCCCAGGAACGTCCCCTCAAGCTTGCCATTTCGACTTGGTGCCTGCTCCGCAACACGGGGGGCGTGCCAAGACTAGCGATGACGGCTGCACCCCCGCCTCTTCGTGTTTTCCGATGCTGATGCCTGGCTAAAACAAGATTCCCTTGTGTGACAAGGGCGGGACCTGTCACTTCGATGCATCTGTCATGCAGTCCGACGCCCTGACAAGGAACGTTTCGGCCAAGACGTTGCGCGCTCAATCATACCAGGAAGTAGCTTGGTTCCTGAACAGAGAAATATTTCTCGTAGTTGCAGCGAAAGACACCAGAGCGAATGTCCACAATTCACCTAGGTTTCCAGAAAAACAAAAATGAAAATTGGGCGTCGTTGGATCTGCAGCAAGGCGTCATCGTCGTGCTCTCTGACAACTCTCGCTTTGACGCTACTGGTAAAACGACACTGTCCGCGCCCGTGCCTTCGCGGATTCTTGCTGTACCTGACGCCGAATGACCATATTTGTTTGTTCGGAGGCACTCGGAGGCACTCTTGGCCGGTTGTCCGGCATGCCGCCGGTGTCATCTAATTGCTTTGCCTCCCGTCCGGCTGCAGCGGGGGTGAGAAAGAGATTTAAGGTTGCCCGACGCTAGTGATGGCCGTCCCTGAACGTGCTTAGATGGAGACAGTGGGTTGCAACGTTCCTCTCGAGAACAAAAGAAGACTGGTGAAAGGTATAAATGGCGCCGTCGATCGAAGTAGCACTCCCCTCTACATTCTCCTCATCCGCAGAAGAAGCATCTAACATGGTCCGACTCTCGACTCACTTTGCACTCCTCGTCGCCAGCGTGACTGCTGCGCTTTCGCAACCCATCGACCAAGACTCTCTTGCCAAGCGAGCACCTTCGGGCGTGCCCGGCTTTGATGTCTCGCACTACCAGGGCACCGTGGACATGGCCTCGCAGAAGTCAAAGGGTGCACGCTTCGTTATCATCAAGGCTACCGAGGGCACCACCTACACCGACGCGAGCTTCTCCGCCAACTACGACGCTGCCACAAAGGCTGGTCTTATCCGTGGAGCCTACCACTTTGCCCACCCTGACTCCGGCTCGGGAGCGACGCAGGCAAATTACTTCCTGCAGCACGGAGGAGGCTGGTCCGACGACGGCATCACCCTTCCGGGCATGCTCGACATCGAGTACAATCCCAACGGAGCCACCTGCTACGGCCTTAGCGCCTCGGCCATGGTCAATTGGATTACGGTTGAGTAGCACATGCCCTTTGCACCTTTTCTGACTTTGAATTCGCTCACATCCTCGTGACATGATGTAGGACTTTGTCAACACATACCACTCAAAGACCAAGAGGTACCCTATCATCTACACCACCAATGACTGGTGGAACACATGCAGTGAGTCGGAAGCAAATGAATGTCGAACATTGCACATACTCAACATAATATTCTCAACACCAATTCAGCGGGCAACTCAAAGGCGTTCAGCGCAAACTCGCCCCTCAATCTCGCTCATTACCAATCGTCGACCATCGGCACGATCCCAGGTGGCTGGCCTTACGAGACCATTTGGCAGTGGGCTGACTCGGGCACCTTCCCTGGTGACCAGGACGTCTTCAAGTGAGCAGATACGACTTGGCTGATCTACGTCCGTTAACTGACTCTCCTTGCGCACCCATAGCGGCAGCGAGGCTGGCCTCAAGAAGCTCGCCACCGGCTAAGAGCTCAGTGGACTTGGACTTGTAATTATTCTCATCTCTAATTTTGATCCTTGTTTAGTATGCCAGAGATTCCTTGCCAATCTTCCTCGACTTTTTGACATCTCCTCGTCTCTCTTTGGTCTTCCGTGTTTTGGCCTTGTCCCGACCTATCAGCCCCTTAACTCGGTTTCTCTGCTCCTCGGACGTTTCGCCCGGTACGTCTTCCGTAAGCAGCTCGACCATATGGTTTTTGAGCTATATCGTCGATGCAGTCAGTCGACAAGATCACATCTTGAGGAGTCAAGAAACAACACACCTTTGACATGGCATCTTCAAGGTTGTTGGCCTGGCTGCGCGTTTTCGTGGAAGTGACGAAGAGCGAGTGTGTCGAGGCTTTGTAATATGGCTGAGAGCAGGCGTTAGTAGATTATTCCAGTAAAGCAGCGGGTAAATAGAACGCACCGAAGATTTTGTCAGATGCTGAACGGCGCTTCTTGGCATCTTCTCGACGACAGCATCGGCACCAGAGGTGGCCTTGTTCAGGTCCAGCCTGATCTCGGCCTTTGTATTGACCTTGTTGACATTCTGTCCTCCGGGTCCGCCGGATCTCGCAAAAGAGACGTCTAACCAGGTTTTTGGTATCTCGTGAGGCGCGAGATGTTCCTGTGCCCAGCGAGCTCGTTGCTTGATCCTTTCCACCTCTTCCGCAGACAAATTTGCGAGAGAGGAGCTAAAACGAGCGAAAGACGCCCTGGCTACCGCATGAGGTGTGACCAAGCTCCTCAGCGATGCGAAGAGCATGGCATCCTAGCAAGCAACGCGGCGAAGAGAGCAGTCGGCCACAACCAAAATATTCCAATTGTCACCGAGGGGCCGGTGAGCCACGTGTCCTCTTTGAACGTCCGAGCGCCATCCAACACGGCTTTCCTTCTCGACTTGTTGAAGCTCCATCGAGCGAGCGTCTGAACGATGGCCGCCACAACGACGCTTCGGTCGGCTCAGCTGCAATGTCTGCACACATTGTTGAATCTCAACACGCCGGTCGCTCCGCCGAAAGCTGGCACCTCACAGAATCAAGAGGCCGACTTGACACTGCCGACCGGGCCCCCAGTCTGGAAGGTCCTCATCCTGGACAAGACTAGCCAGGAGATTCTGGCGACGAGCATGCGCGTGCAGGATCTCAGAGATGCAGGTGTGACTGTGCACATGTGAGTCGCATCCGAGGGAAAGAGAGGGCAAAGTGCTGAGCTGACGGGATTTGTGTATACAGGCAACTCCACTCCGATCGGCCCCCATTGCCAGATGTTCCTGCTGTGTACTTTATCGAGCCGACGAGCGAAAATCTGAAGCGAGTGGCCGATGTGAGTCAGTTGAATGAATACAGAACGAGCAGAGCTGACGCCACAAGATGCTTCCCTCAGGATCTGTCGAAGTCGCTGTACGAGACTACCTATCTCAACTTGACGTCGACGCTTCCGCGGCCGCTGCTTGAAGAGTTCGCCGCTCGGGTCGCACGGGATGGCACCTCTGGCATGGTTGCGCAGATTTTTGATCAGTACCTCGATTACATCGTGCTTGAGCCCAGCTTGTTTTCGCTCCTACCTGGCCCGCCGTCCGCTTCATCTGCACCTGTGCTCAATGGCACTGGAGAAAAGAATGGTGGCACGTCCGAGAAAGGCTCCGCAAAACCGCCAACAGCAATGACGACAACTTACGAGAGGCTCAACGACCCAAAGAGTGGCGAAAGAGAAATCGAAGAAGAGACAGAGAGAATCGCGAAGGGCCTCTTCTCGGCCATGGCGACTTTGGGTGCGCTTTGAGGTTCTTGTCCTAGATGTGTCTGCTGCCAGCTGAATTGGTTTTCTACAGGGAGCCTGCCGGTGATTCGATGCCCCAAGGGCAATGCAGCTGAAATGGTCGCAAGAAAATTAGAGAGTAAGATCAAGGAGCACACGGCCTCGGCTCGGGGGTCAAGCCATCTCTTTTCTGGAGGCGAGGGGAGCAATGCGTGGTCAAGTAACCGACCCCGTGAGCATCATAGGCCGGTCACATCCTTCGGTGAATGCGCTGCTAACCCTACTCTAAACAGTGTTGATCCTGCTCGATCGAAATGTTGACCTCGTCCCGATGCTCTCGCATTCCTGGACGTACCAAGCATTGGTGCACGACGTGATGGATATGAAGCTCAACCGTGTCACCGTCGATACGACCGAGGGGGGCAAAGCGCAGAAACGAAACTACGATCTGGACTCCAAGGACTTTTTCTGGGCCAAGAATGCTGCCACGCCCTTCCCCCAAGTGGCCGAGGACATCGACGCCGAGTTGAACAGATACAAGTCTGATGCAGCCGAGATCACCAGATCGACTGGTATCAGCAGCATGGACGACGTTGGGCAACTAGACCTATCGTCAAATGCATCCCATCTCAAAGCAGCCATCACGGCGCTTCCAGAGCTGACGGCACGGAAGCAAACGATAGATGCGCACATGAACATTGCCACTGCGCTGCTCCAGGGCATCAAGTCGCGAGGTCTAGACACCCTCTTTCAGCTCGAGGAAGCCATCACGAGGCAGAACAAGGCAACCATCTTGGATACGATCAAGGATACCAATCTCGAGTCTGCCGAAGACAAGCTGCGGCTCTTTATCATCTACTACCTTTCCGCTCCAGACTCAGCCTTTGCCAGTCGATCGGATCTCGAGGAGTGCGAGAAGCTGCTCAAGGAGCAAGGAGCCAACCTTGGGGCGCTAGAATATGTCAAGAAGTGAGTTCCGTCTCTACATCAAAGTGTTTGGCTGCTTGCTGACTCGATCACACACAGGGTTCGCGAGCTCACAAGAATGACGATGCTCGCGTCCGCTCCGGCGCCCCAACCGTCAGGGGGAGGGGAGTTGTTCCGCGGTTTCAGCTCGCTGAGCAGTCGAGTGAGTCCCTCGCATTCGCAGGACATTCAAATCTGACCGCCGGCTGACACGATATCCTTGGGACAGCTCACGGACCGGCTGAAGGACAGCGGTCTCGACAATCTTGTCTCGGGCGTCAAGAACTTCCTGCCGGCGCAGAAGGATCTCACAGTGACTCGGCTCGTGGCATCGCTCTTGGACCCTTCTTCGGCGTCCACGCAGGCGCTGCAAGAAACCGACGACTGGCTCTTGCTCGACGTTCAGGCCCGGAGAGGCGGTCGAGCCGGCCCCACCACCGTGGCGGGATCCCAGCAGAGTGCCGCGAGTATGGCGGGTAAAAAAGACGCAATCGTCTTTGTCGTCGGTGGCGGAAGCTACGTCGAGTATGCAAACCTGCAAGAGTATGCGATGCGCACGGCGGGGCATGGTGGGGGTGTCGTCGGATCGGCAGGGCAGGGGAGGAGGATCACATATGGCAGTACAGAGATTCTGACCCCCCAAGCCTTTGTGAAGGCTCTCGAGAAGCTCGCAGGGTGATGGCTATCAATGACAATCCTATAGTTCTCATTATTTTCCGTGTGTCCACGGCTTCCAATGCTCAGACGAGGGTAAAGGGCACGGGACATGGCAAAATGGGGGAATATCGCATCTCTTGGTCTTCTTGTGTTATAGCATCGCTACTTGAGAACATATTAGTCCAGGTCCAAGTCCTCTCCTCCACCAGAGGCATCTCCAGGTCCGGAAGCAGAACCAGCCGCTGCCTGGCCAGGATCGGCGGCTTTTGAAATGACGGGCGGAGGGGCACTCTTGACTGCCACTGTTCGAGGTTGGTTCGACGATCCTGCTCCGGGTGCACCGCCGCCGGCACCGCCACCCATGAGGGAGCCAAGCATGTCCTGCATAAAGTTCCCGCCCTGTGGTCTCGACGGCTGAATGTCAAAGTAGATGGAGCCGAGCTGTGGAAGAACCTTAAGGATTTGGTATTAGCAAGACTGTCCCTCTGAGCAATTACGGCGCCTTTCGGATGACCCACTTCGGCCATGTAGTCGTCGTCGAGACCGCCGGCTTCCCGCTCGTACTGCCTCACAATGGCCAGCCAGCCATCGCGAAGCTGGTCAGGCACCCTAGCGCCGCTGGTCCTGCGCTTGTGATCGACGGCCTGCGAGATCATGGCAAAGGCCATTTGTGCAAAGTTCAAGTCTGGGCTCGCCGTGAGGTAGAGCTGCTGCGGAGACTCGGGGGCGGGCATGCCTCCCGGGGGGGAAAAAGGTTTTGGGTTCGGCTTGACGGGCAGGAGAAGGTTCGGGTGCTTCTGGACCAGGCGCGAGATGTAGATATTGAGGAAGGCACGCGAATTTGTCATGGCGCGCGCGAGGAGCAGGCTGTAGAACGGCTTTGTGGTCAGCTACAAGACCCGATCGAGCAAAGAGAGAAGATGAACTCACGGGAGCAAGCCTCGCAGGGCAAATGCACCGGCACCCACACGCTCAATCGACTCGGCTGCACGACTCTCGCCGGGCTCCTTGGTTGCTTCGGAGGCATGGGCGGCGAGCCAGTCGAGCATCATGCATGCAAAAGACTTGGGCGCGTGTGGCGCAAAGAGGTCCGAGGAGGCCATTGCTGGGGGAGGACTGCAAGCGGCAATGTAGTGCGGCTCCGATGCGAGGTAATCGCCCTCTGTTGTCATAATCAGCTCTAGTCAGCGCCGAGCATTCTGAAGAGGAAGCTTGATTACCCACCTTTGCTGAGGATCTCGGCGATTGCCAGCCTGAGGTAACCGTCTCCAGCAGGAGCTCCTGTGGTAGCGACCGACCACCTTAAAGCTTTACCTGTCAGTATCTTTCCCATCGTGCATGCCAAGGAACAGAGAGACACGCACCTGATGGACGCATCAATGACCTTTTTCCTCCAAAAATCGGGCGCGGCCAGCGAGATGAGCTCGACGAGTCGAGCTGCGTAAAGGAGGACGTCAGTGTCGTCTTCATCTTCTCGCGCACCGCGACATTAGAAGAAACACACTTCTGCTCTGCTCGTCGCTCTTGATCTGGCCCTGGGTGTAGACGTCTACAAGGTAGCAGGCGAGATCGCAGCCGCTGCCCTGCTCCTTGTCCGAGAGGAGCTGCTTGGACCCGTCATAGAGCGACTTGATCGCGCCCTCGTAGTCCTTCTTCTTGAGCTGCCTCACCGTCTTGGTCCGCAGCTTCTGGTGCAGCTCATATCCGCTCGACATCTTTCCACTACTTTGCCCTTCGTTGCCCGTCGGTCGCTGGAGAAGAAGCAACAGCAGCGACGTGGACCGTGCAAATAAAGCTAAATTCACGTGTACAGACACTGAGGGAATCACTTTCCCTCTCAATCTTCTCAACGTTACCAAGCACTGGCGACGGCGGTGGCAGCGGCGGCGGCGACGAACCTCGAACATGAACAGCTCGGCGTTGTCGTCACGCTTGGAGCGTGACAATATCTTCTCTGAGGAGCAGAAGAGGCTCTATCTTCTCTCTCTGCCTATCCTATCTGGACCGCTGCCCACAGCGAACGAGCTCGAGGAGAAGGTGCTCAAGGAGTCCGAGGCGGCGCTTCAATGGACCGCTGATGCGTTCAACAAGTCTTCTGAGGCGCTTTCCCAAGCAATCAAAGAGGCTCGAGATCGAGTGAGATCAGCGAGTGAGGAGCTAGAATCGATGCCCGAGGAAATTTCGTCCATCGACGATGAGATGCTCGATCTGCGGGGCGAGCTCGACGGCCCTTCATCGTTGCTGAGCTCGCTCGAGAAACAACATCACCAGCTTCAGCAGATCCGCGCTGCCAGAGACTATCTCTCGGTGCTGGCCAAGGCCGAGGATCTCAAGTCGCAGGTCATCACCAAGAACAACGACGATAAGACGCGGTGGGGAAAGCAGGGTGCGCTCGCGACGCTCTCTCAGCTCTCACGCCTCGTCAAGGCAGCCCAGCTGGCACATGGGGACGCACCACATTTGCGTGGCCTCACGTTCGCCGAATCTCAGGTAACTCAAGCATACGAGCATCTGCGCAAGGAACGCATGCAGAGGCTGCATTCGGCCCTCGAGCAGAGCGGCTGGCCTCCTCCGCCCGTCGAGCTCGATGGATCGAGAGCCGGTGGCAAAACCCAATCACAATCACCAGAAGATATGCTGCTCGCTTCTTCGTCGGCCAGAAGATGCTGGAGGGATGTCATGGAGCTGCAGGTCAGGGGGGCCAAGCTCGGTCTAGCGCCGGTCCCGACCGCCCTGCAAGGAGTGATAATCAACAAATCAGCATCGTCATCATCGGCGGGAGCTGCAGCCGGGTCGACCGAATACGAGCCAGTCTTGGCGGTTCGTTGCCTCCTTGATCCCCTTCTCCTCCGCTTCTACTACCACTTCGACTCGGATCGTTCGACCAATCGACTGAACAAGCCCGAGTGGTTTTTGTCCCATATGCTGTCACTCTTGCGAAGCCACTCGTCCCTCTTCGACCCGGAACAAGGCGCTGTCGCGTTGCTCTGCAGTTCTGAGAAGCATGGCACGTCGGTAGACACGGCAATGGAGCTTCTTCATGGCCTTCTGCGACCCTTACGATACAAAATTGAATCGAGCATCGACCTGCTCCTCCAGCACCCAGTCTTACTCTCCCACACCATCATGCAAGTCTTGCGCTTCGACGAGGACCTCCGAGACCTATACCCTCCCGCGGCCCGGCAATTGTCTAAGTCGGGAGACTCAACAGTCAGGCTCGCTAACTCACTGCTGTCGAAGGAGACTGTATTTGAAGCCTGGGTCCAGGGCGAGCGTCAATTCACGAGCGAACGCCTTGAGGACCAGCTGTCGAGTGGCACCGCCTGGCTGGTGGGCGACGAAACTGATGACGATCAAGGCGATTCTAACAGCACCTGGGCTGCTCTAAACCAGTCGTCGATTGATTCCTCCACGACAGACGCTGATTCGCCCTCGATGAAGACAACGCGGTCTGCCAGGTCTGTCGTAGACCTCATCGACGGCCTCACCGCTCGCTACTCCCCGCTTTCATCCGCCAGTCAGCAGCTGCCCTTCCTCTTGATCCAGTCCTCGCTCTTGAGGCTCTACGCACAGCGACTTGAGCGGTCACTTGATGCTTTCGAGAGCCTCAGCTCGGCATTTGCACGCGCAATACCCGGCGGTATGGCCTCGAGTGGCAGCGATGGACCAGCTTCAGTCCCAACTTCCGGCGGTCTCTCTGACGGAGGCGCATTTGGGACAAGCGATTCTGCGATGGTCCAGGGCCTAAGAGGACTGGGAAGGCTGCTGAAGGCTTGTCTCTCGGCATTATTTGTTGTTGCCCATCTCGACCGTCTCTCTTCGACGAGCTTCTTCCTCGTCTTGGGCTCCGCAATCGGGGGCGGCGAAGCTGGTGGAGGCCGGCTGCTGGCCGACTGGAAACGATTCGAGGGAGAGGAGGAGGAACAGGAACTCGACAAGGCCTCTCTTGGAGAGCTCGTCAGGCGAGGGTGGCGGAGCGGAGGGAGGCTGGCCAGTGCTGCGAGGCCTTTGGCAGCGAGTGCCGAGAGAAGCTCTTCAGCTTCGCGGTCACCTGCGCCTAGAACTACAAGTCTAGCAGCTGAAACCTCCCTGCAAGAGGGCGATGCAGAGGTCGCAGTCGATGTTTGGCAAGGACCGAAAGCGCGCTTTCAGACAATCGTCGAGCGAAGCCTCAATGCCATGGAGAAGCTCGTTGTCGGCGAGACGCTCGACAACCTCCGCGTCTATTCTCATCGGTGAGTTTCCCCTCTGGGATCGTGCTCTACTTCTTCTTTGCTCAGACTGATCATGACTCAAAAGCGAATGGGATGACGAATCCGAGCAAGAAGGCGACGAAGACGAGGAAATGCCGACACCGACGCTCTTGGCCTCGCTGACGATCCTCTCCACCCATCTCACCCATCTCCTCCCGTCTCTACCCTCGCAACGGCGCATAGAAATGTACCGATCTATTGCGTCGAGCCTGTCGACGCACATCGTCGATCGCGTCGTCATGGCCGGCGGCTCGCACCGCTTCAGCGTCAGGGGCGCGAAACAGTTCAAGACCGATGTCAGGCATGGCTGGCTGGGAGTCGTGCGCGACGGCGCAATTGATCGCGCCCTTACCTCGGTCACTTCCCTCGTGCAGAGTCCGGCAGTGATCAACAAGCGCATCGAAGGCCCCTGGAGGACGCTTCTGGATGTCTCGACGTTATTGAGTCTGGCCGAGGAAGGAGCAAGCGGGATTTGGACAGTGGCGCGAGCCACGCGGGCCCTCTTTGAGAGAGACGCGCAGGACGACGTCGAAGGCTTCCAGGCGCTCAAGCGGGAACTGGGCATCGACGACCGCATGCAATTGAGATTCGCCAGGGAAATAGTACGGCGAAGAATCGACTGTCCTGCATAGTCCTCTCTTCTCCTTTCTCTCACAAAAATCAACAATCCTTGCCCTTTCATTGCTATCATTCTCTAAGTCTGTGCACAAGATTCTTGCTGTGATGCTTAACCTCGGGCAGCAGCAAGCTTGACGGCGAGCTGCGCCGCTTCGTCGAGGTCAAAGACAGGGTGGATCTGTGAACGCACGTGGTCTACAGTCAGCACAACATTCAGGGAAGACAGAAGCGCAAGAAGATGACTGACCTTGACACCGCTGCTCGAGCCAAAGCCCTCAATGACCTTCTTTGCGTCGGCCTCCTGGTTGCCACGGAGACGAGCGACAATGTCAATGTTGACGTCATCGGCAATCGACTTGGCAGCCTCGACGAGAGACTCGGCCACCTTGCCGCTCGAGACGATACCGCCGAACACGTTCACTAGAGATAGTGAGAGTGAGTCAGCCGAGAAGCAGACGGAAAAGGGGGTATGACGCACCGAAGAGAGCCTTGGGCTTAGCAGAGAGGAGGAGCTTGAAGGCCAGCTTCATGGCTTCTGCGTCCGCACCTCCACCAATGTCGAGGAAGTTGGCCGGGTTGCCTGTGAGGTCGAGCTTCAAGGTCAGCGTGCGCCATGGTATCACTGAAACGACTGCTACTCACCGCCGTTGAGCTTGACGACGTCCATGGTAGCCATAGCAAGACCAGCGCCGTTAACAAGGCAGCCAATGTCACCGTCGAGCTTGATGAAGTTGAGGCCCTTCTTACCAGCCTCAACCTCGTCCGCATCTTCCTGCGTGGGGTCCCTCAGCTCGGCAATGTCTGGCTGCCTGAACTCGACGGCGTTGTCGTCAAAGCCCAGCTTGGCGTCCATGCACAGCACCTCGCCGTCCTTGCTCTCGGCCATGGGGTTGATCTCGACCTGGGTGGCATCCTTCTCCTTGAAAAGCTTGTAGAGCTTGACAAAGGTGTCTGCCGCCTGCTTCTCCTGCTTCTCGCTGCTGAAGCCGAGCTTCTTGGCAATCTCGAGGGCCTTGCTTTGCTCGAGGCCCTTTTCAAAGTCGATGGGCGTCGTGATGATCGCATCAGGGTTCTCAGCGGCGACGTCCTCGATAGACATACCGCCCTGGTTGGACGCAATGAGGACAGGAAGCTGCGAGGCGCGGTCGTTGAGCAGGGCGACGTAGTACTCGTGCGCCGGTGGCCGGGCCTCTGCGAGCATGACGGCGTTGCAGATGCGGCCAGCTTCGCCCGTCTGCTTGGTGATGAGCTTGTTGCCGATCATCTTGGAGGCGTAGTCGCGCGCCTCCTCAGGCCTGTTTGTCAAAGTATGCACCCTCGCGTCAGAAAGGCGCAAGTGGTCGAGATGCCCCGGGATACAACAGAAGAAAGAAAACTCACGTCTTGATGAGGTGCACACCACCCTGGAGGCCCGAGTCAAAGTGACCCTTTCCTCTTCCACCGGCCAGGACCTGAGCCTTGATGACCATGCCTTTTCCGCCAAAGGACTGGGCGGCCTTGAAGGCCTCCTCGGGCGACTTGGCGGGAATAGAGCGAGGGGTCGCGATGCCGTACTTGTTCAGCAGGTCCATAGAGAGGTACTCGTGAATCGAGAGGAAGCGCTTCTGTGCCGCGCCGGGCCCTCCGCGAAGCATTGTGCTGGCCATCGAGGCGCGCGTTCGCAGGCCGCCGAGCGGCTTGAGACCCATGGAGCTAATCATCTTTGTCGTCGTCGTCTGTTTCCGATTTTCAATTCGATGGAGAGAGATGGAGAAAGAGAAAGTCTGATGAAGGAGGAACCCTCAAGCACGGGCGCAAAAAAGCCGACTGGACTTTCTTGTGCCTCTTTGGCACGGGACACATGGCGCGCGTTCTCTTTCTTCTCCGCTCAGGCGCTCTCCGCTCGGACAGCTAGCTCCACGTCGCGACTTCTTCCTTCCCTTGCCCGTTCTCTCCTTCTCTCCCCTTGCCACTCAGCATGTCACGCAGACCAGCTGCGGGCGTGGCAGACCGCCATGCGCTCCTAGCGGGCGGCGCATACCCGTCATCGTCCTCTCCAACGCCGTCCCAGCTCAATAGGAACGGCACGCTGAGCCCCGGCGGCGGCGCTGGCGGTGCTCACCTTCAACCTCGAACGGCCTCTCCATTCGAGCAGCCCTATTCCCACTACTCAACCGGGACGCCTTATGCGCCCTCGTCATCCTACAACACCTCAGACCCGTACTCTGAGTACGACCGCGGAGCGCCAAAGAAGGAAGGGCAGCCGGGCGGCGGCGGCGGGGGTGCGTTCGGAAGCTTCCTGAGCAGCATCGGCGCCAGGACGGCCGAGGACCTCGAGGAGCAAAATGACGAGCGGTTAGAGGGGCTCAGCACCAAGGTCAAGATGCTCAAGGATGTGAGTCTCCTTGCGACTGCACCAGAATGTGACAAAGAGACAAAGGGTAGGAGAGCTGGATCTTGGCTCACCGTAAGATGGAACCGGGTAACAGATCACGCTGGGGATAGGCAACGAAGTCCGCGACTCTACCAAGGACCTTGATTCTCTTGTGAGTCTCTCCCCCTTCCTTCTTGCCGAAACAGAGCCGAATGTAGAAGCTGACTCGCCGAACAGTCCGAGGCATTCTCCAACACGTCGGCCTTTCTCGGCAACACCTTTTCGCGCATGAATCGCATGGCCCGACGCCAGGGAGGCTGGTTCTGCAACATGATGATCTTCCTCATTCTTGTCATCTGGATCTTTGTGAGCAGGCAATCTTTGTACTCGAATGAGGCGAAAGAAGCAAAGCTGATCATTCTGCCGTGCTCAGATCTTTCTCTGGTGGTGGAGACGGTAGCCTTCCCTCTTGCTTATCACGGTTTCACATTCACAAAATTCGTATAAAAGTGATAGACCAAGAGAGGGACAAGGCGAAGGAGAAGAGAAGAATAGGCCTGGTAACAAAGAGGCGTCGCAAGGAGGGAAAGAGGGGTTCTCTCGCGATGAAAAACGAAGAGGGCGAGAGTCCGTACATGGGAGACTGGAGAGGTCCGCCCACGAGGGCGGGGTACAGTACGAAGTGAGACGAGGCGAGACGACCTAATTTCGCAACGAGAAGCCCTTCTTCTTTGTCTGCTGCTGGTATGCCTGAGAGAGAAAGCGTCAGCAACGAGCTGCGGGGCAAAAGCCAAGGTATTACCCACATTGATCTTTTCCGGCGTGAGCGGCCTGCCGCTTTCGAGTCTCCTCTTCTTGTCTTCGAGCTCGAGGCGTTGCTTCTCGAGCTGGTCGCGCATCTCCCGGTGACGAGCATACAACTCCTCCTCGCTGTGCGTAAAAGAGATTCAGCGGAATGAAAAAAAGAGGAGAATCAGACAAATGACCACACACCTCTGCTTGAGCTTGGCCTCCTTCTCTGCCACTTTTTGCTGGAACACGAGCTTCATCTCGTTCTCCATCTTTTGCAGCTTGGCCTCGTGCAGGGCACGCTCCTCGGCCATCTTTGCCGCCGGGTTGACCTCCTTGAAGACCGAGTGGTCTTGCGTCACGCCCATGCCAACGAGCTTCTCGCTTCGGTACTTTTCATAGAGGACCTCGTGGGTGTGCTCCTTGAGCTCCTCCATGTGGCTGCGGATGAGCATCTGGCGCAGCTTGACAAAGTCGCAGTGCTCCTCGTTGTCCACCTCAATGACACCCCAGGGGTAGGCCCTGCCGCGAACCCGCCTTCCGTCTGGCGTGTCAATCTCGGTGTCTGAGCCAACGACGGCGAAGGGGATCTTGCGCTGCGAGAATAGCCCAAAGGCGTTAGCACCTCTTGCAAAAGTCCGCAAGAGAAAGGAGAGCGACTCACGACAATCTCCTCGTTTTCGGCGATCGTCTCCTCATCTTCATTGTCATAGACGGGCGCGTGGAAGATCTCGATGCGGTGGTGGGCAATGTCGTTGAGGACCCTGGCCTTGAATTGGGTGATCTCCTCGTCGGTCATGGTGTCCGACTTGGCAATAACGGGAATCAGGTTGACCTTCTGGTGCAGTCGTCGCATGAACTCAATGTCAATGGGGCGCAGGCTGTATCCGCCTCGGCGTCAGCTTCCATCGTCGCACTTGTGGGCGAGCAAGCAGGCAGGGAAACTCACGCATGACCGGTGGGCTGGACAAAGTAGAGGCAGGCATGGACACGGTTGTCGACGAGCTTGGCTCGGTTCACCCGGTTCTCCTGCTCGAGGTAGGCGTCAAAGCGAGACTCGATGTTGTCGACGATAGGCTTCCAGCTATCATCGTTGTTGACAAAGTCACCGAAGCCCGGCGTGTCAACGACAGTGAGGCGGAGTCGCACGCCACTCTCCTCGATATCTAAAAAGTAAAGAAGACGGGGATCTTGAGCATGGCGGGTCCGCGACTCGTAGGGTCCATCCTTGGCAACTCACCAGCGCTGATGCTCTCAATGGCAACAGTCTTTGGCCGCTCCTGGTGCGGAGGGGGAACCTCCTTCCTGGGGTAGAGTCGGCTGTTGAAGAGCGTGTTGATCAAGGTCGACTTTCCGAGACCGGATTCACCTGGTGAGGGGTCCCTCGACGTCAATTGCTGCAATTGCCATAAAGCCCCTGCAGCACCATTTACTCACCGACGACCATGCACGTAAAAGTGAAGCCCTTTCGCACACTCTTGCGGTGGACCTGGTTGGGCAGGTTGGCGAAGCCGACGTAGCCCATGAGCTTCTTGCGCGCCAGAGCGGGCGCCGCGACACCACCGTTGGAAGACATGAGTGCGAGCCGACCTGTCCTTTATTAGTCGAGGTGAGTGGGAAAAGCGTTGGTTATTCCAATCGACCCGAGATATTCTTGTCGATTCGACGTCGGAGTGAGTGGACAGGAAGATCAACGCGGGATGGCAATGATCAGCAGAAGACCAGAAGCGGGCGACGAAGGAGGGAAGAAGGTCAAGGGGCGAAGAAGGAAAGGGTGAGGGATGGTACGCGAAGATGAAGCTCTTGCTCGCTCTAGCGGGCATTGCCTCGATTAGAGCCCAAATGGGTCTTGCGCGCTGCTGGCGGCCAGTCTTGCGCTTATTCAAACCATTCAAACAATGAAATTAACCCTTTCAATTTGCGCTCTGCTAGGGTAGTAGTAGTAGTGATAACAATATTCGTGAGTGTAGTGTAACTTTTAGCCTTCTTCAAGACCTGGCCCTTCACGTGGACAGTGACATGACGGAAATTGTGCAGTGTGATTTTTGGCACCGCGAAGAGATTGGCGACCAGAGGCAGACGACAACAGCAGCAGCAGCAGCAGCATGAAGCTCACGCCGGAGCTCATCACTCGCAGCGGCTCGACGATCTCGACGCTGAGAGATAGAGAGGTGAGCAGGATGCCTGTGTCGACTTCTTCTGCCGTGATAAGCATACTCACATATTCGTCTCTCTCTCGCAGCTGGATCTTCGAGGTCGGTCCACAGCCTTGGACGGCGAGGATGGCTAATCAGAAGCTGACGAGTCTCACCCAAACAGGCCACAAGATCCCTGCCATTGAGAACCTCGGTGTGACCCAGGTGAGCGATATGTAATCCAAAGGCTGTGGCTGCAAAGCGTGCTCACTCTTGGCGCATGTCTAGGACCAAAACGACTGCCTGGACTTGACCGACAACGACATCCGGGCGCTGACCAACTTTCCCGTGCTCAAGCGGCTACACACACTCATCGCATCCAACAACCTCGTCTCGCGCATCGACCACCGGCTTGCAAACTCGCTACCGAGGCTCACGACGCTCGTGCTCACAAACAATGCCCTCGCGGATCTCTCTGCGTTGGACCCGCTCGGCCGGTTCCCGTTGCTCGAATTTCTGACGCTGCAGGGGAATCCAGTCGCGAGGAAGAAGCACTACAGGGAGTACGTCGTCTGGAAGTGCAAAAAGGTCAGGGTGCTCGATTTCCAAAGGGTGAAGCAAAAGGTATGTCAATCATTTCCCTGTGGTCGAGCAGGGGGCTGGAAGGGATGATGTAAGGCCGGCGACACTGACGCGCAGACATGCTTTTAAAGGAGCGAGAGTTGGCAAAGCAATTGATGGAGACCGCGGACGGGCGGCCATCAGCGCTTGCGGCTTCTTTGTCAGCAGCAGGCCAGGCGCCAAAGGATGCAGCAGCAGCAGGGAAGGGAGCAACGAATGGCGTGGGGGCCACCACCAAGACGTTCGAAGTAGGCGCTGGTCTCGTCAACGGAGGTGGGCCAAAGGCAGGAGCAAAATTGACAGCGGCGGAGCGCAAGGCGCTGGAAGAAGCGATAGAGAGGAGCACAAGCCTGGAAGAGATCAAAAAGCTCGAGGATCGGCTCCGTTTGGGCTATAGCATTGCGGCTGCGGATGGCATGGAAGAGTAGGGAGCGATGGACTACCTGACTCCCGTTGATGAGGATGGTAGAAAAGTAAACCCTTTGTACTAGTAATAATGTCAAGTAAACAAAACGACGATGCAAATATGCAAGCAATCAACCACCGAATGGTCTTCAGGGCTGCTCGCCGATCTTGCCCTGGGCAACGATGGTGCCTTCGATCTCGCGCTCGACTTCCTTTCCCAGCTCCTGGAGCCGGTCCATGTCCTCGCCAATCAAGGAGACGTCGACGCCGTTGTTCCACTTTGGGTAGCTGCCCACCTTGATGCCCTCGGGCTTACACTTGTCCGTCAGCTTGGCCAAGAAGGGGCTGATGTTGCTCTCTGGCAGCTTGGTGTGCACCAGCAGCCGGAATGGCCGCGGTCGGTTGGGGTCGATGGGCACGTAGGGCTCGAGGCCGTCGAGTAGCGCCTCAAAGAGGCGGGGCACGCCGGGCAGGATGCAGAGCTTGCCGGCCATGCGCACCACGGGCACCCAGAGCTCCTCGGTGGGCCAGATGATCTCTGCGTTCTTGCTGGGGAACAGCGCCATGCGCTTCCTGGCCGTTATCATCTTTTGAAAGAGTGTGAGCACCGAGACAAAAGCAAAAGAAATTGTAGAAGATGAAGAGAAAGTCTCACCTCCTCCGTCTGCTGGCCCCAGTCGCGCCGCCTCGCAGCCATGTTCTCCTGCATGCGCCGGAGCGTCTCCTGCGAGTACTCGAGCGGCTCTGCGTTGAAGGCCTTGGCCATGCTCTCGTACGTGATGTCGTCGGGTGTGGGACCGATGCCGCCGCTGGAGAGGACAAGGTCGTACTTGTCCGTCATACGGCGAGCAGCCTCGATGATGTCGTCCTCATCGTCGGGGATCACCTCGATCCTCTTTACGTCGATTCCTGATGCATACCTAGTCAGCGTTGATTCTACCCACGGTCACACGCTCGCATGCAGGCTATCCACGCACCGAGGTTGAAGCACCACTTTGCAAAGTAGTTGGAGTTGGAGTCTTTTGTCTTTCCATTGAGCACCTCATCGCCAATGATGAGACAAGCCGCCGTCTTGACGTAGTTGCCTGGCCCGAGCGGGTTCGCCGGCACGGGCGTCTTTTCAAAGCGCGGCATCGTCGGCTCGCCTGCGCTGCTGCTGCCCTTTTCCCGCTGCACTGCGCTGCTCGACATGGCTGCGGAAGACGTCTGTTGCGAAGCGGGTCGTGCGAGCTGGGCCGTGAGCGAGGCAAGGCGGGCGACAGAGGGGGAGGAGGCGGCCGTCGCTACCCTCGTTGTGGCTGCCAGCGGGATCATCAACGCGCTGTCTGGCCAGACAGCTCTGCACTTGCAATGTGGGCAACGATGTGAATGTGCTGCGCTTATCGAAGGAAATTGGCCGACTTGCTTCTCTCGAGCGTTGACGACGGAGGAGTAGGAGCAGAGCAGTCACGATTTTCCTATACAGTCAAGCTTAGATGATACGGGGCGACACCGGAAAAATAGCGCCTGTGCGTTCTGCACAAAGTGGAGCTTCATCCGGCTTCCTCGGCTTTGCGCGCGAATGGAAAGGGCAGACAGCGGGGGCACCCAGGCAAAAAGAAGAAAGGCGTGCGGCGCTACACAGAGTTTTCGCACAGACTGAGGGAGAAGCGGGCAGCAGCAGCAGCAGCTAGTAGTAGTAGCCAAGAAGGACGAAAAGGGTTGAGTTTCTCCACAGCGGTCGCTTCGGCCAAGTGGTTAATCGCCGGCCTTATCAGAGCAGAGGCGTCAGCAAGTCCAGCGTGGGGGTGCGAAGAGTTTTGTTGTATATAACCTGCACCCAACTCCCCCGCCTTCGCCTCCGACCACGACTCCGACCCCGACCTCGAGACGGACAAGAAGAAGAAGACTGGCAGCAATGGCGTCGCCCCACCCTTCATTAAACCCGTTTGGAATGGGGCCCTTCCACTCCCGTCGATCGACGGTGATGGGCACCCGCGGTGTCGTGGCCTCTTCGCAGCCCCTGGCCTCGTCGGCGGGCATCAGCATACTGGAGCAGGGAGGCAACGCTGCCGATGCTGCCGTGGCCGTCGCCGCCGCCCTCAACGTGACGGAGCCGTGCAGCACGGGCATCGGTGGCGACGCCTTTTGCCTCTTTTGGGACGCCGAGAAGCGCCAGGTCAGGGGTCTCAACGCCAGCGGCCGCTCCCCCGCCGCCATGTCGCTCGACTCGCTCAAAAAGGCAGGCGTGACCGACGGCATTGGGCTGCAGAGCGTGCACTCCGTCACCGTCCCCGGCGCAGCCGCTTCCTGGGTCGATACGGTGGAGAAGTTTGGCTCGGGCAAGCTGACGCTCGAAGAAATTCTTGCACCCGCGATCCGGCTCGCAGACGGCGGCTATCCCGTCCATGAGATCACGTCCAAGGCCTGGGTGGCCAGCGAGGCAAAGATCAAGGCTGCGTCACCCAACGGCGACGAAATGATGCTGCCGGGCAGCAAGCGGGCGCCCAAGCAGGGCGAGATTATGCGCATGCCCAACCTCGCAAGGACCTTTCGCGAGGTGGCCATCAAGGGCAAAGACGGCTACTACAAGGGCAGGATTGCCCAGGCCATCGTCGACGTCCTCAAGCAGAAGGGCGGCCTGATGGAGCTCGAGGACCTGGCCAAGCACGCCGAGGTTGGCAGCGAAGAGATCACGCCCATCTCCTACGAGTACGGCGCCTCAAGCCCGAATGCGCACGACGGCGTCACGCTCCATGAATGCCCTCCCAACGGCCAGGGCCTCGTCGCTCTTGTTGGTTTGGGCGTCATTGACTCGCTCCGTCGACAGGGAAAGATCGGCGACGTGGCAAAGATGGAGCACAACTCCGCCGAGTACTTGCACACGCTCATTGAGGCCCTCCGCTTCGGCTTTGCAGACGCCCACCAGTGGGTCTGCGACCCGGCCCATGGCGGCCTGGACCGAGTGGAATCGATGCTGAGCGACAAGTACCTCGATGAACAATCCAAAATCTTTGATCCCAAGAAGCTCGTCCACATCGCCCACGGCAACCCGGAGAGCTCGTCCAACACCGTCTATTTCAGCGTGACGGATGGCCAGGGCAATGCGTGCTCGTTTATCATGTCCAACTGTGCGTTTCTTCTGTTCTCCCCCGCTTGTGTTCTTCTTCGTGGCTTACCTTGCAAAAAACAGATACTGGCTTCGGCTCGTGCATCGTTCCCAAGGACTGCGGCTTCACGCTGCAGAACCGCGGCAGCGACTTCAAGATGGACCCGGCGCACCCGAACTGTGTCGCGCCGAGCAAGCGGCCGTATCACACCATCATCCCCGCCATGGCGACGAGGCGGGCTGAGGACGGAAAGCCGGAGCTGTTCCTTTCCTTTGGTGTCATGGGTCAGTCGTTGCTTGCTGACCTTCCCTTCGCCAAGAAGCAAGCAGTCGCTCATGTGACCTATATTACTTTTGTCCCTCACAGGAGGCTTCATGCAGCCCCAGGGCCAGATCCAGGTGCTGCTCAACATCCTGCGCGGCCACACGCCACAGGCGGCCCTCGACGCGCCCCGGTTCTGCATCGGCACAGGCATGCGCGACAAGGGTCCAATCGACTCGACCGTCTATCTCGAAGAGGGCATCGCCGATAGCGTCGCAGAGGAGCTCCGCCAAAAGGGCCACACAATCGTGCAGGTCCACGGCTGGGACAAGCGCGACCAATTCGGCCGTGGACAGGTCATCATGCGCGCCAATGACGCCGGCTCTGGGAGAAAGGTCTGGGTCGCCGGCAGCGATCCCAGGGGCGATGGAAATGCGATTGCGCAGGTCTGAACCTGCGGGCTATAGTACAGTACACAACAATTGATCATACAAGTATAGTACAGCACAGCCAATACTTCTATAGATGAATGTTGTGCGCAATGCGATACGAAAAGCAAAAGGGACTTTTGGCCTCCTAGTCGTCGTTCTCCTCGGCCACGACGTAGCTCACGACGTAGTCGCCGTCGTGGCTCACGCTCAGGTGCAGCTTGGGCAGCTTCTTTCCGCCGCCCTCTGCTGCAGCTGCAGCTGCAAAGGCCCGCTGGAGCCTATCGGAGTAGGCGAAGCTTGGTTTTGGCCGGCCGAGAACGAGGGCATCGTGCCAGCTCGTCGTTTCCCTCGTCGCAAAGCGCGGGTAGAGGGCCTTGAAGGCGGCCTCCTTTGCTGTCCAGCTGCCTCGTCCAGAGAACATCAGCAGTGAGAAAGAGTAGGACCGAAAGGGAAAGAGGTAGAGACTCTTACCGGACAGCGAGGTATCGCAGCTGAGCCGCTTCGTCGTCGAGGCCTTTTTGTGAAGAAGGAGATGAAGAAGAAGAAGATGAAGAAGAGGAACGCGCACGCAGCTCGTCGAGCTCGGCGTCGTGCAGGACCCGACGCGCCAGCCTGCTCGCCGCGATAGTCGTTGCTGCCGCTGGGGCTGAATGCGCGGCCGCAGACGAGGGCAGTGAGTGCTGCACCCGCCGGGCGTGGCGCGCGATGAGCTGGCGCAGGCGTGGGAGATAGAGCAGGTCGACGCCGATGCCAACAATGGTGGCCTTGGAGGCCATACCGTGCGGTAGCAAAGCAGCTGCGCTTTGCCTCTCACGATCCTCGGGACTCTGCGTGTCGCCGCTTCTTGAGAAAGACAAAGAAGAATGTCAGAAAAGGCTGATCAAACAAAGGACGAACAGTGGACATTGCAGGGACGGAACTGTATGACATTGCTTGCACGCACGAAGGACATCCAGTAGAGAGCAATGGTCTGTGGGGGGGAGACGGGTCCGCAGACACCTACTCTTTCTTCTCCTTCTTCTCTTTGTCGCCGCTGCTGGCCGATCGAGGGAGCCGGTCCTCAATCCAATCGAATGCCGTGTCGATGACATGCTCGACGGGCTTGTCGAACAGATAGGGCTTCAAATCTTCTTCAGTATCATCTCTTCCTACCTTGACAAGCTAAAGCAACTCACAAGGGCGGGCACGAAGGCCAGACCAGCCACGGTAGGGCCTGCGCCTCGAAGTCGTTGGCTCTTTGCCTTGGCAAAGATGGGCGCAGAATACCGCACGATCTGAGCAGCACATCGAACATAAGTCAGCCTTGCCAAAATGTATTACGCAATGCTGGCCCAACTCACGCTGTGAATGGTGAAAGCAGCTTTGAATCCGAGGGGAATCATTAGCAGGATATTGTCGCATGGAGGCGCACAGACTCACGAAGGGCCATGCTGCAAAGCACAAAGAGACGGAGACAATTGTGATTAATGAACCGGACACAAGGGCAGCTGCCACTGAAGTGACTTACCTGGCAATGCTCTGAAAGACGGCTCTTCTCGCCATGATCAGGCCGACATGGGTGGCTTGGCCCACTTCGCCAAGCTTGGGTGTTGCAAGTCCCTGCTGCTCGGCCTCGAGCTGGCGCTTTCTCAGTTCGGCCTTTTGCGCAGGCGAGAGGGCATCGACGCCCTTCTCCTCGATCTGGAGGTACTCTTGGTTGGCCCGATAGCCGGCGTAGCCGACATCTCCGAGGCTGTGTTTATGTCTTTGAGTCGTCTTGCTTCTCAAAGGGGGAAGCAAGCATGTTGGAAGCTCACATGTACGTCCAAGAGATGCCGTAGGCGGCGCGCACAAAGTTGGGATTCGTCAATGGGCGGAAAGCCTCGCCAATGTCGGAAGAGTAGGCGATGTCTACACAAACCGGTCTTCACTCAATCTCGCAGGACGACCGCAAGCATGCAGACGCGATAGACTCACATCGACTGGAGGCAGTGATGAGCGTCCTCAGACGCATGGCAAACGCAGCATATCGGCTCGGCCCCTCCTCTACCGCCTCCTGCACCGAGTCCCTCTGCGGCGTGGGAATAGACATGACGCTGATGGGTGAACCGGGAAGAAAGATGCGCAGTGCTCGGGCCAGAAAGAGACACGCTGCGCCAGAACTCAAAGGGGACGAATTGGAATTGTATTTTTTCTTCCACTTCCGGGCTGCTCGACTTCTCTTTTTGTGATCTCCGCGGACAAGGGCCTTGAGAAGAAGAGGAAAAGGAAGGATGGCAGACGTCGAAGCGCTGCCCGAGTCCAAGTTAGGCACAAAGGAGTACTGGGACTCGACCTATGAGCGGGAATTGAAGACCTATGCCGAGATTGGCGACGAGGGAGAGGTGTGGTTCGGCGAAGAGGCGGTCGAGAGGATGGTTGACTACCTCGATGAAGAGAGAAACGAGGGCGATGGCATCGCAGAACAGCCCACAGTACTCGACCTAGGTGTGTGGCTGATGTATTGGTGTGTACAAGGAGCATGTCGCTGAATCGTGGTTCAGGCACAGGCAATGGTCATCTGCTCTTTGCCCTTGCCGAGATGGAGCCACCCTTGACAGAACCGTCGCGCATGCTGGGCATCGACTACTCGCCATCATCAATACAGCTCTCGAAGCGGATCGCCGATAAGCGCGGTCCAGCGTGCTGCGACATTGGCTTTGAGGTGTACGATTTTCTCGACGACGCCAATATCCAGAGGCTCAAGGCGGTGCACGACGGCGGTTGGGACCTCATCTGCGACAAGGGCACTCTTGATGCCATTGCCCTCTCAAAGGCAAAGGACTCCTCCGAGGATCCTGTGAAACGCTATGCAAGCAGCGTGGCACGGATCTGCAAGCCCGGTACCCTTTTCGTCATCACCTCGTGCAACTTCACTGAGCAAGAGCTCAGGCTCATCTTCGAGCAAGGCTTCCAGGTCCACCACGTCGTTCCCACGCCGAGCTTCTCTTTTGTAAGTACGACTCTACAAAGTGACGTTGATCGCAACACTGACGCCTCTATCTGACCCCAGGGTGGGCAAAAGGGCTCGACAACTACCACGGCTGCCTTTCGGAAGACATGAATGTATTGTATCATTATCACCATCAGCTTCTCGCATTGCCATTCATCATCTTCCCTCCTCCACTCAAAGAGAAGAAGCAAGCAACAAACAGCCTGTCGGAAAAGTTGGTCGCGTTTGATTTTCCATTTTTCTATCAGCTCTTCCCCATCTTCCATCGATTCAAGGCCTTATTGCCGCTGCTTCGGACTGGACGATGGCGTCTTTTGCAGACGAGCTCCTGGCTGACTTTGGCTCCGACGGCGGGGCATCTGACGGCGAAGCATCCGCGTCCCAAGAGACGGGCGCGAGGGTCAATGGAACCAACGGAAGGCAGAATGGCCATGCTGGGAAAGGTGGCGGCGACAAGGACGACGACGAAAATGATGGATGGGGCGAGATGAGGGACGAAGACCTCGACGATCTGGAGGGTGGCGATGAGGACGAAGAGGACGGCATGGCTGTTGATGGCGAAGGCCAGGGCGGGCAGAGGCAGCTGGCCAAGAATGCTATACGCCCGACGGACGAAATGACAGAGGACGACGTCGAAAAGATGGATCTTGGCCCGGAAAACGTTGAGAGCGTGTCGAGTGTGAGCAAGCTCATGGGCAGCACAAAGATGCGAGAGACCCTCGAGGTGAGTGCTGTCGGTGCATTATATCCAATCCAGAGATACCTGACCCGTTGCATGCCCGATCCGCAGGCCATCGAGCACTACTCTTCGCTGAGCGAACCCGACATCAGCGGCATCCTCGAGGAATCGCCCGAGTACCGGCTGATCGTCAGAGGCAATAACCTGGCCGTTGATGTTGACAATGACATCATGGTCGTCCACAAGTTCATCCGCGATCACTATGCACCGCGCTTCCCCGAGCTCGAGTCGCTGATCCCCAACCCGTGGGAGTTTGTCCAGACGGTGCAGGCAATCGGCAATGACGAGGAGGAGCTGAGCAAGGTGCAGCTCGACAAGATTCTTCCCCACGGTACTGTCGTCGTCATCAACATGACTGCTGCCACGTCCAAGGGGAAAAAGCTCGACGAGGCAGCGTGGCGGCGCGTAGACGAGGCGTGCAAGGTCGTGTTCGAGCTCGAGGAGGCCCGGCGAAAGATTCTCAACTACGTCGAGTCGAGAATGACGATCATTGCGCCCAACCTGTCGGCCGTTGTGGGCACTAGGGTCGCCACCAAGCTTCTCGGTATCTCTGGTGGTCTGACAGGGCTGAGCAAGATCCCAGCGTGCAATCTGATCCTGCTTGGCGCGTCGCGAAAGGCGCCCACGGGCTTCTCGACTGCGCATGGGGGCAAGCCACAGGGCTTCATCATCCAGTGCCCGCTCATCCAGAACACGCCCGAGGAATACCACCGACAGGCCGCTCGAATTGTCTCGGCAAAGGCCGTGCTCGCTGCCCGCGTCGATGCAGGCCACAGCGACCGACTGGGAACCTATGGCGCACGGCTAGCGCAGGAACTGACGCAGAAGCTGGAGAAGCTGCAGGAGCCACCACCGTCAAAGATGACAAAGGCCTTGCCTGTTCCACAGGAAGGAAGCGGCAACAAGAAGCGGCGAGGAGGAAGGCGGGCGAGAAAGGCAAAGGAGGCCATGGGTATGACTGAGCTTCGGAAGATGCAGAACCGTGTCAAGTTTGGCGAAGCGGAGGAAGAGAGCGGCGCATTTGACGAGGTCATTGGCCTCGGCATGGCTGGCTCCTCGAGCAATACGGGCAGGATCAGGGCGCAGGCGGGCGAGGCGAGGAGCAAGGCAAAGATGTCGAAGAGGAACCAGACGCGCCTCGATCAGCTCCGTGGCGGTGGTGGTGCGGGCGGGCTGCGGCTGCCAGACGCTGCAGGAGGCGCAGACGACACGAGCTCGGGCACGGCATCGTCGTTGGCTTTTACGCCCGTGCAGGGAATCGAGCTCGTCGATCCATCGCGGCAGAAAAAGGTGCAGGAGGCAAATGCAAAATGGTGCGTTCTTCTTTCAGGCTTCCTCCCCTTGCCTTTCTTCTCGAGTCCATTCCTGTTGACTGACTGACCTCTTCTTCATCAGGTTCCAGCAAGGCATGTTCTCACTCGCGCCCTCGGTCACCAAGGGAGGAGGTGCGAGCGCGCTTCCTGGGTCGTCGACCAGCAACGGCAGCTCAATGGGCCCTCCTTCCTCACTGCCAGCCAACAAGAAACAAAAGACGAGCGACTGACCGCCGTCGCCCTCACCGTCTCCTCCCTTTCACTACCAATGATGTATTCTACAGCAATGCTCCTTGCCCTTCCTCTCCTCTTCCTTTCTTCCTTTTTGCTACTAATACAATTGCAAAACACATCATGTCCGCTACCATGACTCCCTGACGGCCGCATCGAGGAGCTCTGTCAAGACGTCTTGGATGCGCCACGAGTCCACGTCTTTAATTGAGACCCCAGGCCGATCGTCGTCTGCGGCAAAGGACGAGGCAACGTCGGGCAGCTTCAGGGGCGCTATCTTGAGTCGGACGCCCAGGGATGGGGCGCCTGAGCCCGTCGTCCTGGTCGGTTCCGAAAAGGTGTTTGAGCTCATCTCTGTCGCCACCGCTTCTGTTTCTCCTCCCGCTCCTGCTCCTGCTGCCATCGCAATCGTCGTCAGCCCGCCTCCGCTGAGTGGCGAGCCAATGGAAACAGCTGCGATGGACATTCGGACGAGCGAGAGCTGATCCGTGCTGATAGATGTGTGCTCTTCCACGTAGCGTGCCAGCGCAGGTAGCAGCAGCCGCTTGCGTTGGGTGACGGCCTCGCCATTCGCCTCCTCCTGCACAAGGAGCTGCCTGCAGATGCGCCAGGGTACCGTTAGCGACAGGGTGGCGAGCCGGGGGTTGGGTCCGCGCTTGCGCTTGTTGCTTGCCTCGTCGACGAGGACCTGGTTGGGCAGGGCAAAGGTGAGCTCGACGGGGGGCGACGGTCGGTCCTCCTCGTCCAAATCGTCCCTCCTCCGCTGGATCTGTGCATATGTCGAGGAGAGAATTGCCTCGGCCAGCCGGACCATGTTGGGGCCTCGCAAAGAGGACAGAGCAGTGCTCGATGTGAGGCGACAGTCGAAGCGCTTCGACATGTAGTCGAATGCATGCGCGATGAGCGCGCGCGCCGTCAGGCTCGAGGCAGCCGCGGCCGTGGCACCGTCGATGTCGTCGGCCGACGTGGAAGTGAGCGCAGACGCAGAAGGCGCCTTGGACAGCACCAGCGGATAGTGGTTTTTCCTTGCGCCGGGCAGAAAGACGAGGTGGGCCAGCTCGACCCTGCGGTCCCTCATGCGGCCGCTGGGCAGGAACACGGGCGCAGCCTTGATCTGGATCTCGATGGCCCAGGCCATTCTGCGCTGCCCTTGCTCGCGCTCATTCTCCGCATCGTCGTCTTCGTCTGCTTGGCGTACAGCTGAGAGGTAGCGCTGCAGAGGTTCGCCCTCTTCCAGGGAGAGGAAGCCGGCCTGGACAGATTTGAGACGGTCTGCGCCGATTCCCTCTGCCCTCCGCGACGGCCCCTCTTCCGAGGCAGGCGCGATGAGGAGCGAGTCGTTGAGTCGGATCGAGAGATATGAACTAAGTTCCTTGCCAATGATGTCGAGTTGCTGTGTGGTGAGCACCGAATTGGCCGCCGCTTGGGGTCCCGTACCTCCTCCTCCCCGGTGCTGTCGAAGAGGAGGGGGAATGTGGAGAGGCGAGAGCGAGTGCAGGTAGAGCGTGCGATTCAACAGCATGCCTGCACGAGTGGTCAGGAGGTGGCTTTCGATGTGCTGCAGGTCATCTGAGCTGCTCACCTTTCAGCGACGCCCACTTGCTCGCTTTGAAGAGGCTCTCATCGATAGGCACCTCTTCCTGCGCAGGCTCTTTCTCTTCTTTCCCACCTCGCTTCTGCCCTTCACTGTCCTCCTCCTCCTCTTCTTCCTCTTCGCCTTCCTCTTCCTCCTCGACTTCCTCTTCTTCTTCTTCTTCTTCTTCTTCTTTGATCTCCTCTTTCTCTTCCTCTTCGTCTCCCTCAGCCTCTTCTAGCTCCTCATCCTCATCCTCTTCCCCTGCCTCATCCTCTGCTGCCTCATCCTCCTCCTCGTCCGCTCGACTCCCTCTCGAGCTTCTTCGCTGCCTGGATTCTTCCTCGCCGTCTTCCTCTGCTGTGGTCCTCAGCGTTGGCCGTCGCACCCGCGTCGACCTGCGCACAGGAGAGTCCGCCATGGTGACTGGCGCCGAGGTCGTCGGTGTTGCTCTTTCTGTTTCTCTCTGCGCGCTTCTCGCGCGATTCGAAACGCGTCCTAAATCCATTCATTCGATCTTGGTGCGCTCAGACTAATGAACTTTTTGGGCCACGCGAGCTCCAATGAGGAGCAAGTCCGTCCCCGTCCACCCTTTGGGAAACTTTGCACAGGGCAGCGGGCTGGCTTCCTCACTCACTTTCCCCTTCTCTCTCAATCTCAGTGTGTGTGTATGCGTGCTTGATTGGCTCCGATCGCCCTTTGGATTAAACAACAAACGATTTCAGGTGGGCCGCCGCCGTCGGGACTAGAGTCACCACAGAGCAAAGCAGCCCTGGGCCCAGCAGCCGGTGCAGCAGCAGCAGCAGCAGCGAGCGACGATCAGAATGGCTCCACCTTCCTCTCCTCCCGTGCCGGCCAGCTCGCGGCGGAGCAACCGGTCGCGCTCGCCCTCGCACCCGCCCACGACACCACCACCGGAGATCGACGACCCCCAGCTGGAGCAGGACCTGGACGCTGCTCGGCAGATGAGTCGGGCGAGGGCCAACTCGACGTCGCATCGGCCCTACTACGCCACTCCGGCGTCGCCCGTCCACGTTGCTACTCCGGGCCACATCGAGGCCAGTGGAGGCCGCGGCGGCCTGCTCCAGGAGTCTTCCTTGGGCGTAGGGTCAGGAGCGGGAGGAGCAGGAGTCGCTCACGGATCCTCGAGCTTTTCCGGCGACTACCTCGCCAGTTCGCCCGTCTTCCATCACCAGCAGCACCAGCAGCAGCAGCCACCTTCCTCATCGTCGCCTGCCGCACACCACTCCTACTCGCCGCGATCTCCGCTCGTCTCGTCGCGCTCGGCCCACCAGGGCCATGGCCATGGTGGACATTCGGCCTCCGCTGCTGCTGCCGCTGCCGCTGCCGCGCGCTTCTACATGGGCCACAATCGCAACGGCTCAAACACGTCCCTCGACAGTGCCTCGCACTTCATCGACCACCGCAGCCAGCAGATGATGCCGCCCAACCTCAGCCCTGGCTCCCTCCACGGAGGCGCCATGAGGAGCTCTCTCGGCGGCGGCGGCCCGCGGAGGTCCCAGCATCGCCTCGATGCCGTGTCGCCCAGCCTGGCACGTGTGGGCCGCATCCAGAGGGGATTCCTCGGCGACGAAAGCGCTCTCGCCGACGACGATGACGGCGGCGCGGGTGTGGCTGCCTCACACCAGCAGAGAGCCACTGCTACCGATGTTGCGAGCGGCAGTCGGACCGGCCAGCTCATCGATGTCGACAACGACGACGACGACGACGACGCTGATGCCGCCAACCAGACGAATCTGCGCAGCTATCCGACGGTCAGTTCGACGGGCGAGCCTGGCCAAGGCGTTCACTCGTCTTCCTTCACCATGGAGCAGCCCCAGGGAAGGAGGCTGGGCGCCCACGACTCTTCAGAGACGCCTCGGACCTTGTCGAGGCGACCGTCGATGGCCCAGGACGACGTCTGCTTCCCGATGTTAACGCCTGGAGGAGAAGAGGTGCCCGGCGCGCCCCAGTCGCCCTACCATGATGGAGGCGCACACGCCCATCTCCACCATCATCACCACCATGAGCACGTCGATCCCCGCCAGGCCGACATGATGCCGGGTTTTCCCTTCACTTTCGATCTGGTCACGCTGCAAGAGTACGCCGAAGAGGAGCGAAAACGAGTCGAAGAGGAGTCTGCCCGGGCTGGCACTGGTCTCGGCGGTGGTGGCTGGGGGCTGCGCCAGAGGGGTGCAGCCACCGACATTCGATCGAATCGAGATGCCAGACGCAGGTCGCAAGCCAATGCCGATTCTCGAAGTGGTGCATCTGCTGCTGCTCCTGGAGAAGGAGGCGGTGCTGCCTATGGCATCTCACCAGACTCGGACGATGCCACCTTCTACTCTCGTCGACCACGCAAGTTTATCAACATGCCTGGCTCAGGCAATGACGAAGGCGCAGCCAACCCCAGGAGTAAGTACCAGCGCAAGCTGGCCTTGTTCGAAGGAGCCGGCCAGGGGCCACCGCCTGTCGGCGCGCGCGCAAGCACAATTGCTGGCGCAGGCGGCGGCGGCACCAGCGGCGGTGGCATCTTTGGCGGAGGCGACCTGATGGGCCAAGAGCGCGACAAGCATCGCTCCAAGGCCACTTCCAATGGCTTTCCCGTTGACACCAAGACGCCGCTCCTCGATGGGCAGAATGGCAAATCGCACGACGGCAACACCCTGCCGTCCTACCATGGCACCTGGAACGGTGGTCCGGCGCCAGACGACGAGGATCTCTCCCGTCGCTTGGGCCGCAGCCTGTCGGTGGGCGCTGGCCTCTCGAGCCTCTCCAAGCCTTCCGGTCGGCGCTACGGCAACCGCAAGCTCGGTCGTCAGGAAAGCTCTTTTGGGCCCACATCGGGCCTCGGAGAAAAGGCGTACCGGTTCACCTTCTACAGCAACGCGCTCCCGAACACGATCCACGCCAGGCACCTCTACGAGCTTCCTGCGCCCGGCCAGTCGTTTGAGGAGCTACTCTTGGGTCTCCAGCCGGGCGAGCTCACCCGCGAGGAGCAGGAGACAGAGGCAGCCGCAGCCGCTGCCGCTGCGCCTGGCGCTGGTCCCGAAGGAGAGTCAGAAGCGACCGACGTCGAGGGTGGCGATACGTCACGATCACAAGCGCAGCAGCAGCAGCAGCAGCCCCGGCCGGCTGCCAGTGGGCTGTCTCAAGCGCTCAATGGCCGCCTCGAGGGCAGCACGGCACCGGCGACGGGGGCCAACACGCCAGAACTCGCTTCAGTGCCTCATCTTCAACGTGTCAGTAATCGGCTGGAGAGCAGCAGCCGTGCCCCAAGCGCGCGCAATTTGAACCCGGCTGGATCGCAGGCCCAGGCAGCGCAGGCGACGAGGGAAGCGGGCATCGCTGCAGCCATGGAACGAGCGCGCGCAGGCCCAGGCGGCGGCATCCGGATGGATCAGGATCCCGAGAGCAACACCTGGTGGCTCGACGTCCTCTGCCCCAGCGATGCAGAGATGAAGATGCTCAGCCGCGCATTTGGCATCCACCCCTTGACGACTGAGGACATTCTCATGGAGGAGACGCGAGAAAAGATTGAGCTCTTCCGAAATTACTACCTCGTCTGCTTCCGGTCCTTTGACCAGGACCCGTACAGCCCCACGTACCTCGAGCCGCTCAACATGTACATCATCGTGTTCCGTGAAGGCACCCTCTCGTTCCACTTCAGGGCCACGCCTCACCCGCAGAACGTGCGCCGGCGCATCAAGCAGCTCAAGGACTACATCAACGTCACCTCCGACTGGATCTCCTACGCCCTCATCGACGACATCACCGACGCATTCGGGCCCCTGATCCAGTCGATCGAGTACGAAGTCGACTCCATCGACGAGTTGGTCCTGATTCTCAAAGAGGCCGAGCAGTCGGACATGCTTCGGCGCATCGGAACGTGCCGAAAGAAGGTCATGGGTCTGCTCCGCCTCATGGGCAACAAGGCCGATGTCGTCAAGGGTCTCGCCAAGCGGTGCAACGAAAACTGGAGCGTGGCACCAAAGAGCGACATTGGCCTTTACCTCTCGGACATTCAAGACCATCTCATCACCATGACGCAAAACTTGAACCACTATGAAAAGATTCTGTCGCGATCCCACTCCAATTGTGAGTTTTCGTCAAAAGCTGATGACGGGAGATGGTGGAAGAGGACTGACTGACTTGGCCACGTACAGACCTCGCACAAATCTCAATCGAGATGACCGACGCCAACAACCAGATCAACGACGTCCTGAGCAGGCTGACGGCCCTCGGTACCGTCATTGTCCCCCTCAAGTGCGTCCACTATGCTTCTTTTCTTTTAGCACATTGTCCGTGCTGATCCCTCCCCCTTTCGCAGCGTCATTACAGGTCTGTGGGGTATGAACGTCCACGTGCCAGGCCAAGATGTCGAGAACCTACGGTGGTTCTTTGGCATCGTCGCCTTTATGATCGCCCTCGCCGTCATGGGCTACTTTGCCACGATTCGATACCTCAGCCGCTGAGGCTGGTTTCGCGCCTTTGCTCCTTCTGTCTCTCTCTTTCTTTTCTCTCCGTGCATATATGCCAGAACAGTAGCGGTGCTTTTGTCCGATTATAGCAGTTGTAGGAAGTGAACAGTCAAAACAGCATAAATCATACACGCGCACAATCGGCGCCTACTCTTCATCCTTTTGCCCAGCCACCTCTCGGCTGTACTTGTGAATGCACTTGAGGAAATGGCGGAGGTCCTCTGGGTCAACGCCCGGCGTGATGCCGTGGCCGAGATTGGCGATCCAGGCGCCCTGACCGCCAAAGCCGCCCTTTCTGGCCCGGCACATCTTCTCCACTTCGCGCTCGATGGCCTCCTTGCCCGCATAGAGAATCGAGGGGTCCATGTTGCCCTGGAGGGCAATCTTGTGGCCGGCCTCGTTTGCGCCCAGGCCCTTGTACGAGTTACCGCCCGGGTTGGCGAGCTCGACGACGCGGCGTGCGACGCTGGGCTCGACGAGCCAGTCGAGGGCCACGACGTCGTAACCGCTCTTGGCGACCTCGGGGAGCGAGTGTCCCAGTGCGCCCTTTGCAAAGCAGATCAGCGGCACGCAGGGCGTCGAGGTCCGGCTCAGGGCATCGCGCACGCCCGAGGCAATCTGGCGGAGATAGGGCAGGCTAAAGGTGCGGAAATCCGAGGGCGACAGCTCGCCAGCCCAGGAGTCAAAGACCTGGAGCAGCTGGGCGCCGGCCTTGACCTGTCCGACGAGAAAGTCGATGCAGACGTCTGCGATGCGCTCGAGGAGCTCCTTGGACTGCTCCGGGTGCTTGAAGAGCCACTTCTTGGCCTTTTCAAAGCCGCGCGAGCCACCGCCCTCGATCATGTACGCCATGAGCGTCCAAGGAGCGCCACAGAAGCCAATCAGGGGCACCTGGCCGTCGAGAAGCCGCCGTGTCTGTCGGATAGCCTCATAGACATAACCAAGCTCCTTTTCGACGTCGACCTTTTTGCGGAGTCGCTCTACATCAGAGGGCTCGACGAGGGGATCAGGAAAGTGGGGCCCCTTCTGGGGCAGCATCTCGACAACGAGGCCCATCGCCTGCGGGATGACGAGGATATCGCTGAAGATGATGGCGGCATCGAGCAGGCCTGCGTACCGACGGATAGGCTGCATGGTGATCTCGGCCGCCAGTGCGGGGGTCCGGCAGCACTCGAAGAATTCGTGCTTCTCGCGCAGCTGTCTGAATTCTATTGTTCTCATAACCATGGTCAGCATTTCTCAATCCATCAGAGACCGTTGGTATAGGGAGAAGACATGCTCACCAGGCAAGTATCGACCGGCCTGTCGCATGACCCAGACTGGCGCCCTTTCCGTCTCCTCGCCACGGGCTGCGCGCAGAATCAGGTCATTCTGAAGTCCTTCCTCGGGCCTCCGGCATTCTGGGTTCGACTTCTTGGCAAAGGAATTGAGGTGCGTCAGGATGGCGCGAGACATCTTTGCGTCAAATGTCGCTTCCTCCTATTTCGAGGAGAGAGAGAGAGAGAAAGTGACGAGGCAAAGAAAGATCAGGCGATGAGGAGAAGCTAGCAGGCAGCCCTCCTTCTCTTGTCTGTGCGCACAATTTGGACTTTCGGCACGTGAAAATTTCCATCGGTGCAGTCAGCCAAATTCTGAAATACTGCAGCTTCCTTCTGACTGTGACTTGGCCCACGACGATGGCGCCCACTGGCGGCAAGCAGAAGGACAATAAAGATCAGAGTCAGGATGGGCAGGGTTCTGGGAAAGGGAAAGAAAAGGGCTCATACAAAGATGGACCTTCGATGCCCCGGATCGCGCAGCACGAGGCCGTGCAGACGCTCAACTACCTCTTCCAATCCGCGTCGTACCTCTCTGCCGTCGCCGGGGCTCCTCCCTCGCTAGCGATCAGCCGAGCAAGGCAGCTCGTTGGACTGTCCAAGAAGGCGACGACGAGACTGGATACGTCGGTGAAGCGGAGCATCTGTCGGCGGTGCCGCGCGCCGCTCGTGTTGGAGGGCCTGACAAGCTGTGTCAGGGTCAAGAGAAGCGGCCCGCATGGATGGGTCAAGGTGACAAGGTGTCTCGCCTGTACAAGAACGCAGATCGTTCCCCTTGGACCGGGATTCGATGAAGAAAGTCGACGACAGAAGGCACTGAAGAAGAGAGAGAAGCGGAGAGCAAAGGCGGCCGAGAAGAGGAGGCGCATGGCGGAGGCCGGCGAAAAGAACGCGCAACAAGAAACAAGCAGGAAGAGGCCGATTTCGCAGCGAGCAAGGAGAAGGGCTAGTAGGGAGAAGAGGGCAACGCTCGAGGCAATGAATGAAGTCAACGACCGATCAGCATTAAAGAAGAGCATCGGCCCAAGGAGAAGGAGCAAGAGATGTGACAAGGACGAGGTCAAACAAATGGGGCAGGATAAGGACGCAGACATAGAGATGGAACCAAGGGATGTTCCGGCTACCTCGTCGTCAGAAGCGAAGAGAAGCAGGAGGAGGAGAAAGAAAGCTTTGGTGGCACCATCTCTAGACTCTCCGTCGATCAAGGACCAAGCTTCGAGCGTCCGGTTGGCGGACGCGCTCCCTCGCTACACAGATCGACTCAGAGACAGCGCGGACTGGCATAGGGCAGTCGAGAAGGCTTCTGAGGCTGGACAGCTAGACCAAGAACAGCAAAGTACACTTCAATTGCTGCGTGGAGATCATATCATGGCACACGGCATCGGACGAGGAGGTGTTCTTGGTCCGTCGTGAAGGAGTGAATGTATTGATAATGTAACATGATGTAGCTGTACTTTACAATGTATGTACTGTATAATGATCACCGTTGTTGTCGTCGTCTGTCCCTTCGCTTCCCTCGCTCTCCTCGCTGTCTTCGATGCGGTCCGGTGCATCGAGGGGCGCGCGCAGCTGCAGGCGGCACGCGACGTAAGCATCTGTCTCGCCTCTGTTCCGCCTGGCTATACACTGACCACTGCAAGGTAGGCACTAGCAACAGCCCTCGCCCACTCGTCGTTTGCGTCAGCTGCCTGCTCTTCCATCTCGTCCGCTTCTTCCTCCAAGCTGTCCTCCTCCTCGTCTTCCGCGTCTCGACTGCTGACCCTTTTCCTCTTGCCGCTCTCGCTCGACGCCACAACGGTCCTTGCCTTGGAGGATCTATCTTCCTTCCTGCCGCTCGTTCGAGACCGCCGTTGTCGTTTGCCCTTTTCACCTTTTGAATTGAGTAATTCTTCCGGTACTCCTTCGACGCTCTTGATCGCACCCCTTCTTCCACGCCGAGCATCGCTGCTAGCGTGGCCCGCCATGGCACTGCGACTCCGGCTTCTGCTTCTGCTCCTGCTCCTACTTCTGCTCATGCTCCTGCTTCGACTCGTACTCCGGCTCCTGCTTCTGCTGCTTCGAGAGCCGCTCCGGCTCATCCGCCGCCTCTGCACCGTTCCAGTACGTACGACGACTTCGAATCGCTTGCAAGCATCTGCAACAATCTTGACCGCTTCTTCGTCGGCCTTCTCTCTCAGCAGGATCAATTTGTCTGGCACCGGAGCAAGCTTGACCTGTTCTGAGGGAACACCGACGAACGTCAGGCGACCCTGCCTCTGCCCGTCGACCGAAGAGGGTAGCTGGCGACAAGCGAGAAACAGATAGAGCAGGGCGCCGTACAGATGAACCAACGGCTCGAGACTGTACGGCCATGAGACGACGACGAGGGCAATCTCGTGGAAGGCTTCTTCGTACTGCTTGACGGTGACAAGCTCTGCGACAATTTCGAGAAAGGCTTCCAGTCGCTTGTGGAAGAGAAGATGGCCTCCGTCAGCTTGCAAAAAGAAGTGTGACTGGATTGTTACAGGTTCAGTTGTCTCTCACAATGCCACCGCGCCTAGCGCTGACGGATCTCAGGAAGGCCAGCCTCCTCCGTGCCGACTCGGCCTCTTGTTGCCTTGTCATTCTCGTCTGCGCGGCTTCGTCGCTGTTCCCCCACATCGTGGCCACCTCGAGTGCATACCTCCACAGGTCCTCCGGCCGCCACTCGTGGCTATACAGAAGCACCCTCAATGCTCTCAATGATCTCATGGCATCCTTTCGTGCCAGACAGATGTTGAGCAGGTCAAACGTCTTTCGGATGTGCAGCGATCGATGAGAAGGACCGATCAGGTGCTCATGGAATCGGCCTGTCTTGCTCCTTCGATCCGGCTCGTCATGGCCTCGTGTGATCCGATGGCCTGATCCAGTCTTGATCGGTGGCGGCGGCTCGTACAGGAAGCCATTTCCTTTGTCTTCGGAAGGCGCAACCATCACGGTCTCGTTCTCTGTCTCTCAACTTTCTCGTCGGCGGAATGGATTCCTAAAATCTACTTCTTGTGGAGAACGGGTCCTTTCGGCCGAAGTAGTTTTTATTTTTTTTGCCCTCTTTTTTATGGGCCGTCACCCGCTCCTTCTGTCTACCTCTTTTTCTGTCCCGGTAGCTACGTCGACGTCCGAAAGCTGCAGACATAACAGCAAACATGGTGAGTCATGCTGACGCGATGGATCAAAGGGCATACACTGACAGTTTGAGTACTTTTGCCTTCCTAAAGTCCGTTCCAAGATTACTGGCGCAGGTCTTCTTCCTGGGGTCACAGATCGTCGGGAAGGCCTTCATGGAGGCGGGCCGGCAGGCTGTCCGAAGTGGGTACCACCATGTTCTCACCATGCGAGCGAGAAGTAACTGCTTGCTAACCGTCTTGTTCTGACAGATGCCAGAGCTGGGAGGGTAGAAGCGGGAGCAGCGGCGGCCGGAAGTGCCACAACAGGAAACAGCGCGACAGACATGCTGACCCGGACGCATCGAATGACACTGGACGAAGCGCGGCTAATTCTCAATCTTGGAAAGCAAAAGGCGACAACGGATGTCGGAGCAGAGAAGGAGGTGCTGCTGAAGGTGCGTTGCTGTAAGCTAAAGTTGACTCTTAAGACAACGGAGCTGATTCACTTTGCTTTAGAACTACGAACACCTG
This sequence comes from Acaromyces ingoldii, assembly GCF_003144295.1. Lineage (NCBI taxonomy): Eukaryota > Fungi > Basidiomycota > Exobasidiomycetes > Exobasidiales > Cryptobasidiaceae > Acaromyces > Acaromyces ingoldii. The sequence continues at coordinate 715,918 of NW_020290247.1, forward strand.
TTCGCGACGAATGCGCCACCGGCGCCAAAGGGGAAGCAGGGTGGAGGACAGGGCAGCTTCTACATCCAATCCAAGGTCGTCAGGGCAAGGGAAAGAATCGAGGCGGAGTGGAAGGAAGCAGCAAAGAGAATGCAGCAGCAGACCGCTGAGCAACAACAACAGCCCCCGCCGCCACCGTCAGGAAGCGCAAGCGAAGCTAAAGGTCCGGATGCCCCGCACTAATGTCTCTTCTTTCTGCTACGTAGAGACGACAGAGCGGGGGAACATGGAGCCGAAGAATCACGACTTGTATCACTCATTGCAGCAGGACTTTCACCACTTTTTCAGTTCGATCGATAATCAATGCGTCAGACCTTCTACGTTTGTTGTGTGATATCATATAATCTCACAAGAGACAGCACCTTGGGCTTGAGAGGCATAATCTCTCAACTCACGTCCTGCCGTCCTAGGTCAAGCACGACTTCATGGGACCGCATTTGCTCTACGATGCACTTGCAGCGAATGAGAAAGTCATGATTGATTATGAGAATGAACGAGGTCGAGAGTATGGACAAGAGAGACGAGAAGGGGCATGCTCGAGTGAAAGCTAGTACTGTTATGCGTGCGTGATGGTGGGTGGGATTGTCTGAGGGGAAGGGAGAGCAAATTAAGTGAGTTGAGACACCGTTAACGATTGCTGGCGGTGCTCGCCAGGCTCTGGCCGCTTCCAGTTCGAGGGAGGCTCGTTGTGCTGCCGCTCTTTGTCGAGAGTATCTCGGTCGAGGAGCGCGTGCTAATTTGGCTTTGCCGCGTCGTCGAGCGCGACTGATTGTTGGTCAGGATCTTTGAGAGCGTTTCAAGGGCATAGCGGACCTTGGGCACCATGAGTCGGACGAGGGCGCGCTCCTCGTGCGTGGTCAAGGGGAGCGACTCAGGCATGGCCACGCCCTCCTTGTTTGCTTGCTTCAATGCTTCGTGCTCCCGCCGCGAGCGCCCCTTGTCCGCAATGGAAAAGAATTCGGCCACGGTCCACGTCCACATGACGGGCGTTCCTCCTTCCTTTTCCCGGGCCTCGATGACCGAGAGAACCAGGCCATCCTGCGAGATGAGGAGCTTGGAGTGGTCATAAAAGTTGAACTGCACCACTCCGCTGCTGAGCCGGAAGACGATAGCCTGCATGCACCGGTACCATTTCCACACAAACGCCATGCCAGCCGTGATATCCTCATCGAGCTCCATAAGCGGCGATTCGACGCCAGCGAGCCGCGTCATGATTTTGTCTTCAAAGTAGCTGAGGATCTTGAATTTGCGAACGATCTCGTTGGTCATGCATTTGCGCGCTGCCTCCTGCGTCTCCTGATCATCGGAGCCGTGCGGGATTGCAAAGTTCTCTCGCTTTTGGAGACTTCCCGTTGCTTGGTCGGCAGTGGCCAATTTGCTGCGCGCCTTGGCGCGTGAGATGTGGTCAAAGTGTGTCCGGGCGGCGTTGACGGACATGGCCGAGTCGTCTCGGAAGTAGGTGCCCACCGATCCATCACTGAGGGCGAAGCCGAGTCCGTAGCGGTCCATCTCGTCGAGCCAGCAAACGACAAAGCGTTTAGGTCCGACGGACTTCTGTCGGACCTTATTGTGCTTGTCAGGCTGATTGGTGGTGAAGATGTCGATGGCGTTACCCTCGGCATCCATGGGAATGTAGTCGACCTTGTTATCAAAGCACTGCATAGCATCGGTGATGCGCTGGACCGCTAGCTCCATGCTCGAAGTTCGAGGAGCAGCCTTTGCAGACGGGGCATCGCTCAAGGATTGTCGAGGAGGTGCTGGAGCGGTACGGCGCTCCGAGGGCGCATTATCGGCCATGCCGGCAACAAGTCTCGCCTTCTGGCCGAGCATTCGACGCTCATCGGCACCCATGGCGTCATTGCGAGAACGAAGAGACGCATTTGGCGGCGGCATCCGCCTCGAGTCGGCCGCATAGCCCGCGCCCGCATTCTCCTTGTCGCCGTGGCCGGGGGCCGCACCGACTTCGCCGCCCTTGGCACCTGTCGAAGCTGACATTGCCCCACTTTGCTGTCGGCTGATGGACAGTGCGCTGAGCTGTCGAGCGAGACCGGTGGCATGCTTTGCCCGGAGGGGAGCGCTCCCTTGCGGGATCTTGACGAGTGATTGTCGACCCAGACTGTGTCGCAAGCGAGGTCAGCTATATCTGGGGGGAGCAATAGCAAGGGAATTACGCACTTCAGGAAGGCGGCCAAAGAGCTGCCTGGCTGGATAGCACGCTCGAATTCGATGTCCATCCTCTCCTGGTCGTCTTCTGCTTTTTCTTGAGCCTTGCGCTTCTCCCGCGCCGTCCGTCTCCTCTCTTCGTCGGACATCTCTTCTTCTTCCACCTCGTCATCTGCATCGTCTCGCCAGCCCGTCATGGCCTTGAGTGTGGCCATGTTCTTGAGCGTTTCTTCTTCATTATATACCAAGCCGAGGTGAGGAGGGAAGCGTGCGGCGGTAGAGGGAATGTGAAGGGGGATAGGGCCGCTGGTGAACCAAGGGTGGTTCATGATTTCAATAAGCGATGGTCGATCGGCTGCAAGGTGGAAGTGTCAAAAAAGGAGAAGAATATGATGACAGGCTGTAGGGTGACCCACCAGGATCGCGGGTCAAGATGCTCCGGATGAGATCAGCAGCCAGTGGGTCCACGTCGTCGGGGACGGTGTACTGGTTCTGCTTGATCTTGTCGTAGATTCCTTGCACACTGTCCGTCTGGAACGGTGGTCGTCCAATCAAGAGCGTGTATCTGAACATGGAAGAGCGAGTCAGATGAAGCCTGCGCAGGGAAGAGAAGGGCGACTCACAAAATCACACCAACGGACCAGACATCGACCTCGAAGCTGTGACCTTCGCCGTGGCGATCCTGGTAGAGGATCTCTGGAGCAATGTAATTCGGTGTCCCGCAGACAGTCCTGAATGGAAACGTCAGACGAAAATGGCTAGAAAGAAATGCCACAGCAACCCACCTCTTTCGTTCCTCTGGGTCCTTGAGAAGCGCGGCCAGACCAAAATCACCAATCTTGATATGCATATTTGCATCGAGAAGGATGTTGCCCAGCTTGAGGTCGCGGTGGATAACATGGTTGTTGTGCATATACTGGCATGCAGCCAAGATCTGGATCATATAGAATCGAGTCTCCTCCTCCAAGCAGCGCCCTCGTGCCTTGATCATGTCATTGAGGCTCTGTGGATGCATCGAGATGTCAGCGAGCATTAAAGCAAGGCCCACAAGCAAGAGACTCACCCCATTAGCGCACAGCTCGAGCTTGTAGTAGATGTTGGTCTCGTCCTGGAACAGATCCATGAACTTGATGATGTTGCGGTGGTCCATCGAGCGATGGATCAAGATCTCGGCCAGAACCTTGGATCTGCTCTTCTTGTGGTTGACCAGAGTGTCCTTGAGGATCGCCTTGAAAGCCAGTGCACGGCCATCTGGGCCCCTGACCTCGTATACTCTCGCGAACCCTCCCTGTTGTGTCCATCATTAGCGCTCTCTTTGGAACCTGCATACGTTAGGAACACCCCACTTACCTGGCCAAGCAGCCGTCCTCGCAAGTGTTCGACGCCATTCTCGACATCAGCAATGACGTTCGGCACCTCTGGCAGGTGGGCGCCCTTCTTCTTGACCTGCTTCTTTCGTGGCGATGTCGAAGCGGCGGCGGCTGCAGTTGCAGCAGCAGGCGGCTTCTGAATGGTGGCGCTTGGCTTGAGCGGCGGAGCCCTCTCGGGCGAGGAGCTGCTCATAGCTTTGGTGCTCGGCTGCCTGGTGGGGCGGTAGGTGCGCAACGAAGGGCCAGCATTGATGGGGGGCAGCGGGTCGTATCGGCCAAAGCCAGCCGCGGTCGTCATCGGCAGGTCGATCCGATGTGTGTTGGGCTCGATGGAACAGGCCTTGAGAAAGATGGGGTGGGTGAGTTCCTGGGCGTTGTCGTAGACGAAAGAAGCGTGAGTGGCAGTGGTAAGATGGTTAGAGCAAGCAGCAGCAGCAGCAATGGCAGCAACGACGGCTTTGAATTTCAATATCCAGTCCTCTCCTCCGTCGGGCCATGGGCCTTCAACAAAGCACGCGAGACTTTGGGACGCGTTTGATCACGTGTGCATCAAAGGCCAAAAGAAGACTCACTCGAAACCAACACCTCGGCCAAGGCCTAATCCTGCTCAAGGATTCCCAGTAGCTAGCTGGCCATGGACCGCTATGGACCAGACGCTCGTCCTCGAGACGCCGGGTCAGGGCCTGTCGGACGACGAGGAGACAGTCTCGAGACAGTTTCACTTCCCCTTTCCCCGGGCGTACAAGATCCAGCTCGATCTCATGCAGGCCATCTTTCGGGCGATTGAGGACGGCAAAGTCGGAATTTTTGAGAGCCCGACTGGTACGGTGAGTTCTGCCCTGCGTGTCCGCGTCATCTCCGTGCAGGGTTGTGTGCTGATGGCGATAAGAGCAGGGCAAGTCATTGAGCTTGATCTGCGCTGCCTTTACGTGGCTTCAACTCAACACCGAGCGAGCCTCTAAAGGAGCACTAGCACCCACCAAAGGCTCGGAAACAGGTGAGCGCACTGTAATTGTTCAGATGTCACGAGGGCGTAGTTGACGTTTGGGACAAGAGCCTGACTGGGTTGTCGAACATGACATTGAGAGACGCCGTCAGGAGCTCGCGAGGCAAGAGGAGGAGCTCAATGACCGCATTCGAAAGGCACGCCAACGTATGGCAAAGGACCGAGCAAGGGTGAAAAAGGCCGCTGCACCCCGAAAGCGCCTCGCAAGAGGCGAAAGCGGGAGCGAGTCAGATGATGCATTCCTTGTCGAGGATGATTCTACCTCTGGGCAGCCCGCAAAAGACGACGATGCTGCCTTTCTATCGCCAGAAGTGCGCGCCCTCATGGCCCAGATGGAGGCTCGATCGGGTGGAGGCACGAACGCCGTGAAGCCCTACTATGCTCGCCCAAGACATGTCGCAAAGGAGGACGAAGACGAAGACGAGGAGCCCGAAACGACGCCAAAGATCTTCTACGCCAGCAGAACTCATAGTCAGCTGAGCCAGTTTGTTGCCGAGCTCAAGAAAACCGAATTCGGCCGACACATCAGCGTCGATGATGAGGAGGAAGGTGCACAGGTGCGAAGCGTCAGCCTGGGCAGCCGCAAGCAGATGTGCATCAATGAAAAGGTGCAGGCTCTCGGCCAGAGGGCGGGTGCAGAGGCAATGAATGAGCGCTGTCAGGAGCTCATGAAGGCCAAGGCTGGCTCAAAGAGTAATCGCTGCGAATTTCTGCCTCCCAGTGACGAGACCGGCCATGCTCTGATGCTCGACTACCGGGATCGTGCACTCGCCGAAGTTCAGGACATCGAAGAGCTCGTTGAGCTGGGCAAGGAGATGCACACATGCCCTTATTTCGGCGCTCGAACAAGCGCGCGGCAAGCCCAGGTAAGCCGATAATTTCTTAGTGCCAGATTTCCAACAACTCACCCTCAGTTCTGCAGCTCGTCACTCTGCCTTACAATCTCCTCTTGAACCAACATGCAAGGTCCTCGCTCAACGCCGAGGTTGCCGGAAGCGTCGTCATCATCGATGAAGCACACAATCTCATTGACACCATCCTTTCTATTCACTCGATTGCCATCACCTCGGATCACATCGATCGAGCTCGCAAGCAGATTGAGGAATACCTCCGACGATTCTCATCGAAGCTCCGCGGAAGCAACGAGATGAATCTCCGGCGCCTTCAAAAGATCCTTGAGGGCCTCGCTACCTTTTGCAAGGCTCTTTGCACCAAAGCTTCTTCCGTGAGACGGTCTGCAATTGAAGAAATCTTTACGGCCGCTGCAGTTGTCGGCAAGATGGGCGGTACACTGGACCAGATCAACCTCGTGGAACTGGAGTACTGGCTACGCGACTCTCAAATCGCTCGCAAGGTCGCTGGCTACGCCGAGAAGCGGGAGATGAGAGAAGCTGCATCGAATGGAACGAGGGAGAAGAGCGCAGGCCAAAGCGCCGTCTCGGCCATGCACTCCGTCGAGACTTTCATACTCTCGCTAGCCAACAAGAAGGACGATGGTCGGGTCCTGTGCTCAGTCCGCGGCGATCCACCGCTAGTTACATTAAAGTACCAGCTCCTCAATCCAGCAGAGGCATTCATGGACATTGTCGACCAGGCCAAGGCCGTCATCCTGGCTGGAGGAACTATGGCGCCCTTGAGCGACTTCAAAACGCAGCTAGTCCCTACGCTACCTCTCGAGCGCTTCGCAAGCTTCTCATGTGGTCACATCATACCTCGTGAGAATCTGCTAGGGGCCGTGGTCCACTGTGGACCCAAAGGAACTCCTTTCGAGTTTAGGTTTGAATCGAGGGCAGATACCAAGCTGCTCGATGACTTGGCAAATTGCTTGGTCAACTACGCCAACATTGTGCCGCACGGCCTCGTTGTGTTCTTGCCTTCGTACGCCTTTCTCGACACTGTTCTGGCCCGATGGAAGGAGACGGCTGCGCTCAAGAGGCTCGAAGGCAAGAAATCGCTTTTCTACGAGCCAAGGAGTACGACCGAAGTTGATGGCGTCTTGAGAGACTACACACGGGCGATTGACTCGAACGCCGGTGGAGCGATGCTGTTTGCCGTCGTGGGTGCGAAGCTTTCGGAAGGCATCAACTTCTCAGACAGACTGGCGAGGGCAGTCGTCATGGTCGGCATGCCCTTTGCCAACGCCCAAAGCCCAGAGCTGGCCGAGCGAATGAGCTACGTGAGGAAGCTAGCAGGAGCAGTGCCGCAAGCTGCCAGGCAGCCAGACGCAGGGCAGGAGCTCTACGTCAACCTATGCATGAAGGCCGTAAATCAGTCCATCGGCCGAGCGATCCGACATCGAGGCGATTTTGCTGCCCTCATCCTGCTCGACCGTCGTTATGACCGGCCAGACATCCGGGCAAAACTCCCAGCTTGGATCCAGGAAGGCACTCGATCTTTCCCCGCTTTCGGACCGTCCATTGCAGCTCTGAGCCAATTCTTCAGAGGGAAGAAGGGCATTGTGTTATGATTGTTCGAGGAGAGCTTAGCATTGTATTTCTATCATTAATTTTAGAGAATCGCAGAATCGCTCTGGACGCGCCGAAGCCTTGCCCCTATAGATCTTTCTTGCCCTTTCCCGTGGACCCTTCGCCTTCCGACGGGACAGAGATAATGTAGGGCATGACGAGCTGAGTCAAGGAAGAAGGTGTCAGTCTTATGGTCCACCCTGCTCTAAATTGATCTGTTGCGACTTACCGCATTCAGCCGACGAAGCGGCTGCAGGAGATCAAATCGTCATGAGCCTCTACGCTCTGCCTCTGCGCGGAAGGAGAAGGGCTTCACAGACTCACGTAAAATAATGAGCTGGGCATGGGTTGGTGGTTCCAGCGGTCCTCGAAGTGAATGATCTTGCCCTGGCTGTCGAGCTTCATGACGACAGTCGAGAGCATCTCCTTTTGGGTGCCGATGCCCTTGACATGATACCTCTGCCTCTGAACCTGTAGCATTGCGCGTCTGGTCAGTCTTGAAGTGAGGGGAGGACATCTATCTGGAAGGTCTCGCTTACATATTGAACCTCGTTGGGCTCGTCCTTGACGACGTGCCAGGCGAGCAGCTCCGACTTGCTGAACGCCGCCGGCATGCCCCACCACTGGGCCTTGTACTGTCGAGCACCCGTCGCGTAGCAAATGGGATCCTCGAAGATGGCGTGCGGCGACCAGGAGCGGTCAAAGATTTTGTGCGACGGCATCGCGCTGAAGAGGTCCTGAGCATCGGCTATGAGCTGCTTTGCGCGGGCGCTCGTCGATGCGGGCGGCGGCATGTTGGGATATTGATTCTGCGGCTGCGTAGAGAGGGGCGTGAGGCTGACTTGAGGACGGTCAAGCGTGAAGATTGGGTGGAGGCGGTGCTTACGTAAACGAAGGGCAAACAGGAAGAAGATTCATCCTCGTCAATTCTCCGACTCGGACTTCTGAACGAACGACAACAGCGACGACGACGGAATAATGGCAACTAACATTACCTTTCACGAGGGCATCGTCTCGTACGAGGAGCGCTGCTCCCTGCTCGGGCAGCAGGGCGCGACCATCTGGCTGACGGGCCTGTCGGCGTCGGGCAAGTCAACAATTGCGACGGCGCTGGAACAGCACCTGCTGCACCAGCACAAGTCGGCCTTCCGCCTCGACGGCGACAACATCCGCTTTGGGCTCAACAAAGATCTCGGCTTCAGCCCCAAGGACCGCGAGGAAAACATTCGGCGAATCGCCGAGGTGTCCACGCTCTTTTCCGCCTCGTCGTCCCTCACCATTACCTCGTTTATCTCGCCCTATGCAGCGGACCGCGACGTGGCGCGCAAGCTCCACGATGAGCACAAGCCACCGCTGCCCTTTATCGAAGTCTTTGTTGATGCCAGCGTCGAGGAGTGCGAGAAGCGGGACCCAAAGGGCCTGTACAAAAAGGCACGGGCGGGCGAAATCAAGGAGTTCACTGGCATCTCGGCCCCCTACGAGGCGCCGCCCAAGCCAGAAATCCACATTGACGCCGACAAGACGTCGGTTGAGGACAGCGTCAAGATCATCACCCAGTACCTCCTCGAGAAGGGCTACCTCAAGGTCAACTAAGATGCTAGTGTGGGAGCTGAGGAGGAGGTTGTAACATGAAGTAGGATGCATTGCAAGGGGAATAGTATCCTTGAAAGGGTCTTGGCCTAAAAGACCGTCCTTGTTGCTATTGCTATGGGGTGAGGCTGAGAGGAGAGCAGCAGCAGCAGCAAGGTGTCGTCCTCAATCGAGAAGAAGGCATGGCGCTGCGACGAGCAATGGTGCGCGTGGATTCTTTCTCTTTTCTTTCCTATCTCGCACGAGTCATTTGCCTGCCTGCTTGCTGCCACCAAGACCTTGAGGCAGTTCATGTGGTGTGAGAGATCCGGGACTCACAGCTGCTGTAGTAACACGCAAGAAAGAGTTGCAAGAGGTTCTTCGGATCCAAATTTCTCGTCATTTCAACTCTGTTGTGTATTTAGAAAATGCACTGTAGCTTCTCGACGGTAGAAAATGCACCGTGCGCGTCTTAAAGGTCGCTCCCTCCCCTTTGTGCGCTACGCGGTCGTCAAACCAAGTAACCCGTGCTCGGGACCGACCAACACCTTTCCGTCGAGCAATGACGTCTCGATCACGCAAAGATCGAGCTGTTCCTCTGACTTCTACGACATCAGACGGTGAGAGCCTCTATAGTAAGCTGCAGCCAGCATGTCTACAGCAACCTGACGTGAGACGCCTTGCAGAGCTGCACCTTTGGCAAAATGCAAAGGGTCACATCAAGACGTTTCAGGAGCTTCGATCGGCCCATGCTGCCGCTTGGTCAGCATACGAGTCGCACAAGGCCAGGTGGGCTTCCAGTCACTCAGACGATGGCGCGAGCGAGATGAGCAATGGAAGTGGTAACGGCGGACCTAGCGACGAGATCAGGGACGAGCTGCTCTCGACTTGCCAACAGCTGAAGAAATCCATGGAAGAAGAACAGAGGTGAGTGGGCTTATATTGTAGAACGCCAACAACAGCTACTGTGGCTCACTCATCTAAACAGGGAGATCGACTATGCAGTTGAGCAGGTCGAATTGCTCATGGCTGTTCGTGATGATGTGGGCGTGGCCGATTCGACACCGAAACAGCAGAGGAAAAAAAGAAAAGCCGACAGCATGGCTTCTGCGTCGACCTCGCCGACGACGCAAGTATCATCATTGTCAAAGGAACGAGGGCTCTCGCCGCTTTCTTTGCGCGAAGAGGCCTCAGTAAACCAAGCGATCGGTGGCCCTGCCCCCGAGCAAAAGAAGCGGAAAGCGAGCAAGTCGACCGGTTCATCGGCAAGTGTCACGCCGCAGAGAAGGGGGACACTCAAAGCCGATGTCGATGGGGCCGCAACTGCCACCGCTGCCGCCGCGGCTGCCTCGGCCTCTTCGTCGGCTTCTGGCTCCGCCGCAAACGCAGCAGCAGGTCAACAGAGCACGCCTAGTGCCTCCACTACCAGCGGCTATGTGGACCCGGCCCGGGCTCGCCGCGAAGTCCTCGGTGGCCAACTGCCCCTCAAGGTCGGGAGGAGAGTTGCCTTTCGCCAACCTCCAAAGTCCAAGGCCGGACCCGGAGCGGCCAGTACAGGGGGCGAGTCCGTCGACCCGTCAGCAGGTGGAGCTGATGACGATGGCGAGACATGGATTTTGGCCGTCATTACAGATTGCATCAATAACGACCGCAACCGGTGAGTAGCCTACATTCTTATTCCAGCCTGCTGGTCCTCTCTGACCGAGTCGCCATCCTTTCAGGTACGTTGTCAAAGACGCCGAAGACGCCAAGGACGACAATGCACCGTGCGTACCTACGCATTCTCCTGCTGTTGACAGCGAATTGACACCAACTTCATTAGAACCTACAAAACGACGCTCAAAGCCATTGTTCCCCTGCCTGAATCGCTCCAGACATTGCCGTCGGAGGATTACAAGATCGGAACCCAGGTCATGGGCCTCTACCCCGACACATCCTGTTTCTACCAGGCAGTAGTGAAGGGAGGCGGGCCTGGTCTTAGCGGCAAGATCACCAACAAGGTCAGTTCTCTGCTTGCCCGAACTTATCGAGTCGCTTCACAAGTGGCTGAAAGTGCCTCCACAGATGCTGAGAAGGGCAAACGAAATCCTCAATGCTCCCTACCATCTCGAATTCGAAGATGATGGCCAGGACATCAAACAGATCCCTGCATCCCTCGTCGTGGAGCGTCCTTGACGCTTTGTTCTTCTAATCTCCTGTAACTTTATTAACATCGAGCATTCTGTGTAAAAGCGTCGTTGCAGACTCTGCTTTTCGTTCCGAAGCCTTGCGTCTGATATTTTCTACTAGTACAGTACATGAGGATGTGATTGTGGTGTTAGTGATGATGATAATACATGGCGGATGACTCAATGAAGGGGCATACTCTGTCCTGCCCTGTCGATGAGTCTCCGCCTAATGAATTCCTTGACGGTGTCATTCCTATCGGTAAGCCAGTTAGCGCTCTTCATTCTCTTGTCACGCTGCTGGAAGCGACGACGTTGTTTACCCACCCCTGCTTTGAAATAAACATCCTCCTCTTGGCCGAATCGGACCAGAGGAGCACGCGCATGTTGTCGGCGTACGTGCGAACCAGCTCGAAGTCCGCACCGCTGCCAAATTCCTCGTGCAGGAATCCCTCCTCCGCTCTGATTCGCCGCTTTTCGCGCTCCCACAGCCGGATCTGGTCAGTGACGGTGACGGGAAGCAGAGGGTCGTTTTTAAACATCTGCGGATGAGCGTGGTGGGTGAGGTACATGATGATCTGTCGGGAGCGTCTCGCTCAGCTGGTTGGTCATATGAAGGACAGGTCTGCCTGTCAAGACCTACCTGCTCGGCACCTATACCATTGCTCAAAGCCTCCTTGACGCTGTCCCTTGTAATGACGCCCGTCACAAGATTCGGAAAGCGAGACTTGATATGCACAAAGAGGTTGAGGACGTCGATGCGCAACTTGTTGCTTGTGTATGCATACACCTTGTAGTTCGTCTCGAGAATCACGAAACCCCTCTCTTCCTCTGTACCTCCGCCTGCACCTGCTTCGTCCTGAGTACCGTCCTTGCCACCGCCACTACCGCCGCCGCCGCCAATCAAGGGCGTTGCACCGAAGCTGGTGAGTGTCGTGATGAGGCGCGTCGGGTAGAAGCTTCTGCTGCGCTCATTCTTCATATAGACGAGGCCCATGTCACGGAAAAATTCGAGCATGCCCCTCTGTGATGGCGCCAAGGCCGAGATCTCGTAGTCCTGGCCGAGGGTGGCCGAGGAGAGAGTGAAGAGGAAAGTGAGGTGTTCCACAACATCGCTTGTCGAATTGCGTTCAGACGATAGAAAACGGAGGTACGTCTCGAGCAGGGTCCAAAGCTGCGTGGGTACGTCGTTGAGGAGAAACTGGAAGCCGTCCGAGGTGATGCCCATTGTGTAGAGATTCTCGCTCCGCGGGGCTTCCGGCTGCATGAGACCGGCTTGACGAAGGAGCAGCAGGACTTCTTTTGAAGGGGTGCGCGCGTCAATCGAAGCGACCATGTATAGCAAGATAGACTCCCACGATCGAAGCGCATACTGGTCAAGACGGCTAATGGGTATTCTTTGCGACTCGCCAGGCTGGCTCGGTACGCCAAAAGACCGATGGTCGCCGCTGCATAGCCGGAGAGTTAGCAAAGACGAAAAAAGATGAGGAGACAGAACCAAAACCCACCCTCCGGTCAAGGCCCTCTTAAGTGAGTCGGTCCATATCCCATTCAAGCTGACAACTTGCTTCGCCTCGACGATGATACCCAGATCCGACAACAACTCCTTCGCTTCGTCCAGTGCCCTCTGGCTCTTGGACTTTTTGCTGCTCGTCCCTGCTCCCTCATCCTTGACCGCTGCGGCATCGGCACCCCTGGTGAGCAGAGCAGCGACGTCATCCGAAGGTAGTTGAGGCAGGCCATTGGGCCCATTCGGGAGAAAGAGAAGGACAAGGATGAGGTGCCTGGCGAGGGGAGGAAGAAGCCGGAAGATGGAAAGGGCATTGGACGGATGCGAGTACAGCTCTCGGCGGGCGCGGGCTTGCAGGGTGAGGAGATGCGTCAGGATCGTTGGCAGCCCTCCCTGCTGCTCCCTTGGGCGAACAACGGGTGCCAAGTCATCGTCTGCTGCATCGGCCATGTCCCCTGGACCAATGTCAAGCGAAGCAAAGGCCAAAGCTGAGATGAGATACTTGTCTGTGCCTGCAGAAGTGACAGAGGTCTCACCACGTGTTTTGTTAAACATTGAAACGGCGGGTCTGCAATTAGCTCAGCTCCACTTGGAAGAACAACACCTAGTGCCTGCATTTTTGCCTGTTTCAGCCGCGACGATGGCGTCCACGTCCAAAGCACCTCCGCGGCAAGCTGATGCGGACGGCTCGCAGCTGACCTACAATGGTATGTTGTACCATTGCGTGAAGCAAGAATTCTGTTCTCACTGAGAATGACACAGAGACAATTGACGCTGTCTGCGGATTCAGTGCGTGGCTCCCTTGTTATAAAGACCTGTGACTGAGCCGCTGACATCGCCCGCGCAGTCAAGACAGCGATCCACACGATCCTCTGTCATCGTCAGGTGTACCCTCCCAGTGAGTCTCGCTGGATCCCTGTGTGGGAAGCGAAGCTGACAAGAGCTGTGAGCACTTGTCAGACGTCTTCACTAGAAGGCAGCGTTACCGCGTTCCCGTGTGGGCCTCGCGACATCCAGGCTTGACGGCTTACATCGACGATGTGGTCGGCTCCGCACGCGTCCAGATTGCAAAGGCAAACATTAACTCTGTCCACGTCGTGTTGAGCTCCATCGCGACCCAAAAGGTCCTTGAGCGCTACCGCTTCGACGTCGATTTCCTCCTAGGCCATGTTCAGCCACGAGATCGCAATCTTAGGTGTGTGAAGTTTCTAATCCACAGAATCTTCTGAGTCTGAAGCTGACTACGAGTCTGTGCGAGTAGCATCCCGGGGAACATGACGGCAGAGACGATGGAGTTGCACATGCGTGCCTTCATGCAGAAACTCATCTCGCTCGACGGTGCCCTCTATGATGTCGAGGACGTCGAGGATGTCACGTGGTCCCTTGTCCTCGACATGAAGCCTGGCATGGCCCCTGAGACGGACGACAAGCTGGGAAGCGAGCCGAGTCAGGGCCCGTGGATGCCTCACGATGACGATGGGCCGGGTATGACGACATTAACTGGGGAGGGAGAGCATCGAGAGCCTCTGTCGGACTCCGACTCGCTTCGAGCCAAGCCGAAGGCCAAGGAGGCGCAGGATGATTCGCTCATTCTGCCTGTCAAGAGCCTCGATACTGGCGTTATCAACCTGATGCTCTACGTCGAAGAGCATCCACAGGCCAAGCGGGAGCAGCGTTCCCAATCGACTCCCAAAAGTAGCAACAGCAACAGCAATAGCAATAGCAACAGCAATAAAGTCAGCAACAGTCGCGACACCCTCGGCAAAAAGACGAAGCGCGCTCCCCTTGCGGCCACTGGTTCCTCGTCGACTTCTGCCTCGCTGCGACCTCATGCAGTCGAGCGGGATCTCGACGAGCCACAGCAGCTGCCGACGTCCTCGGGCGCCGTGGCGTCGAGCAAGATCAAGAAGCGCCGTAAAGTGGCCATGGGCGGCGTCGGCGGTGGCGCAGGCCAAAAAGAAGAGACGGACACGAGCGATGATGAGCAGGACTCGGCCTCGTCGAGGAGCGGGAGCAGCAACGACAGTATCCGAAGCGTCAACGATTTCGCGGGCTATGCAGGAAACGCCGGGGGCGCAGGCATGGCTGGGACGAGAATGTGATTGTGTTGTATTGTACTGTATGCTATATAGAAATACACAGCCTCGCCGGACGTTGTATGCATTCGTCCACACAGAAGCTCAATCGGAAAAGAGGAGCTCGAGGTTCTGTAGTGCTTCGGACTTGTCGTCTGGCCCGCGAGTTCCAGCCAGAGCGGCACCGACCAGTGCCGTTTTGCGGGCCTGGATGGCAAGAACTGTAGTAATCGCGTCAGCAATGGCCACCAGAAGCGACTTCATCTTCTACTCACTTCGATCCTCAATCGACTCGTCGATGAGATAGCGATGGACGTGGACCTCCCTCGTCTGTCCGAGACGATGGATGCGGTCGATAGCTTTGGCAGCAATCAGCTGATGAAGAGCATTTGCGACGATTTACTGGTACTTACCTTGGTCCTCAGTGCTCGCATTCCACCAGCAGTCGAGCAACCAGACGTGGTTAGCAGCTACCACTGATATGTCCGTCAGTGGCCAACATCAAGACATGAAGCGTTCGGAAAGCTCACAGTTGAGGCCCACACCTCCAGCACGAAGGGAAATCAGCATGAGCATGCGCTTGGGAGCACTGCTAAACTGCTTCAAGACAGTCTCTCGATCCTTTTGGGAAGTCGTGCCATCGAGTCGAACAAAAGCGTGGTGGTTCTTGCGAAGCACCACCTCGACGAGATCCAAAAAGGAAGTGAACTGACTCTGCGAGAGAAAACGTCTTTAGTACGAGCTCTGGGTAATAGGTGCTTCTTTTCTTTCAACGCACAAATATGACGCCCTTGAAATTGGGATCCTCGTAGCGGAGATTATTAAGGTGCTCCACCAAAGCCTCCAGCTTCGTGCTGCTTCTTAAATCATTGCGTCGGAAGAAGACTTCAGGCTGTGAATTTTGCGAAGAGGGCGGTGGGAGTTCTTGGTCGTCGTCCGAGCCGGCCCCGACGGCTTCGGCTATGCGATTTTTGCGGCGGCGCGTCCTTACGGCGCTGACGAATTGAGCAGGTGAGACGGGTCCCTTTCGACACGTTGGGCAAGCCGGCTCTTCGTCTTTCTCCTCGCATCGCTGCAAATGGTCGACGAGGCAGCTTCGGCAGCCCATATGCTTGCAGGGCAGATAGCATATCTCGCTCTTCTCCTCAAAGCAAAACGGACATTCCATGTCCTCTTCGCCGTCACCTTGCTGCTGCTGAATCAACTCCTGCAGTGCCTCGATCGAGAGCGCCTCCTGCCCATCGGCTACCACCTGAGATCGGGTGGGATCAGAATGATTGAGCCCGGCCTGATAGTCGGCGATGAGACGCTTCAGCTCTTCCTCCTTGTCTCCCAAGGCGTCCTCTTCCTTCTCTTCCTCAGCCTCCTTAAGCTTCTTAGGGCCCTTGAGAACGAGCATCGGATGGCAAACGGCCTGCCTCAGGCGCATAAGGACCGAGAAAATGAAGCTGAAGTTTCTCGAGATCGTCCCAGCAGCGGCCAGGGTCTGGTATTGCATGTAGGCCCGGTCGTAAACGCTGTCGTAAATCTGCCTTTCCAGCGGACTGAATTTGAGACGCACGACCTCAGTCACTTTTGGTGGCAGCTCGACGATGGATTTGCCATCTTTGTCCTTCATCTTCTTCTCGCGGCGCATGAGAACTGACTCAAGGACGACCTGAACGATTTCGAGGGCCCGCGGATTCTTTTGAGCGAACGGCTTGGAGATAAAGGAGTTGAAGAAGCTGAAGTCGCCCCATGGTTCAACCCGGAGAAAGCGTAGCAGGCTGTAGAAGTCTGTCAAGCGATTGACAATGGGCGTGCCGGTCAGACACCAGCGGCGCTTGGACATGAGCTCGCAGCACGCCTTCGAGTTTCTCGTTGCTCGATTCTTGATGTTGTGCGCTTCGTCTAGGATAATTCGGACCCACTCGACCGCAAACAGGGGGCAATTGTTCGCCAGATATTTGGAGCCAGAACCTCCGCTGTCTAGGAAGCGCTTGTACTCCGTTACCAAGGTGCCATATGAAGTGATGACAATGTCGACGCTTCCTCCCTCAAGCCTTCCGACAAGGTCGCCTTTCGATTCGGCATAGTAGAGCATCGAAGTCATCGAGGGTATCGCCCGCTCCATTTCGTCGCGCCACTGGCCGATCAAAGACATGGGCGCTACAACCAGTGTCACCTTCCCATCCGAGGCAGACGTCTTGAGCATAGCCCTGCGCCGATCAACGTCTGACGTGCTGCTCCCAGCGGCAAATGAGGTTGCCAGGGACATTTGACGATACTTTTTGCCCTGATCTTGCTTCTGTTCCTGTTCTTGCTGATCTGCACCTTGGCGCTCCTCCTCCAATTGCTCCTCCGTTGGTTGGTTGGTGAGGATCAAAGATGCCATTTGGATGGTCTTTCCCAGACCCATTTCATCTGCCAAAATTCCACCGCGAGCTCCTCGACTGGAGTGTTGGAACTTGAGGCTGAGATCGCCCGTGTATGGGTTGAAGTAAAAGGTGCCCGTCGCCGTGTCCAGCAGGTCCATGCGCTCGTCGTCGACGGGAAACCGATATTCCTCCCAGAGCGGGTGCAAACTCTGTTCTCGCGAGTCTTTGTTCTTCTTCTTGCCCTGCGGCTCCTCCATCTTGAGCATCCAACCGAGTGCCTGCTTCTGGTAAGGGCGCAGCGTCAATGCGAATCCATCCGCGGGTTCCACCTCTGGCAGCGAAGAGTCGTGCAGCTGCGCCTTGCTGTAGACATTCTCGAGCTGTACATCATCCATCTCTGTCCCATCATTCTCTTCTTGTTCCTCTCCATCCACCTCGATGGGCCCCTCCAAGATGGGTGGGTGAGATGTTGGCTTCGGACTCGGCTTCTGCGAAGCCAAAACGTCACCGTACTGCTCCATCATAGCTTCGCTGTCGAGATTCTCGCTGCCACGATGAGACTTGAGGATGTCGTTTGATAAACTGGGACGCAATGTGCATGCTCGAAACAGCCGAACTAGCGAGACCTTGCGTTCTCGCAGTCGTTTCTCGTCGGCTGATTCAGCTGTCTCTGAGCCCCAGCCATTGAGCGCATCGGGGCCATCCCTAAAAGAGATTCCTTCGGAAAGCGACTCTGGAAAGGCGGACCGCAATATGTATGCCTGGGAAGACAAAATAAGTAGATGACGACACCTGAGCTGCATTTAGAGACGCACCTTGATCTCCAGGAGCAGATCACAGCCTACTGTAAGGCTGGAGGGACAGTCAACGACGAATCCCTCGAAATGTGCTACGTCGTGGTCCATCACTTTTGACATCCACACTGAAATGTCACTTGGTATTCTCCCCACTTCGAAGCCTGGCAAACTCAGTCAGCAAGATTCGTCCTGAATTTTCATAGGCCAACTTGCTTACCTCTCATGTTGCTGAATCTGACAATATAGTCCTCTTTCTGCTTGACTTTCTTGACCGAAGACGCAGCTGCCCCGAAGCTCAGCGTTGTCTGCTTCTTGCCTGCTTTCGTGATTTTGGTCGGCTGAGCCTGGAGGGGCTTGGGTTTTTGCCTCTGGATCATGACCTTGTCCCCTTGCTTGATGTAGTTAGGACCCTTGCTGAGCGACCATGCCGGCACGATGAATGTTCCCAGCAGTCTCTTGCCCCATTTCCCGATATCTTTGCTGCTACTGCTACTACTGTCTTCGCTAAGATTCCTCTGCATCATTGTATCGCCCGATTCAGCCCGGTCAAGGCGCAATCTCTTTGCCTTCACATCAGTATCGAGCCCGTTCGACCTTTTCCCATTCGCTTGGTTTCCTTGGTCAGGCAATGCTTCGATCGTCGCCATTGCACTATCCTCTGTTTCACCATCGCCATCGTTGTCGTCGTCGTCATCTTCATCATCGCCTCGAAACAGGGCCCGGGGTGGAGCGGGCGATTCCTCTGCCTTCTGCTGCTCTGTGGCATTGTCGGCCACTGCCTTTGCCAATGTGTTGGGTGCAGATGACTGCGGGGGACTAGAAGAGAAGAAATCTTCTCCTCCATCGTCGCTGCTCGTCGTCATTTCGTCAGCCTCTGGGCCGAAGAAGCTGAGAAGTCAAAAGGTGTTGCTCCGCCGCCGCCGCGTCGTCGTTCATCTTTTTTCTGAGTTGATAATCCTGTAATGAACCACGCGCCTGCCAATTTACAGGACGCGTTCGAGATCCTCTTACGTAACACCATAGCGATGTACTGTACCACAGAAGTGCGGCAAACGCTATGGCGCTTGAATGTTGCTGCAATTCCATTTCATGCGGAACGTGCTGAGGCTGAGTTTTGATTATGATGGACCGCTGAATTGATGAGAAGTCATATGAGACAGGTGCTCAGGCCCTGCCAAGCTAATGCCCTGTATCAGACGAAAGCCGCGGCATGATCACATCTTGTTCGCAAAGCGTGACTGATCTCCATGCGTGAGCAAAGTCGGTATGGAGAGGTAAGAGGACCGTATAGTGCTAGTCTCTAGAGGATGCTTGGGCCGCTGTCTCATTAATATTGTGCACGCCACCGCGTCTGTCACTGTGCTCCCATCGCCCACTATTTCTGCTGCCGAGTTGCCCAAGGACGGTACTGTAGGTCAATTTGAGGCCAGTGATGAGCATGCGGTTTCATTAATCCCGAAGTTCCAAAAGCAGGAAGCTTTGACTGAATGAGGGGTCCGTTCGCCTCTAATTTGAATCCGTATCAGGTCTCATCAAATTGACAATGGCAGAAGGGGCCTGTGCTTTCTCATTCACAACATAGCTGCTAGAAAAGGAAGGACGTCTGCGTCGCTGTCCTTGTCTTGACCCCTTTGAGTGAAAGTACATCTCCCCCGTCTCTCTCTCACCCACCTCTCGCTCCTCTAGACCTTCGCAAAGGGTTTCTAGAGCTCATCATCTAAAAAACGTGTGTACCATTTTGGTGCGACGACAATGTCTTCAATGGTGGGCAGTGGCCGCAACGGAGGAGGCAACGCCAGCAGCAATACTTTCAGCCGGAGCAATAGTGGACGGAGCGGAGGCAACGGCAACAACAATGACAACTACAGCCGCCCTCAAAGCCATATGACGCCTAGTGAACCGTCAACAGCGCACGACGACTCCACAAGGTTAGTACACTTGAAACCATCTCTCTCAAAGGGTCGGATTGCGGCCGCTGACGTGTGCTCGTAGCGGCTTTTCTGACGATGCTGTCTCGTTCAATGAAAGTGTTTTCTCTGGCCAAGGCGGCGCACCCTCGACCCTTGGTGGCGCCACTTCGATTTCGGGAGCCTCGCACTATCAAAGGAGTGGCAAAGGCAGCGTCGGCAACGCCCCTCGATCCCCACTTGGTGTGAACGTGAAAAGTACAGCGGGCCTTGATGAGAATCAGTCCAGTGCCACTCTCGGAAGTATCGCCAGCGAGATGATCGAGAATCGCAACCGAGCAGGCAGCGACGGTATTCACGGCCAGAACAATCAACAAAATGGTACAGTCCAGCAAGGCCGCGGCAACAATGCTAACAACAACAACGCCGACAGAGCTCAACACCGTGAGTCGGCGACCTCAAGGTACGAAGACGCCAGCGATGTCCTTGGCTCGACAGAGGACACGTTCGTACGTAGCGACGAGCGTGACAGGCATGGAATGCCCACTGCTACTCTGTCTGGCGTCCAAGAGAGCTACGACTACGAAGATCCTCCAAGCAAGGGCCGAGCTGATTCTCGCCGGGGCGCCGGCATGGCCAACGCTTCGCAATTTGAGCAGACTGACGCCGCCTCTTTCGTAGGCCAGGACCCAATCGCTCAGGCGGGTGACTTCAACCGCGACGACGCTGACGTTGTCTTTCTGAGCTCCGAGATGGGCTCGGGCCCCAACCGTCAGCCTGCGACTCGTTTCAAGATTCATTCGATCAACCTTCACGTCCACTCGCCTGCGCTGAGTGAAATGGTCGATGATCTTGAAGACAGCCAGATGGAGTTGCAACTTGAAGAAGATGCGGCCACTCTCAAGCTTCTTTTCGGACTCATGTACAACCGTCCCGCACCATCGCTTGGCATGAACGAGTGGCAAGTTGTCCTGCGCCTCGCTCGATGCGCGCAGAAGTACGACGTTGCCCGCGCCAAGGAGGTTGCTGCCGCCTACTTTACCGAGCAGGAGCAATTGGGCGCTCTGTCGCCCTTTATGACGTACGCTTTTAGCGTCCAATACAGTGAGTCGTCCCGTAAGTTGCCCGTCATTGCAACGAGGGCTTACCGTGACTGTGAACGCAGGGCTCCCCGCCCTGGAGGAGGCTGCTGCCGAGCGATCGGTTCGCTATGATATCCACCACCTGCCTGAGCTTGTGTTCAACATGATGGGCTTCAGTGCATTCCAGAAGCTGGCCGCGTTCCACGCTCGCCGTCAGAGCCACTACAGCGACTGCCTCAATGCGATTGCGATGGACCCAAAGGAGCTGGCCGACCAGTGCTACCAGACAGGCGGCGTATGCGTTATTGCGCCATGGAACAAGCTCAAGAACAAGCTGGCTTGGCCTCGTCAGATGGGCCGAGACGGCTCCAAGAAGCCTCCGGAGCCTGCCGACATCATTCGAAAGCTCGTTACTGAGATTGGCCAAGTGGGTTGTAGTAAGGAAATAAGATGTGTATCAGATTGACATAACTGACCCGCCAGCGACAGATCGACTGTGGCACATGCTCAAAGGCGCTCGTCGAAGGTGCCTTGCAGGCTCAGTTGGCACTCGAGAGTATGCCTTCGTACGTCGACAGGGAGGACGCTTTTTGAACGTCGCCCGTACACCCCCCACACTCTTTTCTCCTCTCCCTCCTTCGCGGTGCTAATTTTTCCTACCACTTTTTGAAGAGCCAAACCGAAAGAATTTTAAAACCAACCTCATTCTGCCTTCGAAATCAATGCCTTCTTCGCTTCGATAACAAGTCCCTTACTCTGATAAAAAAGCGCCCTTCTTAAAACAGTAGTAGTCGTTGGTGTCTTCCGGTGTGTGCAGCTCGCATCTTTTTCTCGCTAGTTTCTATCACCCCAAAGGCGAAAGACGTGACAGAACAAAAGAATAGAAAAAGACAGGAACAGAAAAGTAGAAGAAGGGCTGCAGGGGCTGGCGGAGGAGATAGACAGCCCTGGCTGGGATGGATAAAACATCGCCCCCCCACCACTTGGTTGCGGCGTTTTTTCCGACCGCGGGTGAAGCCGCGTGATTCGAGCTAGAAGAGTAAGGCGAGGAAGGGGCCAATGCTCTATTCGTGTAATCTTTCCCTTCTGATCAGAAGTAGTAGGCCGTCTCTCTCGTTCCCTGTACCAAATTGTCCTTGGCCGGCTGGCCTTCGGCCTACTTCAAAGTCAGTAGACCATTCGATCGTCCGGCAGAAGCCGGCAAAGGGAGAAAGAGCCGTGCAAGTCATGAGTAGCAGTAGTCGCAGTAGTAGCAGTAGGTAGTGAAGCAGTAGGTAGTGTAGCAGTAGTTGCGTAGCAACTCGCGAAAAGTGTATCTTGCTGAGCGGAGTCACACTTCGAATGACTGTCGAGTGAGGCGAAACGTGGGAAAGGGAAAAAGACTGGGGGAGGGGACGATGAGGGAATGAAAGGATGCCCTTTCTTTTCTATTTTTTTTTTTCTGACTTTTCTGCCAAGGGCCCACGCTCGCTCGGTCCAGGCTGCTTGTTTGGCGCGGATTTTCAACTTGGCCTTCACCATCTCACAGATACTCCGGACGGCGACAGCACGGGGGCTGAAGACGAGAGAAGGACGAGCAGTGGACTACACGGGAGGGCTAGAGATCCTCGAGTAAGATCCGTGCCCCTCTACTGCGCTTGCCTCCTGTTGTTCATCATCATCATCATCATCACGCAACCGCAAAGTCACCGGAAACGCCGTCCTCGCCGCTCCTGCTGCCCGCCCGCCTGTTCGCCCGCCCGCCTGCCCGCCAGTCCGCCGCCGCCGTCGCCGCCGCGCTCCCTCCGTCGTCAACGGAGGTGCGACCCTCTTTTCTTTTTTTGCCCAATTTCCCTCACTGTTTTTTTTCCTATTTTAGTCTTTACTGGCCTGGTACCGCTGCGGTGGAAGAAGGTGTTTCAGGGGGAGTGATCACATAAAACGCCCGCCGTCACCACTACGACGCACGCCGCTGCTGCATCGCCGTGGTATATCCCGGCCCTCCCTTGCTCTTGTCCACTTGTGATCGCACCGTCGATCTGGCGGAATCAGGCGGGAGCACGCATTTAGGCCGGTCAAGGATCCGCTCGAGACCGATGATAGCCATGCCATCGCCGATTCCCATCAACGGCAGCAGCAGCAGCAGCAGCAGCAGCAGCAGCAGCAACAACAACAACAAGAACAGCAGCGGCGGTACTAGTAGCAATGCTGGCAGTGCCGGTAGTCTGTCCCCAACGATGACTGCAAGCGCTGCCGCAAGAGCAATTTCGGGGTCGAGGACTGGGCCGAGCTTGGAACCGGGGCCAGGGGCAGGGGCAGGGGCAGGGACAGGTGCAGGGACGTGCGCATACATCGACGATGGGACACGAAAGCGACACTGGCCGCCCCGGCTCTATCTCGCCGTTGACTGTGGCGGCACCAAGACGGCAGCAGCAGTGTGCGACGAGGCGGGCATCCTTCTGGGTCGAGGCCACGGTGGTCCGGCAAACTACACCGATGTCGGCCTGCTCGCCTTTCTCAACTCTGTCCAGGAGGCCGTCTCGGATGCGCTGCGGCGGGTGGCCAGGCATCTCCTCGAGTTGCCCCTTGATGCTTGGCATTCGATCCAAACCGCCGATCCACCTCCCATCCGTGTCTATGACGAAAACGGGGGTTCGTCGTCGTCGTCTCCCAGCTTCTCTTCGTCGTCGAGGGCGTCGATCGTGGCTGCGCTTGATGCCATTCGCTTTCCTGGTCTGCCCGAAGATGCACGTCGGCCCTGGTTCGAGGCTGCCTGGTTCGGCATCGCCGGTGTGGACAGTCCTGTAGATGTGACGACGCTGAGCCCGCACCTGGCCAGCCTCCTCTCGCTTCCCTACCCCAGCCCCCGGCTCATTGTGGCAAACGACACGTCGCTTCTCGCCTCGCCCGTCACCGATCCGAGCAGACCAGAGATCCGGAGCGGCGTCGTCGTCATTGCCGGCACAGGCAGCATCGTCATGAGCTTCAAGCAGAGGAGCGACGGCCTGCTCAAGGTCCTCGGCCGCGTCGGTGGCTTTGGATGGCTCCTGGGCGACGAAGGGAGCGGGTACCAGGTGGGCAAAAGCGCCGTTCGCAAGGTGCTCGACATGGCCGATCGGCAGAGGCTGCTTGCCCACAGCGATGAAGAAGACAGCAATGACCGCGAACACGGCCGTGACGGTGAGGGATGCGAAGAGCACGAGGGAAGCTGTTCGACGTCGACATCGACATCAGAGGAAAGTCCAGATGAGGGCGAATTGGTGTCCTTTGCCACGAGGTCGGGCACCATCAAGATGCGCAAGAAGCCGGGGCCCCGTTGCAGGGTGGCCTCCTCGAGAACAGCTGCGAGGGGCGACTCGGTCAGCAAGGAGGCACCGCCGTACGGCCGCGTGCTGAGAGATCGCATCCTGCAGCACTGGTCAATCGTCTCGACCGACGAGCTCCTTGGCGCCGTCTATTCCGATGATATCTCGGCCGCACCGAGCAGCAGCGGCAGTCTCAGAACCTCGCCCGCCACGGCTAAGAACGGTGGCGATGCAGAGACTAGTGCCGCCGCCACATCGTCGCTCTCGGCCAGTGAGGCCTCAGCCAACCTGCTGCCCCCCGTCGCACCGACACTCGACGTCGAAGTCCAATTTCGGGGCGCTTCGCCCATCCCCTCGCTCAGCTCTAGCCCCACGGACTCAACGGCCTCGTCGTCCGTCCATCATAGCTCGCACTTGGCCGCTGGCCCCGCGAGCTCCGCACGACCGCCCAACTCGGCTCGGTCGCATTCTGAGTCGAGTGTGCGTGACGATCGATCCTCTCGCGGCGAGCGACAGACGGGGGAGCGTAAACACCGGCTGGCCTCGCTCGCCCCACTCGTCTTTCATCTCGCCTTTAGCCACGACGATGCCATGTCGCTCGACATCCTCCGCGAGCAGGCCCACCATCTCGCAAAGAGCGTTGCCGAGCTGCTCAAGCCACCGCCGAGCACGCGGGCCCATCTCAAGGCCCACGAGAGCGTGCTGTGCATGGGTGGCAGCCTCGTGGGTGTCGAGCGATACCGCCAATTGCTCGTCGAGGAGCTTGCCAAGCTCGGTATTGCCTTTGACAGCGTCGTCTACGTTGGCGATCCAGCCCGCAGCGGTGCAGTGGCCCTCAGCGCCGTCGTCGAGAAGCTGCGAGACAGCGAGACGTGAGGGCGATTCTCTACTCCTCTTCTGTTGGTCATTTCTTCTTTTCCTTTCCTCCCAGCCAAGCAGCATTCATTACAGAGCTTTCCTAGCAGTAAAGACCCGTCCATTCATCAAACTTGTACTTCTTACTCTCTCTCCTCCCTTTCTCTCAATCCATCGTGACAAGGCTGGCCTCCCAAAGAGAGACGGATTTCTTCTCTTCGCTCGCGCGCTCTGGTCTCGCTCTCGAGAGATTTTTGACTGTTTTTGACTCATTTTTCAAGGGAAGAAACCCTCCACCCAAGCCTTATCCCTCGCGCTATCAAATCTTCGCGAACGATTTCTTCTTCTTCCTTTCTCGTCACCAGCTTCACAGAAAGTAGACATGCTTGTCGCTCGTCGGTGCTCGGCGCTCGCGAGGGGCTTGCCCCTGCGCAGGGCTTTCGCCAGTAAAGCTGGAGTGCGCATTTCCATTCCTTTTTCTTCCCTTCTCGCTAGCTCACATGCCCTTCTCTTTGCCTCTCACTGCAGCCCTGCGATGCCTACCTCGCCGTGACTCACCCAGACGGCTCCGCATCCTCGGCGTCTCAAGTCTCCCAGACGCTCTCCAGATTTGACGAATCGACACTGGCGACGTACTCGCGCCCGACGGTGCTCCTCACGCGCGGCAAGGGACTGGACCTCTATGCCAAGGTCGATGCCTCGACGGAGCCCTCTGGCTCGTCGGAACGGCGCTACCTCGACTTCTCGAGCGGCATCGCCGTCAACTCGCTGGGGCACGCAGACGGCGAGATTGCCAAGATCGCAGGCGAGCAGGCCGGTCTGCTCGTCCACAGCAGCAACCTGTACCACAACGAGTGGAGCGGCGAGCTCGCCGACCGCATGGTCCAGCTCACCCGGCAGCACGGCGGCTTGGGTATGCCCAAGGGCGACCCCGACAACAAGGCTCACCAGCTCAAGGTCTTTTTGGCCAATAGTGGGACAGAAGCAAACGAAGGTGAGCAGCAGCAGTGGTAACGAGCGCGTGCATTAGGTAAATGCGTGAGCAAGAGAAGTTGATGGACAAGGACGATGAATAATACAGCGGCGCTCAAGTTTGCCCGAAAATACGCAATGGTGACGTCCAACGCCCAGCCCGGGGAAAAGTCTGGCCTCGTCTCTTTTCAAAACGCCTTTCACGGAAGGACAATGGGCGCTCTGTCCATGACACCTGCGCCCAAGTACCAGGCGCCCTTTGCGCCCCTCATTCCAAATGTGCGGACGGGCGTCTACAACGATGTCTCCCAGCTCGACACTCTCATCGACGACAAGACGGCAGGCGTCATCGTGGAGCCCATCCAGGGCGAGGGCGGCATCTTCCCGGCCACGCATGAGTTCCTTTTGGCTCTTCGAAAGCGGTGTGATGAGGTTGGTGCCCTCCTCATGTACGATGAGATTCAGTGCGGCCTGTTCCGGTCTGGCACGCTGTGGTGCCACTCGGAACTGCCCGTCGAGGCGCACCCGGATCTCGTCACGATGGCCAAGCCGCTGGCCAACGGGTTTCCCATCGGAGCGGTTCTCATGAAGAAGAAGGTGGCAGATGCCATCGCAGTCGGTGACCACGGGACAACATTTGGGGGCGGGCCTCTGACCTCGAGGATCGCACATCACGTCCTCGGTCGTCTGTCCTCTCCCGAGCTCGTATCCAACATCGAATCGTCGTCTGAACACCTCCTCGAACGTCTCACTGCTCTGCGCCATCACTTCTCCGACCTCATTGCACACGACGAGCACAAGCCGAGCCCCAGAGGACGGGGCTTGCTCGTGGGCGTGAGCATGAAGGAGCCGAGTCATGCAGGGAAAATGGTAAAGCTGGCCAGAGAGAGGGGTCTGATTGTCTTGAGCGCAGGAAGCGACACGGTGAGGATCGCGCCGAGCCTTATCGTGACCAAGGAGCAGGTCGACGAGGCAATCGACGTTCTCGAGAGCTGTTTCCTGGTCCTTAGAGGGGAGACATAGAGCTGCAAAGCTTCCCGTTTGCTGCAATGTCGATGTCATTGACTAGAGAAAGTCTATTGAATGAGCCGGAGCTTGTGAAATTTAGGCAGGTCTTCGAAAGGGTGGCGATTCGCATTCAGTAATGGTCGTGAATGAAGCAATTGTATAGACGCAACTCACTAAGTCGGAGGTAGTCGAGATGCTTTGCGTGGAGTGCATCAGCCTGCCGCACGCCCTCGCCGCTCCACGTTCTCCATCTCGACTCTTCGCCGTAGACGACGGTCCGATCAGGCAATCTGAATATCCCTGGCTCCGCCTCCTGCTCCTTCTTCCCTTCCTCATCCTGGCCCTGCCTTTGTTCTGGCTCTGGCGGTGTCCATGTTGGAGGCGGAACGACGACGGACCCTGCACCCACTAGGCAGAAGTCCCCAATCGCAACGAGGTCCGTCACCCGGCACTTTGGCTCAAAGGTGTTCCTCGATCCCACCTGCCTCGCCTCGACTCCTTTTCGGGTCGACTTCTCCGTCAGCACACTATTCTTTTATCCCGCCTTGACACTAGAAACGAGACACGGTACTCACTGCACCCGACCTCAAACAAGTTCGAGTCACCCACGACCATCCTCGTCGGCGCGCCAGATGCACCAATTCGACAGACGAGCTGAGCGCCTTCTTCGACGATGCAGTCGCGCCCGATCTCGATCGTTGTGCCGTTGAGCGCATGCACAATCGCCTTGGGGTGAATGACAGAGCCTGATCAAGTCACACCATCCCTCGCCGCGAATCAGCTCTGGGAAAACCTGACAGCAAGATGGAGAGAGAGAGAGAAAGAGGGGAGAGAGTGCTCACCGCTGCCAATGACGATGTCGCCGCGGAGGTCCGTGTCGGCCGCGATAAAGCAGCGCGACCCAACACTCAGCTTGACCGGAGGACTGTCAAATTCGCCGCTGTATAAGCGACATGAGTCAAAAGTGAGGTCGATAGGGTACTCACGGCGCCATCGTTGCATCCCCGTAGTGAGGATGTCGACGAGAAGAAAAGTGGAGACAGGACCACACGCGAATGTGACAAAATTAGAGCTTGCCCGACATAGCGGCATTTCCGTGGATATTCAGAGCAATGCTTGATAGAGGGGGTATGACTATGTTACAAAAAGACTTGCAAAGACTGAGGTTGATGAAGACCTTGATATGAAAAAGAACAAGTGAAGTCAGGCCAGTATGCCCTCGATCGTCCCTCTCAATGCATCTGACCAGGCTTCGAGGGCACCGACAAGGAAGTTTGACGGAGCTTTGGCCAGTGCGGGTTTGCCCCCATTTCCCAAGCCCGGTCCAGGTCCGAGGCCCTTGCGAGCTAGGGCCCAAGAGCGGACTTTGCTCGCGTCGATCGGGATCTGCGAGGCTATGTCTTCCCTTGAGAAGAAATGGCCGTGGAGGCCGTATGGAACTGCAAGTCGCAGATGTCAGCAGATTGTCTCAGATTCAATGGCAGGCAGCGTAGCAAACTGACCCCTCTGAGGCAGCTCGATGCGACAGACGACCGTCTTCATGTCTTTTGCATCGATGATGTACAGCTCGCTTTTGGCGTCGGGTGTGCAATCGCCGTCTGCGTTGAGGCCCTTGGACTCGTCAAAGACGAAAAATACGAGATAGCCATCGTCTTCGTCCCCGCCTTCCACTCGAGGGACGAAGGTAGCCTCTTGACCATAGCAGAGTGGGGGCAGGGCGAAGATCTTGATGGCGTCCTCTTTCTCGCCCGATTGAAGAATCTCAGAAACCGTTCGGTCGTCCACGCATTCGCCCTTGGAGAGCAAACCAGCGTCCTGGCGAGACCTGCCTCTGCACACGAGGGCCTCAACGTCTACCTTTGCCAGGCAGTCGATCTTGGCATTGCGGCTCCCGAGGCCGGCGTCAAAGGAGCCACAGGTCATACTGGCTCCGTATACGAATCGGTTCTTTCGCTGCGAGAAACGCTCGTTGATTGTTGGGAATTCCAAGGGGATGTTGCAGAGCGCAAACTCGTGCGAAATGGTGTTACTCCGAGGTGCAAAACGCCAAAAGTACAGATGGCAACGCTCCTCTTGACCTAAGGGCGGCTTGCAGTTGTCTGGCGTAGCAATGTTACCTGCGCTATAGACCAGCGTGGCGCTGTTGAGTCGGCATGCCAAGAGGCAAGCTGCGTCTTCGTCATCGTCCCATGCATTGGCGGCGTGGAAGATGGAGCAGGACTCGCTCTCGTACCATTGGATCTCCTGGGGAGCCCATCGAGGCATGACGCCGAACCTTGTCGGCATGTCACGATGGTAGCTGAGCATTGACTGTCCTGCGACCAGATTACGAGGATCGAGGACGAGTGGGAGGTCGATGAGAATAGTCTTTGTTGCTGTCGCGCCAAAGTCGTGGGCCAGCTTCGGTCGGGCCACGCCACGTACAGGCGCGCCCAGCAGAGCAGGTTTTCGAGAAGAACGAGGCGGGATGACGCTCACTCGCAAAAAGGGTGCAGCAAAGGACATGTGGTAGAGCAACAGCTCATTTGTCACCGGGTCCACTCGAGGGTGGGCCGTGGTGAACTCGTTGAGCATCTTGAACGGGCCCTGTCCTTTTGCCCAGCCGCCATGCCACCAGTCGGCCGTCTCGAGACCGGGAAGCAATATTTGGATAGGTGGTCCGCTCTCGCATCCAGCGAAAGCCCTTCCATCATGCCAGTAGACAGAAGTGTTGGCCACACTGATGCGTCCCACACGAGGTCGACGCTGGAAGGGTAGCCAACTGAGGAAGACGAGGACGATCGAGCGGAGAAGCATGGCCAAAAGATAAGGTAGAGCTGACCATTGGAAAGGAAGCGCGAACGAGGTGATCGATGGCAAAATTGGTTGACGGTACTTGGTGCTGGTCGACAAGAGGACGTCTGTGAGAATGTACTTGTTGATGAACATTGGCCGTGCGTCTCTTGATCTTGCTTCCTTTTCTCCAGGAGTCGGTTCGGAGAACAAGACACCGGTCAGCATGCCTTTGCCGCAAAGTCAGCGATGCAGCTCAAGACAAGATAATTGCGCCCAAGACTCACCGTCACCGTCAAACCAATGCGCATCCCGTTTCTCGTCGCCGTCTGCCAGAGGATTGCCGCCATTACGAACGTACTGGCCGCCGTGGAAGCATGTCGGAACGCTTCCTTGCACTACGACGCCCTCAGTCAGCGGCAGCTCCCGCTTGACGGGCGTGTAATTGCCAGACGTATAGGGATGCCTCATGGTCGCCGACGACGAGCAAGACAAAGACGTTAGGGCAGCTCCAATCCAGCTCGAGCACAGGCGAAGGCTTAGAAGCTAGCCTGTGCAGGGTTCAGCACTCGGTGCGTTGCCCATCGGGCAAAATTGCAAACCTCCACATCCGAAATCAGAAAAGATCCCTTTGACATGGAAAAAGATCAAAAAAGGATGACGCGCATCGATGGGGCCCACAAAAACTGCTTACATCAGGACAAGGATTGTAGATTGGCACCGACGATACAGGACTGGACCCTGGACTGGAGGTCCACAATCTTTGGTGACTGCCATCGAGCTTACCACCTATAGTGGTTGATGATGTTATAGCCCGGCCCTGAGCTTGAAATTAAATGCACCAGCGGGCTTCCAGCTTAGTAAGAAGGGATTGTCGGGCTGCCGTCATGCACCCTGTCCGCATGCCTCTATACACAAAAGCCACCGCTACCTACCTACAACTGCTTCCAGGGTCGAGCCGTGCAATGGAAAAAGGTTGGTTAGCCGCATCGATCGGCAGCGGCACCCTTGTGAAGATGAAAGTCCTCCCTTCTAGCGCCTAAGCGCACCCACGGCGTATCTTTTCTGTGTCCGTATCTCTCTGGGCCACCGTAAGTGCTCGTCTCAGCTGGCGAAAAAGGCCAGGTAACGTATGACGCAGTGCACTTGATTTACCAGGCCATTCCCGTATTCTATCCCTGAAAACTGTTCACTTTGAAGGAGAATAGGTTTCAATTAGACGGCCCCTCACCGTCAGGATCGATGATGATGAAATGCCTCGAAACAACGACTGAAAAGGCCCGCTTTGGGTCGGTCGATAGATGGCCACGAGCTGGGCCTTAAATACTGTCTGTCTTTGAATGGCAGAGCCATTTCACTTGTATCCTTCTCTACTTTCCTCCTCCCCCCGTATCAACAATCACCCCTCACCACCGGATTATGTCTTCGACCATGGTAAATCTCGCTTCACGGGCGGGGAACGAAGCCCTCAGCGTTAACCCCACTGTTGCCGACATCGACATCACGACAGCGGCATCCGACTTTCTCTGGATGATCTTTTGCGTCATGGCCGCCACGACCTTGGGAGTGGCATTCTGGGCCGGATTCACCGTCCCCCGTGGCAACCGCACCTTCCACAATCTCACCGTCATGATCACTGCCACGGCCTCGATCGCCTACTTCTGCATGGCTTCGGACCTCGGTGGGACGCCAATCCCAGTCGAGTTCAGAGCCGGCGATCTGCGCAGCGCTACCGGCGGCACACCCACCCGTTCCATTTGGTACGCCCGCTACATTGACTGGACCATCACCACGCCCCTCCTTCTCCTAGAGCTGCTTCTGGTCACGGGACTGCCCCTGAGCGACATTGTCATCACCATCTTTGCCGACCTCGTCATGATCATCACTGGTCTCATTGGCAGTCTCGTTTCCTCGACGTACAAGTGGGGTCTCTTCACCATCGGCTGCTTCGCCATGTTCTACGTCTTCTACATGCTCTACGGACCCGCCCGAGCCTCTTCTAAGCAGCTGGGATCCGAGCTTTCCCGCACATACCTCATTGGAGCCAGCATCCTCAGTTTCCTTTGGTTCCTCTACCCCATTTGCTGGGGCCTCGCGGATGGCTCCAACACGATCAGCCCCACGGGCGAGATGGTCTTTTACGGTGTTCTTGATCTCCTCGCCAAGCCCGTCTTTGCCATCATCCACCTCGTTTCGCTCCGCGGCATTGATTACTCTGCTCTCCAGCTCTCGTCTGGGAAGTATTCCGAGTTCGCCCATTCCAGCTCCCTTGAAAAGGGCGGCGCAGCAGCTGCTGGCACCGGCGCTGCCAATCACCGTCTCTCGGAAGCCACCGTGGCCCACCACCCCACGACGACGGAAAAGAACGGCGAAACGGCTCGCGCCGCTCCCGAGACTCACAACGATCAGACCACCCTCGACGGCCACTAAATTCTTTTACAGTCAAGTCTGCTCTTCTCTCTCTCCTCTCCCATCCCGTTCCCACCCTTCCCCTTGCTCGATCTAGGTCACCTCTCCGAGTATTCACCACCCACTATATCATATACCTCCTATTCTCGCTGCGAAATGGCAGTCAAATCCACTCTGGCCTTGTCTTTCTTCTCAATCTTGATCAAAGATCCTTTCCGAGCTCTCAAGTAGGATGGATGCTCAGAATGGAAAGCACACATAGCGGGAACAGGTTATAGAGCAGACGCCGTCCAGCCACTTGGAAAGTGCCAATGTATTTTGCGATTACTTAGGTTTTAGGCGTCGACAAAAGCTTTGACATTCTCGAGCCAGGAGCAGTACTCTGTAGGAAGAAGAAAACGGAATAAGTCAGCGACATGTGCGACGGGCTTCTCTAGGACATGTCATCGATGCTCACCTCTCTGCTCCTTGTATTCGGCAAAGTTGGGGATGAAGAGAGCCAGGTCCGTGGCGATACCCCTCTCCTCCAAGAATGATTCGAATTGTGCTTGGACGGCCTCATCGAGCGTCTCAAACTGTGTAAAGGAGTCAGACAACGGGTACACTCGTGGAACCTGTAGAGTGAAAACGGCTCAAACATACCTGAGGACCAATGTAGAGGCCTCTTCGCGCCCAATCAGCTTCGGCCGTCAGCTCGGTGGCCAGCTTGGGGTCCTTATAGAAGCTGATGTTCTCAATGTTGAAGTCGCCGTCAACGGCCTGAGCATCGATGGTCAACGCGCCTTGGTTGGGCTGCGTGTTCGAGTCAGCTACTGAGCAATTAGGAGAAGACGAAAGGGAGCATTCGCACCTTTGAAATGGTAATGGCACATCGGACAGGGAAGCTAGGTGTGTCCTCGTCCTCCTTTCCCTCTGCATCGGCATCATCCATGTCGCTCTGCACGTCTGCGGTGTCAATGTCGCCGATGGAGAAGAGGACGCGAATGTGCTCGTTTCCAAAGTCCCTCGTCAGCGCAATCTCGTCGCTGCCCGCCACATCCTCAATCTTCCAGACGCCAGCCTGCCTGAATTCGGCCAGAAACGCAGGCTCGGATCCGCCAGACTCGCGCTGAATCTGGGCAGCCGTCTCCTGCTCGTACGAAATCTCCTGGGCGAGGCGCGACGAGAGCTCCTGGTCGTGCTCACCGGCACCCAGAACGGGGCGGGTTGTCGAGAGGAGGCGGGCCTGCTGAGCGAGGTGCCTCACCGGCGTGGCCACAAGCGAGCGAGGAGCGATGCGGCTGCTCGAGGTGGCAGCCACCCTAACGGAGCGCGCCAGCGAATTCCTGAACGCGGACATGATCTCGTACTATCAAAAATTGGTCGCTGCTGCTTTCTTCGTGGTGAATCGGTGGAGGAAACGCACTTCACTTTGCAAAGACGGCGATGAGCAAAAAAAAAAAAGGGCGCGCGACACGTGGTCTCGGGAAGGCCTTCTTTCCGTTCACGGTTTCGCGTGAGATCTTCTTAAAAGAGGTGTGAACTTCCAGAGACGCCAACGAGACGCCGTGCCAGCATCTCATCAGATGTTGAGCGCAAGGACCTAGTACAACGGCTCAGTACAAACGAA
The DNA here is from genome assembly GCF_003144295.1 of Acaromyces ingoldii. Taxonomy (NCBI): domain Eukaryota; kingdom Fungi; phylum Basidiomycota; class Exobasidiomycetes; order Exobasidiales; family Cryptobasidiaceae; genus Acaromyces; species Acaromyces ingoldii. The sequence goes on from NW_020290247.1 coordinate 749,332, forward strand.
ACGTCTCTGAAGACACAGCAACGATGCCATGGCGATACGAAAACGGTCTCCGAACCATGATACTGTCACGATCGTCGCAGTACGAAGAGTGGGCGATGCGAACTCCCTCGTCAATCAAGGCAGAGGGATACAAGCACTGGGAGGTCATTTCTGGACAGTGGCAACGTCCTGATCCCACAGAGATAGACCAAGTGAGTGACGAGGTTGCCAAGTGGGAACTCTGCGACGCCGAAGCTTCCAAGATGATCAACGCAAGGATCTCCGCCAACTTACGACCCATCATCGACGAACTCGAGACGTCCAAGGAACGCTGGGACAAGCTCAAAGAACATCTCTGCAGGCCAATGACGGCTTCAAGGATCTCTGCCATTGAGAGAGACTTCTTAAAACTACGACAGACGTCCACAGCGTCGAAATTCCTAGTGAAATTTTTCACCACAAGAGCACAACTCGCCCGTCTAGGCTGTCAAATATCTGCGTTTATGCAGTTCCATATCCTCATCGAAGGCCTCAGCTCCGATTACAGATTCTACAAGCCAGTGTGGGAGCTTGAATTCAACAAGGAAATGAAAGCTATCGACATCAAGGACAAAGCGGGACAGGACAAGGTGGTCGAGCAGCCTTTTTACATGATGATAGCTACCGCGAACAGCCGCGAGTGCGACGAACGTCAACGCTTGCAGCAACAGGGTCGGCGTCGCCACCCAAAGCCTACCGCAGACAAAGCTCTCTCTTCCCAGCATGACAATAAGCAAGGCAAAGATGTAATCAAATGCACCTACTGCAAGAAGCGCGGCCACCTCTACAAGGATTGCAGGAAACGCCTCCAAGTCAGCAACAAAGCTCCGCACCACATTCACAAACAACCCGCGCAGAAAAATGATGAGTCTGACGACATACCAAAGGCCTATGTAGCGTTCAAGGATGACCTTGTGGCCGGCGTTAACGGCTGGATTGCTGTCACTGCTGCCACACGTCACATGTCGAGTTTCAAAGGCGATTTCATCGAACTGCAAGACGCGAGAGGCCCCGTTGATCTTGGCGGCGGAAGGTGGCTGCCTATCCACGGGAAGGGGACGGTTCGTATGATCTCGCGCAGCGACGGACGCGTCTTCCACCTCGTCAATGTTCTCTACGTCCCCGGCCTCAAATTCCGCCTCCTCTCTGTCCAATGCTGCCAGGAGCAAGGACGTGACGTCAAGATCAGCATGGACTTGTACGAAATTACCATCACATTTGGCGCTCGATCGCTTCACTGCCCTGTCACTAGCGGACTCTACGTTCTGGATGCCGATATAGCCTCGCCACAGGAACACACGTTGATCACCACGAAACCGGTACACTGCGCCCTGCAAACATGGGATCGTCGCACGGAACACGCGGCCACCGACACCGTGCGACGAACGCAAAAACATGTCATCGGCCTGAAGCCCGATGACGTCAATGACATCCAGAACGAGACTCAGAACAAAGAACCAGCTTCGCTATGCGCAGCATGCCTGCAGGCAGGAGGCATGCCCTCAGACCCTTTCCCGTTATCTTCATCCTCTACAGACACGACAGCGCCGCTTCAACTTGTCCACACCAAGCTGGCGGGCCCCTTCGCCAAAACGCCAGATGGAAACCGCTTCATCTTGTTGTTTATCGACGATTACACCGGCTGGACCGATATCACGCCCATCTCCAAAAAGAGCGATGCCGCCACAGCCTTCCGACGATACAAGGCACAGGCTGAACGGCTACACGAACGCAAAATACTGACTCTTCGGTCTGACGGGGGCACTGAGTACCTCGGTGAGTTCCAACAACTCCTCGTTGCTGCAGGCATTCGTCACGAACGATCGGTGCCCGACAAGCCGCAACAGAACGGCGTCGCAGAACGCCTCAATCGAACGATCCTTGAGTCAACACGAGTCTTCCTCATAGACGCCAACGCTCCGGATGAGCTTTGGGCGGAGGCAGCCGTCACCGCGACGTGGACACACAATCGGACGGTGCGGCGCAGGCGTCCTACTACGCCTTACGAAGCATGGTTCGGAACTCGTCCCGACGTCTCCCCTCTTCGCAGGTTCGGATGCGTCGCCTGGGCCAAGATCAACACGCCGATCAGCGAGCTCGACGACCGCGCAAGACGCCTCATGTTCGTCGGCTTAACCGAGGGCGTCAAGGGCTGGCGGCTCCTCACCGCAGATCGCAAGGCCGTCTATGCACGGGACGTCATCTTCGATGAGGACGTCAACTTCCACGGCACAAACAGCGTCTCCATCTAGCCTTGGCGAATAACTCAGGTGTTGTGGACAGGGCGCAACGAATTGCGTAACGAACCGCGCAACGAACAGCGCAACGATCCGCGCAACTAACAGCTGTCCGACGCCGAGACCCATCGCCTCGACGATCCCCCAATCGACTCGCCCAACGACGACGAGGCTGAAGAGCCGACTGACGCTGCGGATCCGCTCCACAGGAGCGGACGCATCACGCGTCCCCCGCCAACATTGAGCGAACACGTCGCCCTTGCTGTGCAGGCTTCTGAAAACGAAACGTCATACAGCGACGGCCTCACCGATCCGCAGAGCGTCAACGAGGCAAGGCACCGCAGCGATTGGCCGCGGTGGCAGGAAGCCATGCGCGCAGAGCTCAAGAATCACTCCCTGAACGGAACCTGGGAAGTGATACAAGGCAACGATTGCGCCAAAGGACGCTCAATCACTGCTGAGTGGGTCCTCCATATCAAGCGAGACAGCGAGGGACGAATCTGCAAGTACAAGACTAGCCTTGTCGCTCGCGGCTTTCAGCAACGAGAAGGCATCGATTATGACGAGGACCTTTTCGCCTGTGGTTCGCTCAGGAAGCCTGCGCGTCGTTATAGCTGTTGCTACAGCTAAAGGATGGTCTATGCGACACGTGGATGTCGTCGCAACGCTCCTCAACGGTCCCATCGATCGAAAGACCCTTCTCATGCGGCTTCCACCCGGTCCCGACGCTAATCGCGACGAACAACAGACGATCTGTCGCCTAAAGAAAGGGATCTACGGGCTGAAACAACCGGGGCGCATCTGGTACACACATCTTGATGCTGCGTTGCGACGATACGACTTCAACCCTTGCAGTGCCGACATGAACATCTACACGAGATGCTCCCACAGCGGAACTACAATCATCTGCGTCTACGTCGACGATCTGCTCATCGTCGGATCGAATGATGATGACGTCAACCAGGTGGAAGCGAAACTAACGGCACGATTCCGCATGACATCCGAGGAGGGCGTCAATTTCTTCCTGGGAATGCGAGTAACGAGGACAGACGCCTCTACAACCCGACAGGACTTTCTCACCAGTAGTTCGCTCAGAAGTCTGCACGTCGTCATTGCCATCGCTACAGCTAAAGGGTGATTCATGCGACAGATGGACGTCGTTGCAGCCTTCCTCAACGGCTCCATCGATCGAGTCACTCCTTCCTGTGCTGCGGCAACTCCGTTACACACTCTCTGTCCTCTCATGGCTACGACATCCCTTGATCGCTCTGCAGTAACGCAAGACACGCAGGGACAGGCCACATTCAACGTCCGACAGGTTATGAGCCCAAGGACCAATACAACGAATCTACGTTCAACGTCTAACAGGTTATGAGCCCAAGGACCAATAAAACGAATCTACGTTCAACGTCCAACAGGTTATGAGCCCAAGGACCGATACAACGAATCTGTACATCGTCACTAACGTCAAGAATCGACGTCAAGAGAGAAGACACCATGCAAGAGCGAAACGAATACGGTATTCGGCCCCTGGTGCTGGCACGATCGGAGCAATACGACGAGTGGTCGATGCGCGCGCCTGGCAATCAAGGCAAAAGATTTCGAGCACTGGGACATCGTCACAGGACTCTGGCCATGCCCCATCATCACTGAGAAAGGCCAAGCAGATGATGATATCACCAAATGGCGAATATGCGACGACACAGCTTCCGCAACCATCTGCTCAACGATCTCCTATGAGTACCTCCGCGCCATTGACAAACCCGAGACCTCCAGAGAACTCTGGGACATACTTAAGAAGCTCCTCGGCTCCATGTTAGCTAAGCTACAATGGTCGCCGGCATCGAGACTAGTAACAGAGCGCCGCAGCACGATGATAAACCACCTCCAAAAAATAACGAGTCCGACGGCTTATCAGAGGCCTTTATAGCGCTTGCACTGCCCTCGTAGCCGGCGTCGACGGCTAGACCGTTGGCAGCGGCGCCACACCCCATATGTCAAATTTTATCAAAGGCGATTTCCTCGACCTGCACCCTCCTCATCAACAAAATTAATATCCTCGACGCCGATCAAGCTATGCGATAGGAACACGCGGGGCGCTCTAATTACCACCAGACCGTTTCACTGCGCATTACAGACTTGGCATTGTCGCATGGGGCACGCTGCCCCTCGACACGCTGCGACAACGAAGCGACTCGTCATCGGCCTAGAGCCCGATGAAGACCAAGACATTTCAATTCAACGAAAGTGATATCGCGCGAAACAATGTCCTTTCAAAGAACCATGGTGCGACTCTTGTAGGTACTACGCCATCCCTACACAGCCTCAAACGGCGACAATTACTGCCGAGAAGTGTTGACCATGCTTCAGTAATCATCACTTCTTCCTCTGCTGCCGCAATACAATGCTTCTCTTTCCCTACTCCTACACAATCCTTTTTCGTCCTGCCAACCATGCGAGACACGCACGAGACACCGTGCCAGCATCTCATCAATGTATGATTTGGTACAAGATTGCCAAGCAATGCATTCTGCAGAGGGACATGATAGTAGGACATGACTTTTCCGGAGGAGGGGGCCGCTTACTGGTATGGATAGGAAGAAGGGAATGCAGAGGGAAAGCCTGGCCCACCGCCTTGATTGTTCTGCTGATTATACTGTCCTGGATAGGAAGAATTTGGCGTCGCCGCACCTCCTGGTCCCGAGGGCATGGCAAAGCCGCCCACAGTAGGTGTGAAATTGCTGTTGCTGGGGTACTGGTCTGCCATGGCATAGGGCGGCGGTGCGCTGCCAATGTCCGGGCCTCCGGGATAAGAAGACTGACCGTGAATGCCAGGTCCACCTGGGTAGGAGGACTGCTGTCCAATTCCTGGTCCGCCAGGGTACGTGGATTGACCAGTGGCACCCATACCTCCGGCAAACGGAGCCTGGGGCCCACCAGGGTACGATGACTGCGCTTGCCCCGGATACGAGCTCTGGCTAGCAAAGTTTGAGGGAGCTTCCCCTGGATAAGTCGAGGCAGAGGGTGCCTGGCCGGGATATGTTGATAGGTTCGCCTGGCCATACGGTGCCGATGGGAGCGACGAAGGAACTGGAGGAAAAGCTGCGCCCGCAGGATGAATAGGAAGCGCCTCGTCGCGTACAAATGGCGGCTTCTGGGGTGGTGCCACTCCTGCCCGAAGTGCCTCGTCGCGCTGCTGTTGCCACCTCTGTGCTTCAAAGGCCTCAAAATGCTGCTGGTGCTTCTGCTGTTGAGCGCCTCGCGCGGCCAGCTTGAGATTCGAGTGTTTTCCCCCCTCATCTGACGCGTCAAAGCTGCTGTCGATGCCTCCCAAGAGCACCTTGAGCGCATGGAGGTCGTCGGTCAGCTCGATGCCCGTGGCGCGCCTGACCTGGACAGCCTCCTTGCGCCTGTCTGACGTCACATCGACCAGACCACCGATGTGCGGGTCGGCATCGATGAAATCGAGCCAACTCTGGGCATCGTCGTCATTGCCTACGGCGGCGATGGAGAGGCTGAGCGCATCCTCTCCGTACGGCGTGGCGGCCAGCTGGGCCTTTGCATCGGCGACGACGCGCGACATGCGATTGTTGTGCTCAGTGGGCCCCGTGGGTCTGCCATCGGTGATGACAATGACGAGGGCGGGCTTGTGCAGTTGACCATGCTTAGCCTTGTTCAGAACATTAGCCTGGATCAGCCGTTGGAGCGAGTCGCCCAGCGGGGTTGCGTTTCCTTGCCACTTGCATGCCGAAACGAGATTCTTTGCCTCGTCAGCCGTGTGGATCCTCTCCGGTGCGTGCTTTTGGCCGTTCATCCAGAGCACCTCCATGCCGTCGCGGTCAAAGCGACCGGCGGCATCGGCGGCTCGCTTGAGAATCGAAAGGAGCGTGTCCCGCCGGAGATGACCCTCGCTGCGCATCGACGCCGAGTCGTCCAAGAGGAAGGAAACATCAAAGAGGGCCAGCTTGACCTGCAGAATATCGCGCAATCAGCTTCTCAAATTCTATGCCAGTCTGGGTATGGACGCCCTACGCACCAGGTCCTGACCAAGCGAGGGTGGAAGCTGCCAGGATTCGCACACTTCTGCCAGTGCACCGCTCGCCGCGATCTGCTGGGCAATGGCTCTGATGCGGTCGAAGTTGTAGAAGGCGTACAGGTTCTGATCGACAACGCAGGCGCTGAGTAGGTCCGCAATGTGGTTGGCGTCTCGCAATGAAGCCCACCAGACATCGCCGGTCGGTGTACCAGCTGAGTGGGCGATTTGGGGGTGATGCTGTTGCTGCTGTTGTTGTAGTTGTTGTTGGTGATGGTGGTGATAGTAAGCTGCGCCACCAGCCGCTGCCACTCCGCCGGCGGCTGCTCCAGCTATGGCCCATGGGGCCGCATGATGACCGGTTGGCTGCCAGTGGTACTGCTGCCCATGCTGCAGCTTCTCTTTCTCCTTCTTCTTGCTGAGTTTGTACAGCGCATATGACGTGATGCCCACCGCCAGCCCAGCAAGGAGCAGCTTCCGGTTGAACGTCATGGTGATGATGACGGGAGACCGGGTGACCGGTGATTCAGGAACGAAGACATAGCAGCACAGCCCATGTGCATTATTTTTTGCACTCTAGCCCCGCGCTTATCCGACTTAGGCTAAATGGGTACTCTTCAAACGAAACAGGCCTGAGTGCTCATCTTCACGATATTCACCTCTCCATAGTGTAATTGAAGTGAGGGTACCTCAACGAGCACACAGGGGCTGGGTGCCTGGAACTTCATCGGCGCGATGCGTTGAATATTGGTATTATTGGAGAATTGTAGCGAGGTCTGACGACCATGCGGGTGGGCGTCTTTGAGATCGCTTGCATCTGGGCTGAAGTCGATTCGAAAATTTATAAGATCAATGAATTGTAGTCCACTGCCCTCGGCCTTGGTTCGGTTTCTTCACTTCTCCTTCCTCTTGTCCTTGACTCGTCTCGCCGACTGAGTGCTGTGCGCCGTCGAGAGCTCCCTCTCCCTCTCTTTCCCCTCTTCCCTCACGCCACAGGGCAGGTCCCACAAGTACGTACCGTACCACGAAAGCAGCAGGTCTCGCTTCCACAGCAGGCAAGCCATTTGGCAGCTACATGTCTCTGTATCCGCTTCCCCTCACACCACCGTCGCTGGACGACTCGAGGCGCAGAAGGGCGCCTAGCTGCCTAGTGCTAGGGGCAGCCTACCAGAAGAGGGTCGAGCGTACCCACGAAAAGTTCGTCGTGCCAGATAAGCCCCAGAGGAGCAGGGAGCTGGCGCCCGAAAAGATAGCACCGGCCACTTTCAGATTTCGTGGGTTGCATTTCGAAGAGGTTGAGCATTACGACCAGTCAGCCACCGTCGTCATCGAGGGACTCGGCAAAATAAGCCCTGGCAACAACCCATGGTACGCACAGGGAGCGACGACGACAGCCAGCCCGAGTCTTGCCTCGTCTGCTTCGACCCTCGTGAATGCTGAGGAATGCGATCACGACCACGAAAAGCTGCCCCGTCACGCCAAAGGCTTTTACAGCCCTACTCCGAGCGCCAGCGGGACGGCCGCCATTGCCAGCAACAAGAACAGAGAGGAATGCGTCACACCCCACCGTCACGCCCGCAGCGCGTCGATGCCAATCCTACCAGCAAGAGCAGAAGGGAACGACGATGAAGACGACGATGACACACCCTTGGCTGTTATTCTGAAGAGAAACAGGTCGTGCGAGACTCTCATGTTCCCCTCGATCCAACGTCCGCCGAAATGCGTGAGCGGCGTCAAGAGCGATCTCGTCGGCCGCCTGGGAAGGCGTCAGTCAGGCTAGCTCCACTTTCTTCCGAGCGAGGGCTCGTGGGTCGTGAAGTCACCCAGTCAAATGCATGTGAAATGAAATCCAAATTTCCTCTTGCGTTCGTCCTTCGTGCAAAGGAAAGAGGAGCAAAGACCTCGATCTCCTGCTGTATCGCACGAATTGACCGACCGCGAGGTCAGGTTTTCCCACAAGCACTCTACTATTTCGTAATTTTATAAATTGAACCTTTTTCTCATTCCTCTGGAAGATATTCAAAATCAAGGTCACACCGCGCGGTAAGCCAGGACACGGCGTCTTTTTCCTGAGCCTGGCCCGTCCTTGGGAGTACGTGTTGCTGGGCATTGTTCTTTTCCGTGTCGAGAAAATACGAAAGCGAATTAATTTCGAGCGTCACAAGACGACAGGGCATAGACTACTGTAGAGGAGGAAGCAGGGAGAGAAGAGGAAGAGGCAGGTGCAGACCAATTTAAAATGGATTATCGACGCGCCTCGGCTCCGAGGGGCAGCCGGCGCCGAACCTCCGCAAGGAGCGAGGACGGGCTTTTGGACCATGCGGTCGTTGGCATGGGCTCCCCGAAGAGAGGGAAAGAACAGGCGACCTGGCCATAGTGGCGAGAAGACCGAGCCCATTGTCCATATTACATTTATGCCTCCTACTCTTTGGACTTTCGTCACCAATTTCATCGCCAGCCAGTGAGGAAGAGGACGGGAAAGCAGGCTTGCACAGAGAGGCGAGACCGAGCGACAGCTAGATTGTCTTATTTTCTTTTTCGGGTCGACCTGGTTTTTAAGTTCGTCCCTAGTCGCACTTGCACATGGTCCCTTTGCATTAATCGCTGAGGTCGTTCCCAGGCCCCTCCCTCCAAACATTGAAGGGACCAACACCAGCTTCGACTTCCACTCGACCGCCTCTTCTGTGCTTCTAACGTCAGCGGCAAGAGGGCCGACCGATTCTCGCTCCTGTCCGCACCTCGGCGCAGAAGAGGCAGAAGCGCTGGCCCGTCCACGTCACGTCGGAGGTCGAAAAATTAAAATTGCTAGTCAGTAGAAGGAGGAAAAGCGTGCGTCGTCGTGCGCCACTGTCTTCGCTGGGCCCGCTCTAGTCCTCGTCCTCTTCTCCTTGTCTCTCTCTCTCTCTCCGCATTCAATGGCGACCTCGGCAACGACGACGACGACGACGACGAGATAGCGATCCCCGTCGATACCCGCTTTTGATGTTTAAAAAGGGCCCGCATTGTTGACGTCACCTAAGAGGAGCGCGAGAGGCGAGGCGGTGTTCGACGAGGTTCTTTCGTCGCTTTATCGTCCCGCCCGCCGCAAGAGGAGGGCTTGGGAGGTGGTAGAGGAGGAGAAGAAGAAGAAGAAGAAGAAGAAGGAAAGGAAAGTGGCGGCGGCATGAGCGATTCCAACGATGTCCTCAGCTGGAGGCGTGTTCGTCCCTCTGAGAACAAGCAGACTCAGAGTCCTGCGTTGGCGTCGGGGTCAATAGGAGCAGCAGCGGCAGCAACACCACTACCACCAACAACTGCAGCAACAACTGCAGCAGCATCAGCAGGGCTAGCGGCTATCGAAAGCTGGCGCAACCATGGCAGAGCGACAACGACGACGACGGCGGCGGCGGCGGCGGCGCCAGCGGCCGTGGCCGCGCCGCATGGAAGACTGCCGCGGCCGCCGGCTGCTGCCTTTGGGCCCGCCACGCCGTTGAATCCGCTCAACACGACGCAGGCTCGTGAGACGACGAGCAAGCCCCTGCCACACCCTGCCACCTACGCCGGCACCGACAATTGGGCCCTCACACCCAGCGGCTCCCTCCCCAGCCTGCCGGGCACACCAAACAAAGCGCATTTAGCGCTGGGTATGTGGCAGCACCCCAATCTCCCCGGCGAGTCACCTTCGTCGGCGTCAGGCGCAGCAGCAAAGATGCACATGTCGGCTCAGGGCGCATCATCTACGTCTTCGCCGAGGTTAGGACCAGGGGCAGGGGCGCTACCAGGCCAAGGCCAGGGCCAGAACAGAGGCACAGCATCGCCCTCGAGGCTCGGCGGCACTTCCAGCTGGCTCCCTCCGTCCTCGACTCCTTCACGAGGTCACATCTCGCCAAAGCGGTCCAACCTGTCGCTCAGCGGTGGAGTAGGAGCAGGATCAGGCGCAGCAGCAGCAGGGGGGCAGCAGCAGCAGCAGCAACAGCAGCAACAGCAACAGCGCAGCCCGAGACTTTCTCCAGCCCCGGCAAGGAGGTCCATGGCCGACGCGGCGCCCTCGAGCATCGCATCGCTCCTTTCCACCACCCCTTCTTCCTCCTCCCACCTCCAGCAGCCGGCACCCCAGCCCCCTGCTCCCACGCTCCAGCACCGCGACTCGATGAATTCGGTCGCCTCGTCTTCCCATCCGCTCTCCCACTCGAGGCGCAGCTCCCAGGTCTTTCAGAACTCACCCGCCAGCTCCGTCGTCTCGTCCGTCCAGACGGGTGTCTCGCGCCCCTACCGCCCGCCCCAGCTGCGTGGAAGGGACAGCATCCACAGCCTCAAGCCTCGCATGACGCACTACGACCGTGTTCGCACCCCCAGCCTGCGAGGCCAGAGCCGCAGCCCAGACCCGACCTCCTCGGCCTTTCGAGCGTCGATTTCATCGAGCCGGGGCACCAGCCGCGCTCCCTCCGAGGTCTACTTCTCGCCCGCCGTGTCCGACGCCCTCTTCTCCCCTCCCAGTCAGCTGCTCGACGACGGCCGGTCACCCCCTTCGACGAGACCACGGGGCACCTCTCGACTGAGCTCCTTTAGCGGCATCGGGCCTGACGAGATTGTCGTGCCAGAGCAGAATGAGGATGAGGACGAGGAAGAGGGCGGGGGTGAGCAGCAGCAGCACCAGCAGCAGCACCAGCAACAGCAACAGCAACAGCAAATCCAGACATCGCATCCACAGCCACGACGCAGCTTCGACACAAACTCCCTCATGGCCAAGCTGGCTCATGCCCGTCTCAACGATGCCGCCGCTTCGAATGCATCGACCGACGAGCGAGAGAGAGACGACGACGACGTTGATCTCTCGGCAGAAGACATGATGCAGCCCTCGCTCACCGACTCTTTCTACATGAGCCGCAATGGCAGTCTGGCCAGCCACGGTCCCGTCGTCGACATCTTTGAGATAGGCGACCGCCTGGGGCCTGGAATGACGCACGATGGCCATCGCATCACCATTGCTGCCACCAGCGAGGGCTTCCAGTCGCAGGAGGGAGACCATTCAGGGAGCCAGCTGCAGGTCGTGCGAAAGCTGGGCGAAGGCAGCTACGCAGTCGTCTATCTTGTCCGCGAAATCAGCCCACAGGAGGCACAGCAGCTCGACCGCGAGGAGGAGGAGTCCAGGGAGGATGCCAGGCCAATCGCACGGCCGTCTGCCGAGGAGTCCTTTACCGCCGCTGACCAGACCTTTGCCGCCGATCAGACGCTGGCTGCCGACCAGACCTTTGTCCCCGACGAGGCTGCTCTTGGCACGACGCTCAAGGCTGACGGTGCCGGCCGTCTTGCGCAAGCAGGCCTGAGCGTAGACACCTCATTGGACTCTGCGTCGCCTTCGTCGTCCTCGCAGAGGTACTTTGCTCTGAAGTGCCTCTGCAAGCGCGACCTCTCTCCAGAGATGCTCGAGGTGCAACGATTGGAGGTAGGTGCTAAAGGCGAGCTTTCTTGGATAGCGAGGCGCTGACCACGTTGACTTCTGCTAGGCGACGATCCATCAATCCATCCCCGCCCATCCGTACATTGTCACCCTCTACCGTACCTACGAAACACCCGAGTGGCTCTTCCTCGTCCTCGAGTATTGCCCGGGGCAGGACCTCTACTTTTGGCTGGAGCAGGCGCACGATGGGTCCAACCTCGCTGGCCAGCGGAACAATAATGGCGACGACAGCGATGAGGCACCAACGGCCTTGGACGCCACACCTCCTTCACCCTCGATCCTGGCCTCGACGGCGGGCAGGTCGCTCTTGAGTCGACGGAGATTACGTCTCGTTAGTCGCATGTTTCGGCAGATGTGCGACGCCGTGCAATTTTGTCACGATCGCGGTATTTCCCACCGCGATATCAAGCCAGAGAACTTCATCGTCGAAGACCGTCGGCTTGACGATACCGACGAGGACAACGAGAGCGCTATCGAGGACGACGACAGGGGTCGCCCGGTCGCCGACGGCCAGATTGTCGTCAAGCTAACCGACTTTGGCCTCGCCGTCGCGCAGGAAGAATGCATCGACTTCGATTGCGGCTCAAAGCCCTACATGGCCTTTGAGTGCCGCAACAACGTGGCACAGCACTACGATCCTCGCCAGGCCGACGTCTGGTCCCTGGGCGTGGTCCTGCTCAACCTCATCTTCCACCGCAGCCCGTTCTCGGAACCCAATCCGGACCGCTGCGACAGCTTCCGATCCTATTGCATCGACCCCGTCGCATTCTTGACGGTTGCCTTTGATGGCCTCACGCAGCAGGCCGCCGAGTTTCTGGCAGTGCATGTCTTTTGCGACGTGACATCCCCGAAAGCATCCTCGGGCGAAGAAGACGAAGCTGGGCCCCTACGGACGAGGATCTCAGCGAGAGAATTTGGCGAGTGGGCCAGGGACCTTCCACGCCACTTGGGCCTGGAGAGGGGCCGCGAGGCCCACACGGTCAGTCGCGGAGCCGACATGAGTTTCACGTCGGCCATGGAGCACTCGAGAAGCCTGTCGTCTTCGCGCGCCCCGTCGCTGTTGGCGTCACCGAATACCGCCGGTCGAAGCCTTTCGATTCCCGAGGAGGACATGGCGAGCTGGGATCGCTGGCCGACGCTCTTCCCAGAGTACTCCATGTCGATGGCGACCAGTAGCGAATTGGGTTCGCTTCGAGGCTCGCCTGCGGCCAGACGCACGCCAGACACAAAGACGCCCTCGCATACCTCGTCGCCTGGGCAATTGGCACCGTTGGACGCCGTTCCGCCTAGCGAAACGCGCAAGCCCACAAAGCTGGCCGAGACTGTGCCCGGTGCCATTGCCGAGGAGTCTGAGTCGAGCAGAGATAGCGCAGCGGCCACGAATCAATCCTCGACGGACAGCGGCGCGGGCGCAAATGGTGAGCTTCCAGAGGCTGTAGAGGAGGTTGACGAGGAAGAAACCGAAGAGCAAGCGCACGCTCGCGAGAACGGGTCGGCGTTGACGAGTGCCATGCGAGAAGAAGAGGCAGACGTTTCCGATGCGATGCAGCCCCCACGCTCGGCTACGACCTCGACGCACTCCAAGCGGCGGAAACGAGGCGCTCGAAAGGGCCGCACGGCAGCAAAGCAGGAGTCCAAGCAGGAGCTCAAGCGATCTCGGTCTGTAGAGAATCTGCACTTGGGCGTGGAGCAGGAGCAGAGGCCGAGCAGCAACCCGAATCCGCGCGACGTCGTCTTGGCTGAACTCGCCGCTGCGTCTCAGTCTCTGGCGAGGGAGATGAGCAAGGCAATGAAGAGTGGCGGTACAGCGACGTCGACTCAGCCTTCGCCCATGCATGGCTCCTTTGCGACTAGACGACCACAGGGCTTGACGGTGAAGACACCGTCGCCGGACGAGCATGGTACGAGTGGCGATTTGGCCACCTTGTCGCTTCCCCCGGACACGCCAGGGGCGGCCAGCGTTGGACGAGGCAGCGTGACCAGCAGAGCGAGCACGCAGTACACCAACTACAGCTGGAACGACCATCGGACTGCTCGGACGCCGTCGATGTTATCGGTCAGCACGCGCAACACTGACAACTCCGATGGGTCCAAGTGGGATTCGGCAGCCAGCCGGAGAGAGCGAATGCTGGCAGCGGCTGCTGCTTCCATGCCACAAAGCGGTCCTGGCTCTGGCTCTGGCTCTGGCCCGGGCTCTGCTGCCCCTCCTTCGTCCGCTCGTCCGACGCTCGAGGACTCGGGACGAACGACTGTGGGCTCGCAGAGCTGGTGGCGCGAGAGAAACCAATCGCAGGCCTCTGTCTCGAGCATCGACACTTTTTCCTCATTTGCTTCCGACGCTGCCAGCGTCTTCTCTACGGCGTCTGCCCCAGCGGCGTTGGCAGCAAAGAGGCCACACCAGCAATCAGCATCCCCTCCGCAGACATCTGTACCTGCTGTCCCGCCAATGCCCGCTCCGTTTGCTCCTTCGTCTTCCTCGAACTCAGACAAATCAGCGCCCAGAAGGCCCACGAGAGGCCTGCTTGGCGTCGCTACGGGTCTCGATACGATCTCGGAGCAGCGGACGAGTGGCAAGGCGCCTTCGTCATCGTCTTCCTCGAATATCGCCCATGGTCCCAGCAAGGAGCAGCTGGATGCCAGCTACCTTGCAGAAATCTTTGGTGGCAACCCAAAGGCACAGCAAGAAAGAAGGCACCAGCGCCGCCAGCAAGACGCCATGCGCGCCGCCGCAGCACTTGCCCGTCAGCAGCAGCACCAGCAAAGTGGCCCTGCAGCGCCCTCGTCCTCTTCTTCGTCTCTAGTCTCTTCAGGCTCCTCGCTGTCGAGGTCGAACATTTCAGTCATGAGGCCAGGGAGCGGCGGCGGAGGGAGCGGCAGCAGCAATATCAACGGCAGCTCCTCTTCGATTGCCTCTGGTCAGCAGACTGCGCAAGTGGCGCCGCCGGTGCCTGGTTCCAGCAGCAGCAACCTTGGCGGCACCACGGCGCAAGGATCACCCTCGCACTCGCAGGACTCCGATGCGTCAGCCTCGACGAACCCGCGCAAGAAGATGCTTGGCAAGTTCCTCATGGGCGTCAAGAACTACAACAAGGGCGTCAAGGTGGCAGCCCCTCCCGACGAGAGGGAAGAGGTCCTGGCTTCTCCGACGGACGTGGTGGAATCGGACAAGCCGCGCAACCCCCTCTCCCAGCAGCACTACCGCCATAGTACGAGGGATCGCTAACTTATACTCTCCTTTACCAACTTGCAAATGCTTACACACGTATACACAACCCCACCCCAACCCACCCTTCTCTTGTCTCATTATCGTTGGCAAACCACTTAATCGTAAATTGGAAAAATGAACATCTGTCTCACGACGAATGGTGGTCGAGACTTTCTTTTCCATTGAAGGGGTTATCTACATCAAGAGAAGCGGAATGCCTCGGGGTATAAACGAGAGAGAGAGAAGGAGCGCCCCGATGGCCTAGAACCAACGCTGAAGTACAGAGGGGAGTCTCAGGTGTCGATCCTCATTCGCCTTTTCGTCCTCGGATGCTTCCAACGCATCGTCTCTGGACGGTAATGAAGCGAAGCGGACATGGGCCCCCTCGTCTCGGCACATGTTGTCTTTTCCTTCCTGCCCCTGTGCCTCAGATGGTGGTCCGCATGGCGGTCTTCTCGCGTTGAGGATGGCATTGAGGAACGCCAGCTCGTCGGGCGCAATCTGGTCTTCCGTATCGGCTTCTTCGCGGTGGCTCCCATTGCCGCTTTCGCCGGACAAAGAGTCGAGTGAAAAGAGGGACGAAGAAGAGCAAGAAGGTGAAGGGAAGGGAGTAGAAGAGAACGGGGACGATGTCGAGGCCACAGGTGTTGAGTTTTGGTGACGAGAGCGGCTGAGTCGCCGAGTCACCCGGTCAAGGCGCCGTAATTTCCATTTTCGTCGTCCACGGCTCTCAAAGTGTACCTCCAGGTAACCCAGCTCCCATAGCGGCGGAGGGGCATGCAGGCAGCGATTCGTGAGGATAGAGGGCGAGAGGGGCACTTGGAGCGGCAAGATCTTTACTTGATAAGAAGACTCTGCGTCCATTGTGCGAGCTTCGACAAAGATTTGTCGTTCTTTTCAGAGTTTTCGGAGCCTCAGCTTGATGATGTTGCAGGTGTCAAAGGAGATGGTGAAGAGGACCGTGATTGCGGGTGCCGCTGAAGCCTAGTCTTCCGACGACGGCGTCCTCCCTTATATATTCTGCTCGCGAACATGAAGCGCAAGCTTGCTCATGACAGCAAGTGTGGCGTGCGCGCGCTTCCATCTACTGCGTTTCACGGCCGCCAAAATGCAGGCTGTCTAATCGTGAAACGCCGACGCATCGCCACAGTGCAAAGTAGGGACGACATTCCGGCGCGCGTACAGAGGAGAGCCTATTCGCAAATTTGCTCTAGCGCTTCCGAAATGTGCTTGACGCACAAATTAAGGCGTTTATCTGGTGCGCGTTTCGCTCGACAGCATTCAAAACGGCGATTCGACAAACCATTGATCCAGCGCCGCATGGAGCCATTTGCCAGCAACCTCCCTCGACTCGCACACCTGAGCGAGTCATAGCTGAGGAATCAATCGTGTATTTGTCGTTCAAGAAAGCTAAGTCTACAACTAATTGTCACTTTGACATATTCTGGGGCGGATGAAGAGAATTTGACTGATGTGATACAATGCGGTTGCGGCCGTCCGTGGACGGCCGAGGTGGGTTTCGGGGTGGAATAATGCGGAGGTGTTGCCAAGAGTCCTGACTCCTCATGATTGGGAAATGTTCAGAGGCTGAAGAGGAAGCGCAAGTCCATGACGCTAAGACGTCCCATAGCTGAGTCATCTTTACCGATGGCAGCCTCGATCATCGCGCTCTTCTTGTTCTGAAGCTCGATGATTCTCGTTTCGATCGAGTTCTCAATGACCATACGCTTAACGATAATAGGCCTGTGTTGGCCCAGGCGGTGAATGCGGTCCATGGCCTGCACCTCGACCGACGGATTCCACCAGGGGTCCATCAGGTAAACACGAGATGCTTCGGTCAGGTTCAGTGCGACGCCGCCTGCCTTGAGCGAGACGAGGAAGACGGTGACGCCGACGTTGTTCATAAAGTGCTCGATGGTCTTGTTGCGCGCCTCTGGGGTCATGTGGCCCTCGAGACGGCAGACCTGGAAGCCGGCGCGGTGCAGACGAAATGCGATGAGGTCGAGAAAGTTGACGAATTGGGAGAAGACCAAGCTCTTGATTGTCTTGTCCTCAGAACGCAGCTGCGTGAGCTCCTCCACGAGAGCCTCGATCTTGCTACTGCTGCGCCACTTGTCCATGTCGATACGCGAGATGATGCCCCCACGCGCACCGTGATTATTCAGTCCTTGGACTGGTGGCTCGAGTGCCTCACCCTCCAGGTCAATGGTCAGCGTAGCGTGGCAGTAAGGGCATTCGGGCACCGTCTCGCCTTCGCCTACAAGCCCGTCGCCCATCCACTGACGAACGCATTCGCGGCAGAAAATGTGGCGGCACTTTGACATGATGGCATCCTCGGCCTCGTCTTGGCAAATTCGACAGACGTGAACGCTGTTGGCAGCGTTGCTGGCTTCCTCCCCGAAGACGCTCTTCATGCCCGTCTTGGACTTGAAGACGAGGTCGGGGTGGCATGCACACTGACGCATCCTCGTCAAGAGCGTAAAGACGTTGGAGTAGTTGTTGAGAACGGTGCCTTGATCGATATAGGTGGTGAATTTGCGGGCGGTATCGCGGTACAAGGACTCGTAGAGCTCCTCTTCCTCTTCGTTGAATAGATCGCGACGAACCTCAATGGTCCTCGGAGGCAAGCCCATGTCGTCTGCACGTTCGAGCTTGGTCCTGCGTAGCATCATGCGGTCAAGGAGCAGACGAAGGCGGGCAAACGCATCTCTGCCCTCGCCAGTCGTTGTGCCCTGATTCTGAATGGGCTTGAGGATTTCGTTGTTCCAGAGGCAGACGTGATGCATGGGCGTGTGGCCGCACTTGTCGCAGTTGCGTCGGTCGCTAAACTGCCAGTGGAGAGACTTGCAAGGACAGCGCTTGCAAAAGTAAAAGCTGTACGGGTCGCCGCCGAGGAAGCGAATCATACTGTAAAGCTCTCCGACACGGTTTTGCAGTGGCGTGCCGGAAAGACACCACCGATTGGTGCTCTTGAGCTCGAATGCGCTTTTTGCTGTGTTTGTCGCTCGTTCCTTGATATTGTGGGCTTCGTCAAGGACGACACGGTGCCACTTGACGGCGTGTAGGGGGCTCTTGGTCTTGGTGATGAGGCCCTTTTTGCGAGAGCCTGATACTTGCTTCCTGAACGCACTTTCCATCGTACCATAGCTAGTCAACACCACATCGGCCTTGGACAGGATCTGCACGTCCGACGATCGGTCGCTCCCGTGCCAAACAATGACCTTGAAGCCTTGCGTATACTTTTCGATTTCGTTGCGCCACTGGAGGATGGCCACCGTAGGCGCCACGACGAGGTTGGGTTTCTTTCGATCGGAAAGGAACAGGCTGATGATCTGGATAGTCTTGCCCATACCCATCTCGTCTGCCAGGACGCCTCCCTTCCAGAGTGATTTCTCCTGCTTGATGAGCCAGTTGAGTCCTTCGCGCTGGAAGGGGAGCAGCTTAATGTTTAATCCATCTGGCTGGTTGGCCATCTCCGGTTTCTGGCTCGGCGTCGCGGCGAGGTCTGTCCAGATCTTTTTGAGCTCCGGATGATGTTGAACCAGAGCCTCGTAGTTCTTTTCATACTGAGAACGCTTCTTTGCGCGCCTCTTGCCCGTCCTCTTCGCCCTGGCTTCAGCCCTTGCCTCCCTCTGCTCTCGCTTTAGGCGCTTAGCGCGCTGCTTTGCAGTTTCGTATGCGGCATTGACGTCGGCTCCAGCAGTTGGTCCAGCGGTGGCAGCAAGCGGCATGTCGGCGCTTTCGCCTTCGCTATCGCTAAGCTCAGAGTCCTCTTCCTCTTCTTCTTCCTCCTCCTCCTCATCGCTCGGCTCCGGTATCGTAGCCGCCTTCCTTGCACGAGCCCTAGGCTTTGCATTCGCGCGGTTGCGCTTGCGGGACGATCCATAGTCTTCATCGGAAAAGTCGCTGTCGTCCCAGCCCACGTCGTCAGGCTCCTTGAACTCGCCGCCGTCAGAGCTTTCCTCGTCACTGGGTGGAATCGAGTCGGCCTTGCGTTTGGGAACCGGTCGTACGGCGCGCTTGCCCGCAGCCCGCTGCATCACTGGCTTTTCATCCTCTGTCTCTTCGTCGTCGACGAAGCCGCCGCCCCCAGCAGCTGCACGACTGGCACCAAGGACGGCTTTCAGCTCATCGTCGCTGTCGAAGCAATAATCCGCTACAGATATCGTAGGTTGTTCCTCCTTTTCCTTTTCTTTGCCCTTCTTTCCGAGACCAAGCGACTTGATTAGGCTGTCGTCGATGTCCGAGAGGTCGTCATCATCGTCTTCTTCTTCTGTATCCTGCTTCCTCGTAATGTCCTGTTGCTTGCTTGACGAGGCAATTCTCTTGTTCGGACGCTGAACTTCCTCCTCCCTCTCTTCCTTCTTGACACCGGTCCTGCTGACACGCTTGCGCTTGCTAGTGGCAGCTCTGTCTTTGCCCTTTTTGGCCAATCTAGTCGGTTCTCTCTCGATCACAACCTGAACATTCCCTTCCAATTCGGGCGACAGCTCATAGATCTGTCCAATTGTCCGGGTCTACTCAGCATATTGGGGCGTTAAAAAAAGAACAGCAGAAACGCACCTTTTTCTCATCGCCATCGGCTGTCTCGACGGACGTTGCAGGCGTGTTGGTGCCCGACGTCCTCACCGAATGCGCGGCGCTGTTGCTCTTAGCGGGCGACGGCGTGTCGGCAATGACGATTGGCTCGTCGGCATTGTTGAACTTGCTACTCGCCGTCGAGCGACGTCCAAAACGACGCAGCGATGCCATGTTCACTCTTCTCTCTTCTCTCTCACACGACTTCTTCGTGTGCGGGGAGAGACCGGCTGGTAGTGAGCGGCTCAGCACAAGTTGCTGCAGTGCCCTGCATCTTCCTGCAGTGGCAATTTTTTTTCTCCCTTATTTTTTCTGAATCGCTCGCTTTTGCTCGCGTGGTATCTTAGATAATGATCGCGACGCGCATCGACGCGTACAGTACAAGTTCTCATCGCGAGCTAAGAAAAGTTCAACCAAGAGGGATAGCTCGATCACAGGGGGAAGACTTGCAAAGCTGCCATTGATGTGCTGAAATGTTGTGTCCCATTTGTGGAACGAATGGTATCCAAAAGGCTAAAGTAGTTCTGCAGGAAACAATCATCCTCTAGCTCCAATGTGGCCGGCTTGGCCGACTGGATTGTAGTCGAGATGCTGTCGTCCCAAGGAAAAAGGTCAGCAAGGGCACGCCCTTCAGCTGTGGGATGGGAACCAAGACTCACCACATAGACTCGTTCAATGTCCGAAAGCGACTCGGCGCAGTAAACGATGACTTCGCCCAAATCGTGCGCTTCCTTGAGCGGAATGCTATGAGGGAGCACCATGTCTGCCTCAGCGATCATGTTGTCGCCCGAGTGGTAGAGTTCGAATGCGCTGATGCTGTTGACGGAGCGGAAGCGTGTGACAAGATACAGGGCGCGGCTGATGTCGGAAGATGAAGCGACGGCGCCCGACAGCTTCGTGATCGTTTCCGCCAGCGTCTCGAGCCTGCGCGCGGTGTGATCAGATGGTGCGGTCACGTCTTTGCCAGGGAGAGGAGCGACTCACCATTCCCAAATGATGTACAGAGACAGGGCAATACCTCCAATCGGATCAAGAGCTGGCCAGCCGAGTTTCGAGCCAATGACGGGGAAGATGAGCGATGCGACGTTGAGCACGACATCATTCTCGGCATCTTGTGCCACGGCGCGGACGCCCGAGCTTTCGCTGGAGCGGTACAAGAGCCACATGACCGACTTGATGCCAATCGTGAGCACCATGAATGCGATGCCGAGCAGAGGTAGTCTGACCACCTCCTCGGGCGCGTGGCCGCCGGTCTTGATGACGGCCCAAAGCCGTTCAGTAGACTCGACCAAGACCTGACAAAAGGATGCGACCATGAGGACACTGAAGATGACCACACCGAGGGGCTCGAAGCGTTTCTTGCCGACGGGATATTTGAAGTAGGTTGCCCAGCTGCGGTAGTTGACGGCCTTTGTCGTCCCAAAGATGATGACGGTACTCAACAGGTCCAAGGCTGAGTCAACGAGACTTGCAATGAGGGAGACAGAGTTGGACGAGAAGACGGCAACCACCTTTCCCGCAAGAAGGAGCACATTGACGGCAAGGTTGACTGCATGAGGATTCGCTGTGAGCCAAGAGCAGCCCAAGAGCAGAGAAAATGAAGAACCTACTGTTGATGGCAAAGGAGGCGCCCTTCTCCTTTCCCTCCTCACGCTCTGCTCGACCAGGTACATGCTCGAGGAGCTTGATTCGATCACGTTCCGAGATGCCTCCAGGATGGCTCAGCTTGCCCTTCGCTGTTTCGTTCCCTTCAGCGGCGTCGCTTGCCGTGTCCTTTCCTGTGGAAGCACTCCTGTCCACCCGCACCACAGTACCCGATGTGCCAGGCATGAGGACGTCCCTGTGACGGGCGCGTGTCTTTCTTTCGGAACGCTCCATGGCCAGCTTGCGGTCGAGAGAGCCCTCTGCATCGCCGCTGCGGCCGCTCTTGGAGTCACGCTGCTCTGTGGCGCTCGATTCATCCAGCTCATCGTCGCTGTCCGAGTTGCTGATGTCGTCGATAATACGGCGATTGCGCCTCTTGGCGCCCTTGGCCGTCGACCCATTTGGTTTCCACTCGTTTTCGACTGCGACGGGCCGTCCTTGGACTGTAGACGCTCGCACCTCGCCCGCCTTTCCCTTTCTGCTGTCGTCAAGGACGGGCGCATCTTCATTGGCCAACTCTGCCTCGCCCTGAGCCGGGCTTCTTTCAGCTGAGTCATCAATGGTACTTAGTCCATGGCCGGCACCCGAAAAGGTGTTGATGGCACTGCCGTTGCCAGTGGAGCCGTACCGGTTTGTCGACGGGGCAGGCGGGGAGGCAGTGCGGGGCGACGACGTTGACTTAACGAGGGGGCTGACCTCGTCGCCTCTGTTGCTCTTCACACTCGTGCCGAACCAAAAGCCGCTGAATGCGTTGGCGGCCCTCGTCGTGAAGCTGTCAGTCCTCTTTCGGGGCTTGCCACCACGCGGCCCAGTCTCGAGGTCGCTGTCATCCTCGCTCTCCTCCATGTAGCCCGTGTCCTCGTCCTCGTGAGTATCGACATCGGTGGAGTGCCGGCCAGAAAAGAGGCGATGGCGACTGCGAGTCTTTACGCGCTCCACCTCCTCCACTGTCCCAAAGCGGCTCATGACCTCCTGGGGAAAGCGGCTCTCGAGGATCTCGTCGACCTCCCTCCACCCATCGAGGATGGTATTGATGTTCTCATAGTACTTTCGGAGCTGCGAGCCGTTTTTCTTGCGCTTGCCCAAGTCAGCCAGGGTCTCGTCAGACGAGCGCGCCCATTCGTACTGGCCGCCTCTCCGGTCGATGAGCGTGTCGAGGAGCGAGAGATCGTGGATGGACTGGTTGTTGTGGGAGAGCGAGTGCTTGCCTGGAAATCCCTGGAAGCCCTGGATCGAGTCCGTCGAGTCGTAGCGGAAGAAGGGGTTCGAGTCACGGCGGGGCGAGTAGAGGTGGTGGTGGTGGTGGTGGTGTTTGTGCGAGTGACGAGGATGAGGCTGGTGGTGAGCATGATGATGATGATGATGATGCTGCAGCCGCCTAGCTCCCCTGTCGCCCTTGCCCCTCGGCGATGAGCCTCCTCCCGGACTGCCAGGCCGGGTGCCGGGGAGGGACTGGGTGCCATCGAGCACCGCTGATTGTTGGCTGTGCGCCGAAGCCTGGGTGCCTCCCTCGTCGAACCGGGCGCCGTGCGTGTGCCGGGGCAGGGGTGGATGCGCGTCATCCATCGACGATCGCTCTGGGCCCGACGGCGCCTTGTATGCGCACATCTCGTCCTTCGTCAGGTGTTCGATGCAGCGAGAGGGCGACCCGTCTGGCCGAGTGAGACGAACGAGAAGACTATAAGCGATGTGAGCTGCTCTGGCCCGCGCCCAGGAGCCAACAGCCACAACTTTTTTTTTTTTTTTCTTGGCCTGAGGTGTCCTTTGGAGAATTATAAATAGAGAAAAAAAAAGAAACCCAAAGCCAAGGAAATGAAATCAGCGAAAGAGCCGTCAGCGACGCCACTACTGGGCGACATTTAGTCCGACTTCTGCATTACGACGTCGGTCGTCGCGGACAATGTAGGACGAGACCAGCTCGACGCCCAAAAGATGACGGGCGCAAACGCAAGCAAGCGAATCAAGGTTGCTCACTCGCCTTCATCTCAGCCCTCGTTGCGGGACTTGTTCGCCAGGCAGGGAAGCAGCAATCATGCGAGCCCAGAGCGGCAGCCAGTGGCGAAGCCGCGCTTTGGCGCCGCAACAAAGACGCAGGAGGACATCGAGATGGAATGGGCCATTCAAGAGAGCCTCAAAGATGTCGCCAGGGCCCAGCCAGCCAGCGAGCCAACGGAAGAGGATGCTCTTTTCGATGAAGAGCCATTGCAGGAGCGAGCGGACAATTCAAAGGAGAAGCAGATGCAGCTGCCCGGACCGGCTCAGCTGGAAAGCTCCGCAAAGGCGCCGCCCACGAGCTCATTCAATGCATTCTCGAGGCTCATGTCTTCGCACTCCGAGGCCAAGGAGTGGGCGTCAGCGGACGTCATTGAGGCGAACAACTACACGGGCGCAGCACGCTCGAGGCCCGACCGCAGAACGGCTCCCTTCTACAAGGTGCTTACAGGCATGCCGATCTCCGTCGACGCTTTCCGATTTGGCGCTATACCAGGGTGTAACGCCTACTTTCTCAGCCACTTCCACGCTGACCATTATGGCGGCCTGACGTGAGTCTCACCTATGTGATCACAAGGTGGCAGGTACTGACCTCTGTCTTTCCAGCTCGGCATGGACCCATGGACCAATTTACTGCTCTGTGACGACGGCCAACCTCGTCCGCAGCTCACTTCGAGTCCAGGACATCCATGTCGAACCGCTTCCCATGAATGAGACGATCACGATCCCGCGGACAAACGGCGTCAAGGTCACTCTCCTCGATGCCAATCACTGTCCAGGCTCGTGCCTCTTTCTTTTCGAAGGCCCTCAGAGCATCAATATCCTTGCCCCACCCCGAGGCTGCAAACCGCAGGCCATCGCACCGCCTCACATTACGTTCCGGTACCTTCACTGCGGCGATTTCAGGGCCAGCCCACGACACATTGAGCATCCGGCCATCAAGGGCAAGCGCCTCGACATTGTTTATCTGGACACGACCTACCTCAACCCGAGGTACTGCTTCCCGGCCCAGGAGCAAGTAGTCAATGCGTGCGCCCAGGCCGTCCGAGAGGCGGCACCAGGCCAGACGGATGCGTGCAGGTGGCAAGGAGGTGTTCAAGATCATGATGAGGAGGATTGGAGGGTGAGCCCACTCAAGGGGAAAAAGCTCCGGGAGGCCATGCAGATGAAGAGGGATCAACCGAGCGCGGATCAGATGAGATCCTGGCTCGGATCGTCGTCATCGTCGTCTACAGTAAAGGACGAGGTCAAGGAAGAGATAGACGAAGACGAAGATTTGGCGGGTCTCGACTTTAGGGACGAGGAGCCCATGGTGGGTCAGGATCGAGAGGGCAGCATGAAAGTCGAAGAGGACGAGGCAGAGGACGAAGACGAGGAAGAGACTCTGGGAGAAGACCATCAGGACGAAGGTGCCCAAGAGTGCGAAGATGGCACTGCACCACCTGAAGCTATCAATAAGGGAATCAAGGTCAAGCTGGAGCCACAGGAAGACTCACTGGAGCTAGATCCTCAAGCTGGGCTCTTCATCGATGCCAAGAGTAAGGTGAAGCACGAGAATGACGACGAGGCCAACACTGGAGACATGAGCATACAACCGTCGTCAACCATCGAGGCCCAGGCAAAGGAGGACGAATGTCCGACGACTCCCACAAATGAGATCAATACCGCAGGGACCGAGAAAGACATCAAAAAGGAGGTTCCTGTTACCCCTAAAGACGAGAAGCCAAAGGATCAGAGCAGGATCCTTGTCGTTGTGGGCACCTACACAATCGGCAAGGAGAAGATTGTCCTGGCATGTGCACGAGCCCTCAACACGAAGATTTACTGCACCGACTCTCGGAAGTACCGCGTGTATGCACAGCTGGACGATGCTGAGCTTCACTCGCTTCTAACACGAGATCCTCTTCGCGCGGCCGTCCATGTCACCTCGCTCATGACGATCAATGGCGACGCGTTACGGGATCACGTCAGCGCGATGCGCAAGCTTGGCGCGCGGATCGACCGCGCTATTGCCTTTCGACCAACCGGGTGGACCTACAGGCCACCGCCAGGTGCAGACCTTGTCTCGCCAAGCCTCGATCGAGTCATTCAATGGAACCAGTCTCGACGCTTCGGCTCTGGCAATCTCTTCCCGACAAGGGACAGCACGAGGGAGTACAGCATCTACGGTGTGCCGTACAGCGAGCACTCGAGCTTCTTTGAACTTTCGGCTTTTGCCCTCTCGCTCGACTATGTCAAGATCATCGCCACGGTCAATGTAGGCTCGGCCAATAGCCGCGCAAAGATGGCTCGATGGTTCGAGAAGTGGAAGTCGGAGAAGAAGAGGAGGGAATACAAGCCGGTGGTGCCGAGGGACCCCGACTACTTTTGATCGATGCCATTTCCCATGTCCTGCTGTAACATATAAGACTTTTGTGCACTGCATATTCATTCCAGCTCTGATGATGCCGGCGTTGCCTCCTTGTCAAAATCAGACATGTCGATGGCTCATCGATGCTTCTAGGCTTTCCAGAACCAGCTGGCGACCCTCAGTCTCATGAAACAGGCCCACGACTGAATAGAAAGACGGCATTGCAATTGAGACAATAGCCAGCTACGAAGAAGAAAGCAGGAGGCGGAGCACTAGATTCGACTAGCGAATGGGCCGCCAACCTTGAAAAGGAGAAAGAAAGATAGGATGAAACGAGGAAAGATGAGAAAGAAAGCAAGAGGGGATATCCAAGAAAAGACGACCATCTAAAAGGAGATTAGTCTGTAAAAAGGAACCGCTTATCAAAAGTGGACCAAGAGAAGAGACCGTGAACAGTGATGCTGTAGAGAGAAAGCTTGCCAGAGGAGCTGAGAGGAGAATTAAGGAAGAGAATGCTGAAAGAGAGAGAGAGAGAGAGAGAGAGAGAGCTGGGAGAGACGGAGAATTAGTTGTCGTCGTCGTCGTCGTCGGTCTTGACTTCATCGATCTTCTCAAGCTCGTCTTCCTTCTCGTCTGCCTCGTCGAGAGCCTGGTCACGGAGACGGCTGATCTCGTCGTCGTGCTCAGCGTCGTCGGCGTTGGCGTTCTCCTTGTCATCCTCCTCGTCGTCGTGGTTGAAGTACTCTTCGGCCTCCTCGGGCGTGACCTCCCAGCCGTTGATGTAGCTCTTGAGCGGGTCAAGGGCCTCGCCGTCCTCGTGAGGGTCCAGCGTCGTGTTGCGCGCCTGCAGCTCGATGGCCTGGGCGAGCGAGTGGACGCGCTTGTTGTGGTGACGGTGGGCACCGGGCGAGCGGGCTGCGTGAGCCTCGATGTTGGCCGTAGCCGTAGCATCGCGCTTGCCGTGCTTCTTGCTGCCGCTGGCACCGTACATGTAGCTGTAGGCACTGTTGCGGAGCTTGCCACCCTTGCTGAAGAAGGCGTTCTGCTGCGCGCCGAAGCTGTCGGGAGCGTTGCCGTAGGCGTAGCAACCAAAGGCGGCGTAGCGGTGAACGTACGGCTGCGAGTCCATCCATCGGTCGACCTTGGAGTGGAAGTGGCTGACCTGGCTCTGGCTACCGTGCGACTTTTGCGTGACACCGTACTCGCTGACCCAGACGGGCAGGTTGTAGCGCTTGTGGACCCGCTTGATGTACTTCTTGAGCTTGGCCGTGTCCTTCCACGAACCGTACCAGTGGACAGCCATAAAGTCGGGCTTGGCTCCGTGCTGCTTGAGGTGCTTCATGAACGAGTCCATCCACTTGATGTCGTAGACAATCTGCGGGCTCGAAATCTTGATGCCCTTCTTCTGGTAGTGGCGGAGCTCCTTGATCCATTCGCTGGCAGCTTGCTTGGGCGAGAGGTTGGCCTGTCCCGGCACGTCGGGCTCGTTTTGGGCGAGAATGTAGTTGGGCTTGTGCTTGTTGATCCACTTCTTTCGGTCGTTCCACTTGCCAGCCTTCTTGGGACCCCAGTACATGGGCACATAGTCGAGCTTGCCCTCAACCTGGGGGACCACGGCGTTCTCCCAGTGGTGGATCCACTTGACACAGCCCTTTGCCATCTTGGACGCCCATCGGTTGTCGGCGCCCCAAGGAAGACCAGCCTTGCAGTTGGCATTGTGCTTTTTCGCCTCGACGTCACTGCCAGCCAGGATGGCGGCCAATGCGACGAGGGCGAGGGCGAGGAAGCGGGTCGAGAGCATCTCTATCAAGACTTGCTAGGGAGTAGATAAACACGGATAGGAGAGGGTGAAGTGCGGTCGATTCGACCCTTGTTCAGTAATGAGCGTCGTCGAGAGGAGAAGGAGCGTGTGCGAGGCGCGAGATGGACAGGACGAAACGAAGGTGAGAGCGGAGAGGGGGAGAGGGGGGGAAAGAGGGAGGAGGTGTCGCTGACAGTGAAGAGAGAAAGAGAGAGAGAGAGAACGGGAACAGAAGGAGGGCTGGGCGCCAGTCGAGACGGGTGGTTTCCGCCTGGGCAGAACAGCAGCACACGTACACAGGGGCGGGAATCCAAATTGAATTTCTAATTTCAAACATGCCAGTCTTGGCTTTGTTGTTTTTGTTATAGCTCGCCATTCAAAACGCTCGCTTGACATTTGATACCGTCGTTGCGACTTGTAAGTCTCATTGATATACAATTGTCCACAGTTAGTGCTGCCCACAGCTTCTGCATAGCGAGCCCACCGGTCATACCTCGAGGGGCCTGTTGTAATTATCGATGGCGTGGTGATCCAAGGTATAACCCCCAGCAGGCGCGCCGCTGTCATCTGCAGAAGAATAGGCGGAAAGAAGCACTTCCGTGTGACGCGTCAAGTCAAAATGTTTTTGAAATTTTCCTTTCGTCGAACATTCTGTCAAGGATGGCCAAAAAGGAAAGCTGCCCCTCGTAATATGGTTCGTTCAAAGTGCGGAACAATGTGCCCTACAGTTGGGGAAAGGGTAAAATGCGACCTTGTGATCGAACGCTCGGGGTCCTTGAGGGGAATAAAAAAGTACGGGGATTAGCCATATTTCAGTTCATAGTCTAGAAAGACTAGCGTACTACTGGCCACTGCAACGTACTACTACTACTACTACTCTAGCTACACTGGACGATTCGACCGTGCTTGTGCATGCCAATCCTAGGCAGAGGGGAAAAATGTCAAAGGTCTCGTATTGCGCGACATTGAACTCGCAGCTCTCGATTCTGCTCACGTGGCCAATTTTGGCTCGACTGCGCTCGCGTCTGGGAATGAAGGCCAGCCATCCTGGAATCACAGTGAAATAAGGGTCGTGGTGCCTTTGCCCTAGCATCAGCAGTAGTAGTGTAGAGTGGCCAGCTAGCAGTGAGGTAGAGGCAGGACAATGTCAAACTGATGAAGATGTAATTAGAATGAGCTGCTTTCGTCGTAGAGAGAGCGAATTATTAGAGTTACATATACGAGCTGCTTTCTACGTTTCTGCCCAGCGGACTTGGCCGGGGTACCTTTGAAGTCAAGGGGGGCGAAGCAAGGAGAATCGACGTCGGGTCTCCCTCGGCAGCAGTGGAGGTAGAAGCCAGAGAAGGAGAAGGGTAGAGAGGAGACAGAGGCGACGGCAGAATAAACGATGGTGTCTTGGCGGCCGCGGTGCCCTGATGGTGACTCGGCAGCTGCGTCGACTTTTTTCGCCTCGCACCCGAGCTCCCTTTCTCGTCCAGCTCCCGATCCTCTGGGACCGGCTGGCTACTCCCACCGACGGTGCGTCGTCTTTTTCTCCAGATCTGCTTGCCCTTGGAGGGTCTGTTTTCGTCAGCACATCGGCCGCACTTCTTGCCCAGCGCATGCTCGAGCCGGTCCAGCCACTCGTCGCCAAAGAGCCTGCCCATCTTGTCCTCTTCCTCCTCGGAGCCTCTCGCTAGCTGTCCGTCCACGTAGACGCTCCGCGTGTCGTTGAGCTTGTGGTTCGGCATGACAAACGTCGTCACGAGCGATGCGGCGCAAATGGCCGTCGCCGTCACCATCATTGTCCGCCAGCAGACTCCGTAGGCGTCGACGACGGCCGTCCGATCCGAGCTGGTGCCCAGCGGGTGGTCCTCGATCCAAGTCAGCGGCTCAGTGTAGATGCTTGAGAGTTGGTTCTGCGCTCCGAGAGGCGCCAGCTTCTTGACCAGCAGGCCAGGCAGCAGGTTGCTCCACATCGCTCCGGCCACGGCGGACCCGATTGCGTTTCCCATGCACGAAAAGATGTTGAGCGTCGCAATCGACTGCGCCACGAATGCGTGGGGCACCGAGACCTGGACGGCGGCCTGGATGAGGGCGACAGTCAAGGCGCCACCGAGGCCAATGACAATCTGAGACGCGGCAATGTGGAACATCGAGTCCTGGGTGCCCTTGTATGCGATCATGAGGCCCAGTCCGCCCGTGTAGATGAGGACGCCGACGAGGGTGAACATCTTGTACCGGCGCGTGTACCGCACCGTCAGCCCAACGGGCAAGGAAGCGGCGGCGGTGGTGAAGCTGTAGAGGACGCCGATGTTCTGCTGGGCCCGACTGGAGACACCATGGACGACATAGAGATAGGTGGGGAGGTAAGCACCGACGAGCGAGTTTGCGGTCCAGAGCAGCGTCAGTGTGGCGACGCCGCCCCAGAAGGTATGGCTGACTCGGAAGCAGGGTGCAAGGATGGGTCGCTTGGCGTAGCGCGTCTCCCAGACTGCGAAAAGGACCAGGAGAGCAGCACCGACGGACAGCATGGCAATGATCCTCGGCGATTCCCACGAACTTGGCGATGCGGTAGCCAGCGTCAAGGGCACCAGAAGCAGTGTGAGCGAGGCAGACAGCAGAAAGAGGCCGATGAGGTCCGAGTTGTCGTAGAAACTCTTGAAAAGAGCAACGGCATCCGTCCGGGCCCTGCGCAGCTTTCTCGGGGATGCCATCTTCGCCGCAGGCGGATTCGCGCGGCGCAAGAAGTAGGCGATGGGCAGCAGCGCAGCCGGACCGAGGATGGCAAACATGCCCACACCCCACCGCCACTGGGGTAGCACGGCCTGGTAGATGTCGGAGCTGATGAAGCTGAAGACGAGAAAGGGCATCTGAGGGATGACCTGAAACAGCAGCCGGTTTCTCGAGCTCGTCATGTCGGCCAGGATGATGTTCTGGAGACAGTAGAGACCGTTGGCGCCCGTCTCAAAGAGAATGACCCCTCCGACGTAGGACGCCGTCGATCGGCTCGACGCCAGGGTGACGTGGCCAGCCGTGTACAGGACGAGGCCGACATCAAAGGCGCGATGGCGGCCGAGACAGTCTGCCATCGAGGCAAACGGCACCGCGCTGACGGCAGCCACGACGGCGCGCACGACATTGATGAGGGCCAATTCGGAGTGCGAAGAAAAAGAGTTGAGGGCGATGGTCTGGTACGAGTAAGTCGTGAGCCTGTC
The DNA here is from genome assembly GCF_003144295.1 of Acaromyces ingoldii. Lineage (NCBI taxonomy): Eukaryota > Fungi > Basidiomycota > Exobasidiomycetes > Exobasidiales > Cryptobasidiaceae > Acaromyces > Acaromyces ingoldii. Next base: position 779,827 of record NW_020290247.1, read on the forward strand.
CAGGCTCAGCACGGCGCCCCACATGACAAGAAAGGCAAAAAGGACACCGAGTGATCTGGACGGGAGGGAGAGAATGCCGGTCTCCGCTGACTTCTCCGTCCTCGACTCGTTCCCTTGCGGCATCTTGCTTGGCTCCTGTTCCTGCTGCTGCTGCTGCTGCTGTGATTGTTGCGGCGGCTCTCTCTGCTCGAGTATGTGTCCAAAGTAGCTCGCAGCTTCCGCCTGCCCCGCCTGGTGTATGACGAGGGGACTGATGCCTCCCTCGAGCGCCGTGCCGTAGCCAATGTCGTCGAGACTCGTGCTCGCCTGCATACCCAGTGCAAGATTGGCACCCCGTGGCGGTGCCGACGCCGGCCTCTGGATCTTGTCCCTGGAAGCGAGAAAGGAGGCGACGGCCTGCACCTCGTCTGCGGCGCGCTGCTTTGCAAACGAGCTCAGGACAGGCGAGGCAGCCACCGCCGAGGCCTTTCGCGAGACAGCTGCTCGTATTGTATTTGTGGGTGATGAGCCGGCCGAAGACGAAGGCGACTCGGGAAGTGAGGCGAGAGCCATGGTGTTGCTGTTGCCCAGCACGCCGACGCCTGCACTGGGCCGTCTGGAAATGGGAGGCGAGTAAGTGGGCTGGTCGCTCTGGGCGGAACGTCGGCGGAGGTAAGAGGACGATGCATTCAGGCCGTCGGCTTGTTGCTGTTGCTGTTGCTGCAGTTGCTGCTGTGATTGCTGCTGCTGCTGCTGCTGCTGCTGCTGCTGTTGCTTGGCCACTGGTCCTGCCGCCGCTGCCGAAGACGAGGCGCCATCGAGGGCCTGCCTCATCTCGAGGGTGCGAGCAGCAGCAGAGACGGGAGCAAAGCTGTCGAGTCGAAAGGTTGGCTTTGTGCTTTCTTCGCTCGGAGCTGGGGCCGGACTCGGCGAGGTACTGGCTGGAGAGGTAAGAGGACCCCGAGTGCTCATCTCATCGGTCCTCCCCTTTTCTTTTCCACTCCAATAGCGGCGACGATATACTCTCCTACTCTCCTCTTGCGACGACGGCCCTACTCGATGGATGCTTTCTCCAGGATTTCTCGAGTGTGTGTGCGCGCGGGAATCGAAAGGGCCCAGGACCTCCGCCGCATGCTCATGTAGTACATACACTACTACTGTGCTTTTTCGTTTTCTATTTATTCGCTTCTCGATTTGGACACCCAAGCCACGATCTCATTTTCACTTTCACTTTTTCTCTCTTTCTCTCTCTTCACCCACACAACCGTACTCCTCCTCTTCCTCCCTTTTTGGTCCTCGAGAAACAAATACCTCGTTCCGAATTCCGATCTCGTCCTCTCTCCAATTTTTTATTTTTTTTTTAATCTTTTTGGGTTTCGGGTGCGGACTTTTTTTTTGGTTGAGAAGAAAGAGAACAAGAGGCGACAGAGACAATGGCAGCGGGCAAGGAGGAGAAGCTGACAAAGAAGCAGCGCAAGGCGCTCGAGTTCAAAAAGGGCGCCAAGGCTGCGGATAAGCGCGCGGCCAATGAGGAAGAGGATGGGGCCAGGGCTGAGGCCTCATCAGTCGTCGAGGCGCCGCAGGCCGAGCTGAGCCGCGTCCAGAAAGCAGAGGATCCCGAGGTCGACGGCGACGAGGAAGAACAGAACCAGGAAGAGGATCAGCAGGAGGAGGAGGAGGAGGAGGAGGAGGAGGAGGAGGAGGAGGAGGCGCAAGGTGAGGGCGCAGGCAAGCGGGTGGCTGCCAAGGGCAGTGCGACTCGGAGCAAAGAAGAGAAGAGAAAGGCGAAGCGAGATGCCAAGAAGCTGAGGATCAAGGAGAAGAAGGCTGGGGGCAAGAAGGCTGGAGCAAGCAACGGCAGCGAGCCAACAAAGGCACCTGGCGACGCGAGTGAGGCGACTGGAGGAGAGGATGAAGAAGATGACGAGGAGACAAAAGCGAAGAAGCGAGATGCAAAGAGCCGATTCATCGTCTTTGTCGGTGGGTGTCCTGTTTCCCTATTTCCTCATACGCAGCCTGGACTGACACTGCTCCTCTTCGTCACTCAGGCAACATGGCATACACGACAACGTCGGAAAAGCTCGCTGCTCACTTTGCACCGCACTGCTCCGAGACGCCGACAGTGCGCCTGCTGACGACGCCGGGCGACCCGACGCTGCTGTCCTCGCTGTCAAAGAGCAAGCAAAAGTCCATCGCCAAGGGCAAGTCGCCCGACCCGTCGCTGCCGCGCTCCAAGGGATGCGGCTTTGTCGAATTTGAGACATCTGCCGGCCTGCAAAAGGCGTTGCAGTTCCACCACACCATGCTCGACGGGCGGCAGATCAACGTCGAGCTCACGGCCGGCGGTGGAGGGAATAGCGGGGAACGCAAGGAGAGAATCAAGAGCAAGAATGCCGAGCTGGGAGAAGAGAGGAAGGCAAAGTTCGAAAAGTTTGTCAAGCCTGCCAAGGAGAACAAGGAGGAGCAGGGGGGCAACAAGCGAAAGACTACCGATGAGGGAGCTGCGGCGCGAGGCGAAGGCCAGGCACAGTGGGGCCCCAGAGGAGGCGCTGGTGCCGGCAGTGCTCCTGCTGCGAAGAGAACAAAGGTCGACAAGAAGTCCAACGGCAGAGCAACTGGCAGGAAACCTTGGACCCCAACAGGGTCCAACGCCGTCACCCTCTCTGGCTAGTCAGCCCCTCTCTCCTATTCTCTCTTGTCTCCATATCGTGTATAACATTATCATTCACTTTGTTGTTCAATTCATGCATAGACATGCCTGCGTTGTATGGAGTACTTTATCGTCTTCGAGAGGGTTCTGTTGGTCAATTTGACCCGGCTCAACTATCACGGCAGCCTCTTGACCTGCAAACCACGCTGCCTTTTCTTTCCTTTCTGGTCCTCCTCGTCCTCGCTCATCGACGGCGACTCGCTCTTGGCCTCCTTGCTTTCCTCGTTATTGCTGTTGCTGCCATCCTCAACTCTTCTTGTCCCGGACCTTCGCTCTATGGCCTCCAACGCTCGACGTGTGATCTCCTCTTTGGCGGCCTGTGGTTCCTGAGCGACCTCGTTCTGGAGCTGTTTCCGCCTAGAGCAGCTGATCGCAAATCTCTCCAGACCACCTTCAACCCCTGGATGACAATGTGTTGAATACGTGACCTTGTTTGTAAGCAGGAATACTGTATCGAAAGGGTTCACCGACACGTCTAGCTTGTAGTCAATAAGGCGCAAGAGACACGGACTGCCAAAGTTGAGAAGGATGCTGTAATCCGCATCACCAACGTCCCGGTAATCTTCAGTGGTGTAGTCCATAAACACCGAAGAAGCTGAATGCAACTCGCTGCAGATGTATTCGGCCACCCCATGCTGATACTTGAGCCAATCGAGATGCCTCTGACCACCGGAAAAGGCCGCACGAATGTCGCTGGTGACATTGTACTTTTGCTTTTTCACCAGAGGGATTGTCCACTTCTCCAAGTACGCCTTCAACCATATCTGAAAGTCCATGACTGCTTCTTTCGCCTCGGTGGAGCTATTTTCTTGCCGGGTGTCCTGGCTAATGGTTGCAGTTCTCTGTCCTTGCGCATTCCAAATCCCGAAACGAAACACCCTAGGCCTCCTTACTGTCTCGTGCACCTTTGCATCGCTTTCTTGTATTCGCTTATAGAGTGCCAGCCCTTCGTTGACCTCTCTCCTCACTTCCCACATTCGATCATAGCATTGAGGGCCCACGCGCTGCAGGAGGGTGACTCCTTCTTCTTGAAGAACAACGTTCCGTCGATACGACTCTTGACGATAAAGTCCGTATTGTGTCGAAGCTACACCGGTCACTCGCCTCCAATCCGCATTTTGCGCCTGGTTCATCGTGTCCTCGTTGTCCGTTCCTTCCCTCTGGGATTGCTGCCCAAGCTTATCCAATTCCTGCACTTGGGTATTTGCTCCTGGCTCGAGACTTTGCTCAGCTAGTCTAGCCATCACCAAGCCTCTCTGTTCTCACCCTTGTGGACCTCTATCACCATCGTGTTTCTATATCCTAACTTCGTCTTGGAACGATCCGTTATCCTTCGATCTCCTCGTGGCAAGTTCGAGTAGTCGCACATTCTCTCGATACAGCCTTTCCCTTGACAAACAAGGAAGACGCTCCCCGTTGACTGTGACAATAACGGTGCTTCCGGTGTTGCCTTGTCGCGGTGTGTGGTAACCCAGTTGGAGTTGTGGGCGCTCGGCGAGCCCGCGTTCGCGGAGTCAAGGAAGTTCTTCGGCCGAGCTTATGGTCCGACGGTCGAGCGCCAGGGGAGACCTCGACCTGGGACGATTTAGCTCGTCCAGGCTGCCCTTAAGTGCTAGGGTGACTCCGGCCCCCGCGTGCTGCGGCGACGGCGAAGCCGTCGACGCTCTCAATCGTTCAGGCGACGAAAAAGAGCAAAGGATGTGACTAGATGAAGAGGAAAGAGCGTTACAAGAGGGGAGTGGTGGGCGTCGTAAGGGCCTAAGCGCTCGCGCTCGGACCACCGGGCGCATCGACGGTCGGCAAGACACCGTGGAGCGTCGACGGTAGAAAAAGCGGCCTCGAAAACGTCATATTCCCAATTCTCCTGACTCCAGCACGAAGTAGCAGATAGAACACTACCATAATTGTGTTGGCCAGGAGTTTGGCTCCAGCGAGCTTGGTCTTTCTGCTTTTGTTTGGAAGGCTACCTGAATGCATCAGTCAAGCGATCCCCAGAGCACACAGCATGACCATCCAAATGTCACCGGTGCATTGAACATCGTCGTCCGTCGTCAAATCATGCTCATGGAGAGCACGAGCTTCCGAAGTCACATGTACTGTACCGTACAATCACAACTGCTAGATCCCATTAAGAGGAAGAGTGGTAGAAAAGTAGCAAACAGTTTCAATGCAAAGCATCACCGTCTTCTCTCGTCGTCAAAAGGATCGTCATCCTCCTCGTCTTCGCCTTCGTCTTCGTCAAACAAGACGTGGTGGCCATTCGCAGTCCCATTCCCATTCATCTGAGCACCGCGATCTTTAGCCCTCTTGCCCTCGAGCCGATTCATCTCGAGAGAACCAGAGCTGCCGCTTGCTACGCCTTCGTCCGGGTCCTCGTCGACGCGCAGCGGAGCCGATTCACCCATGCTGACGCGGGAATAAAGCGAGCGGAGTCCGCCGGACTCGGCGAGACCAGCACTACGACCGCCGCGGCCGCCAGCGGCGGCAGCGGAAGCAGCGGCCTTGCGCGCGGACCCATAGCGCCCACCTTGGGACGTGTAGAGGTCGATGAGGACGTTTGCCCAGAGAAAGAGGAAAAAGGAAATGGAGAAGTCAATGAGGCCCCAGGTGATGTGATCGACGCCGTAGGAGTCTGCCCAGCGCAGCTCCTCGTCGGTGGCCGACATGAAGAGGACGCCCGAGGCAAATAGGAGCCAGGGTGGCAGGTACTGGAACGCTCGGATGGGGAACCACTGCTTCTCCGTGTCCATCCTCTGCCGTTCGTCTTCCTCTGATGGTCGCTCTGCGTCGGGCTGCTGCTGCTGCCCCGTGGGCCCGTCGCCGAGGACGAAGCAGACCTCGATGATGCGGGCAGCACCAGCAGCCATGAGACAGTACCCAAACAGGGCATGGATCATCGTTGAAATCATCTTCATGGATATCTGGGCATCAGCAACGGTGGAGATGAGGTTTAAGCATGGAAGAATGCAACTCACCAAAGCCTGTGCGTGACCACTCATGGCCCAGCCAGTAATGACGATGACTACGGCGGGTACCACGCTCCGCCTGCCGCCCTTGGAGAGCCACATGCCAGCGGCGCCGCCAGCGACCCAGACGACGCCGAGCAAAGTGTGCTGCAGATCCTTGTGCGTCCACGGCCCGCCGTGGTGCTCCGTGAGCGCATTGACACAGCCCCAGGCAAAGATGACGGTGCTGTCTAGAAACTCCTGGCTGGTGTTGCTCTTGCGCCGTGAGAGCCAGCTGACGCCGGCCTTGAGCATGATGAGGAGAATGGTGCCGTAGCCGATGAATGCACTGCCCATGATGTGGTGTGCGAGGCACTGGCCCGTACGGCCACCCATGCACCAGGAGCGCAGCGTGATGATCCCCAAAAGCTGAACAGAATTTAGGGTGCATACGGTCAGCAAAACAAATAGGGAATGAAGAAGCGGGCACATTGCACAGAAGAAGAAAGAGTGCCCTCACCATTTGCAGCCAGCCAAGGATCGAAAAGAGCTTCCCAATGAAGCCGTGGGCAAAGATGATAATGGGCCGGACGAAGCCCTCTGCTTTCCATTTGAGATGGAGCTTGAGGTAAATGCCCAGTGCACCCTGTGCCATCAGCAGCGGGATCAGCAGGTTGGCCACAGTCCCGTGGGCAGTGTGAGGGAACGACCTCCCGCCGTGCCCATGGCCAAGAAAGTAGCCAGCCGTTGTCAGGGTGAGAGCCAACACAGCGAGGGGCACGTGGAGACGGTGCCGTGTCAGGCCGAGAACCATGGCGAGGGGAAAGAGGATGAACCAAGCGAGCGACTGGATCAAGATGTGCAGCCAGAGGATTGAGTCAATGGGCACAGAGTCATCGGCGGGGCCCTCCTGGTGGTGACCATGAGCGTCGACGAGTGCTGCCAGATAGAGGACTGCAGAAGAAAGAGCCACGAGCGCTGAGGCACGCCGCATCATCGTCGCCTTTTTGTCCTCTGTGCTGCTGCTGCACGAGTGTGTGTCGAAGGTGGGAGTGGTTTAAGTCGTCGAAAGGGCCAAAATATGAAAAGAACAGAGAGCCATGCCATGCAGGGTGCGCCGTCTCGAGCCTGAACCGCATTTTTCTTTTCTAACTTTTCGGCCCGCAACGCAATTCTTAGTCTAATTTGGTCCTGCATCTCAACACCAAAGCCACTGACAAGTGCATCGCCCACTTCCATATCAATCCAGCCTTTGTAGCGCGCTTGCATAGCTTTGCGCGCCGCGACGATCCTTGCTACGTGACGAGAGAGCATAGGAGCTGTCCTCCCAGCTCCCGCCACTGTGTGCTTGTCGCTCTTCCTCCCTTCCCAAACACTGCTTCAGGTATCAGGTCCTCGATCCAAGCCCCTCTTTGCTCGTGTATCGCATTGTACTGGACAGATACTCTGGGCCTTCTACGTACCAAGCCCCAGTGCTCATCGCCCCACAACCAAGATCCGACGCCGCCGACGACGTCTGTCTGGCAATTCTGGTTCGCCGCCACCCTCTGTTCTCGCTCTCGTTGAACCTCGGAATCGCACCCCTGGCAGCCGGCGGCGACCCGAGAGGCAAGAAGCGAGTTCGGCTAAAGCGACTGGCCCCGCAGACGCCTTTCTTCTTGTCGAATTGGTCCTCGAGCAGTCTAAGATTTCGAAGGTTGATTGGGAAAGCGACGTTTCCAATAATGACTTCGCACACCCGCTGCTTTCTACACCGTTGTTGATGCGTCTGGTGGTCCGAGCGCGAGCGCTCGGATCGCCACTATGATGCCTATCACTTTCTCTTGTGACGCTCCCATTTTTATCTTTTTGTCTGATCACATTCCTTGCTTCTTATCGTCTGAACCATCGGGAGCGTCGACGGCTTCGTCGTTCCGCAGCGTGCCCTGTCGGAGTCACCTTAGTACTCTGGGGACAGCCTGGACAAGCTAAATCGTTCCGGTCGAGGGCGCTTGAAATGGCAGACCGACGGTCAAGAAGCACCTGGGCGGTCGACGGTAGAAATCTCACCGTGGCAGATCAGTGATGGGCGAATTTTGCTCTTCGTCGAAATTGTACTGTACTGCGTATTCCTCGCAATTCTCGCAATGCTCATGTGGATCCTTGGGACCTGACTGGGTGGGGCGAGCTTATCTTGGCCGCGCGCTTATCGCCCTCGAGAAAGCGACTACCCGCGCGGCTAGCGCTTAGCATTAACGACAAGCGCCCAAATGCTCCACCCCGCGTCTAGATAAAGCTGCGAGCGAGAAGGTGGCAGGCAAACGCACCCCATCACCACCGATGTCTGCCATTGAGATCACATCGCCCTCGGGCAAGACGCTGAAGGTGCCCACCGGCATCTTCATCGAGAATGAGTTCCACAAGGCCGCTGAGGGTGGGCCCCGGCTCTCGACGCTCAACCCGGCCACGGGCAAGGTGCTGTGCGAGGTCGAGTGCGGCACCTCGGCCGATATCGATCGCGCCGTCGCGGCGGGCAGGCGGGCCTTCCAGACGCGGTGGGGCCGCAAGAGCACGCCCACGCAGCGGAATGCGTGCCTGCTCAAGCTCGCCGACCTCATCGAGGCCCACGCCGACGAGCTGGGCGAGCTCGAGTCGCTGGACAACGGCAAGCCGCGCTGGGTAGCCACGACGATGGACGTCGTCGACACGGCCGGCTGCTTCCGCTACTATGCCGGCCTGGCCGACAAGATCGAGGGCAAGACGATGGAGCTCGATGAGGGCACAAAGATGGCCTTTACACGCCTCGAGCCGATTGGCGTGTGCGCCGCCATTATTCCCTGGAACTACCCGCTGATGATGCTGGGCTGGAAGCTGGCGCCGGCGCTCGCTGCCGGCAACTGCGTCGTGCTCAAGCCCGCCGAGCAAACACCGCTCACGGCGCTGCTCATCGCACAGCTGTCCGTCGAGGCTGGTTTCCCCCCCGGCGTGCTGTCCGTGGTCAACGGATACGGGGCGACGGTGGGCGCGGCCATGGCGTCGCACATGGACATTGACAAGGTCGCCTTTACCGGCAGCACGCTCACGGGCCGCAAGATTATGGAGGCGGCGTCCAAGTCGAACCTGAAAAAGATCACCCTCGAGCTGGGCGGCAAGTCGCCCGTGCTCGTCTTTGACGACGTCGACATCGAAAAGGCGATTCCCTGGGTCGTCATTGCTATTCTCTTCAATCAGGGCCAAGACTGCACGGCGGGCTCGCGCCTCTTTATCCAGAGCGGCATCTACGACAAATTTGTCGCACGTCTCGTGGCGGCCATGAAGGAGCACGGCATCGGCGACCCCTTTGACGACGCCAACTTCCAGGGCCCGCAGATCACACGGGCGCAACAGGAGCGCATCCTCGGCTTCATCGAGAGCGGCAAGCAGGAGGGCGCCAAGCTCGAGCTCGGCGGCGGAGCCTGGCAGGGCGCCAAGGGCACTCCCTTTGAGGGCGGCTTCTGGGTCGAGCCGACCGTCTTTTCGGGCTGCAAGCGCGGCATGAAGATTGTCGATGAGGAAATCTTTGGGCCCGTCCTCGCCGTCGCCAAGTTCGACACCGAGGATGAGGCCGTGGCGCTGGGCAACGACACCAAGTATGGCCTCGGCGCCGGTGTCTTTTCCCAGGGCGCAGCCCGCTGCATGCGCGTCGCCGGCGCGATCCAGGCCGGCACCGTCTGGGTCAACAACTATGCGCTGCTCAGCAATGCCGTGCCGTTTGGCGGGGCAAAGCAGTCGGGCATCGGTCGCGAGCTGGGCGTGGATGCGATCAAGGAGTACGTCCAGGTAAAGTCGGTGCACTGGAACTACGGCGAGGACCTCGAGTGGCCCCTGCGCGGGTAGTGCATGCAATGTCATCTGCTTCTTCGATCTTGCCAGCACGAACTCAATTCGACCACGATGTCTGACGAACTATGACTGAAGCTTGAGGCGAGACTGACACGGACTGACATTAAGGTCACACTATTGAGATTGAGGTTGGAAAACAGTCTCGCCTCAATGCTGCGCACACTATGGATGTATTTCCTATTCCTGACATGCTTCCCATGCCTACACTTGACTTGCTACAAATGCCTGGTTCAGTGCTGGGAGGGGAGTTGGAAGCTCGACGTTTCTGACATCTTCAACTTTTTTCGGCCGACGTGTCTGGAGGTCCGAGCGCGAACGGACCCCCACGACGCAGCTTTTTCTTTCCGCTTCTTGCAAGTAACTTGGCTTCGACAGCTTCGACGATGGCAGCAACGACAGCAGCGGCGACCACGGGCTCTTCTGGCGCGAGCCTCGGAGCAGGCACGTTGCCATCTGGAGCCTCGTCGTCGTCTGCCACTTCCATGTCGCGCTCGCAACAGCAGCAGCAGCGGCGGCGTATGGTGTGCTCGTCCATCGCCGTGGTGCCCGCGACGACGGACGTGTCGACGCTGACGTCGCACCTCTTTTCGTCGTCTGTGCGCGGTGCCGAGCGGCTGCGCGAGCGAGACCTGTACTGCCGGCGGGCCGACGATGTGCATCCCCACACCACCTCCGTTGAAGCAGGGGACAATAGCTTTGCACCGGTGCGCAGGGCGCGCCAGGCCAACCGGCTCATCGTGCGCAGGTCGGCCGAGGGAGAAGGCAGGACGACGATGAGGCTCGCCACGCCAGCGAGGCCCAAGCGGGAGCAGGACCTCTTTAGCCTCCAGACGCTTCTCGAGGTGCCATTGCTTGTCGATGAGGGAGAGACTCCACTGGACAGAGACTCGAGACAGGTGCTGCAAGTCGTGGGCGCGCTCGGTTGGGTGTGAGTTGTTGTCGCGGTCTCACAATGACGGCGAATTTCCCACAGCTGACCCGGCCTCGATGAGACTCCAGACCCGACCACAGGACCGTTCGAGTCGGCCATCGTTTCGTGCTGAGGCAGGGCTCGGAGGCGGAAGGGTCTGTCCACCTCGAGGTGCTCCTCTTTCAACTGTATGCGGTGAGCAGATAGCCGCAATATCGTGCCCAGCAATCTGTTGTGCTCACTTTCCTCAACAGTCGAGCACAGAAGCAGAGGGGCTCGTCCCACTCTCTTCGAGCACCCACATCCTCCAGGCCATTTCAAGCACGCCCTTGCCTCTTTCCAACAACAACAACAACAGCAAGGCAAGGCCTCAGCAAGAGCCGGGCGAGCTCGACGCATCGACGCTGGCCGAGCGCGTGATCCGAGACATGCGAGCCATTCACGATGACCTTCGGGGCCTCGTCGTCTTCCGGCCCGACGACTAACAGGAAAAGACAAAGGCTCGCTTTACTCTTTTAGACAAGATGCGCAAGTCAGAAAATGTACAACAGAGACAGGCGTGTAATGGCAGAATCAATGGTTGAAGGGATCTGCGCCCTTCATGCCCTTGAGCACAAACGACTCGTAGCTCGTCTCGGAGCCCGAGAGATCGACTGTATACCGTTGCACTTTTGAAAAGCCCCAGAGGGCCTTGCGCCAGTAGCACATGGCGCTGGCGGGCGTGATGTAGCGCTCGCGGAAAAAGTTCCACTGGTTGTCTGCAATCTTTCTCGCCAGCGTGTCGTTTGCCAGGAGCCGGTCCATGACCTCTGGCAGCCGCTCCCAGGTCCGGTCGCGGAACTCTCGGCCATCGCCGTCGTGCACGAGCACGCCCTCGCCCTCGCCCTCTGGTGGGGGGATAAAGACGATGTTCTGGTCCGGGCTGTCCCAGTCGGCATTGTACAGGTGGGTCCAGTGCTGCAGCCACCGTGGCTCGTGCGTGACAATGACGACCCTGCAGTTTTGCAGGTAGCGCAGCCGGCCACTGTAGGTGTTGCCCTCGGGGAATCCGTGAAACTTCCACCGGCAGTGGTCTTCCATCGGCACGGGCTGGCGGTCCGGTGCACCCCAGTCGATGGCCTTGACGTCGTTCCAGTCGTGTCCGTCTGCAATCTTGAACATCGACTCGCGATCGGCGGTGCCGACCTTCATCGAGCCGCGCCAGAAGAGCTTGTTGACCTTGCCCTCCCACCCAATCTCCTTCTCCACCCGTGCCGTATTCGCTCGCAGCTCTTGGTACGAGCCGACGTGCTGCAAAGGCCAATTAGACAAGTGACGGAACCAAGGGGGGGATCTGTGCTTGGGGCTCACCTCTGGCCAAGAAAACCAGCCGTAGTCGGGCATCATCCACACGTCCTCCAGGTCCGGCGCCCGGTCGAGGCCAAACTTGCCCCGAGACCCCCAGTCCATCATGCCGATGCAGAACTCGACGTTGGGCAGCTTCTCTCTCGACGTGACGACGGCCATGTGAAGGAGGGCCAGCGCGGCCTGGGAGCGGGTAAAGTCGGACTGCTGGTAGTACTTGAGGTAGAGGCGGTTGTTGTAGATAACCACACGGGCATGAGTCCAGATGCCATCGTCGCAGCTGTACTCGAGGTACTCCTTGTTGTATCTGGTGGGTAAGGGTCAGTCGGGAGTGTATGCAGAGTAGGCTTCTCCTCGCTCACTCCTGCTTGGTGGTAAAGAACTCGACGCTCCGATCAATCTCCTTGTACAGACCGGGAAAGAAGGCGTCGCACTCGTCCTCGGTCATCGTCAGATCGTCTGGGTTGAAGGGCGTATGGTAGGAGAGGTGCTTCCTGCCGCTTCCCTTGACCCAGAGGTCATCGCCCTGCGGCCTCCGCCCGCCGTTGGAAAAGGATGGCAGACCAATGTCGCCGTAGAGGACGCCCTTGTTGTGCCACTTGGTCGGATTGAGCCTGCCCGTGTACTGCCCCACCTTCTGTGCGGCCGAGAGGAGACCAGTGGCCTCAAAGTCGTCGTCCGAGTTTCCCCAGGCGCCAAAGAGGAGGATGAAGCAGAAGCTGATCATGCCAATGATGGCCCATCTTGTCCGCGCCCGACCGACAAAGAGCCGCTTGGCGCCATCGGTGGCCGTCGATGGGCTCGGAAGGCCTACGCTGGAGCCGTCGTGAGCACGGACGAGCGAGTAGCCGAAGATGGCCATCGCGGGGGGGTTGCCTCGAGGTTTGCAATCGCTCGCTCACTGCCGTCGGATCGTTCGTTTGGTGAGTGATGGGGTGCCGCAAGTCTTTTCGTCGTCTAGTCACCCTTCCAGCGGGCCGCCGCGTGTCCGCTGTGTTGCTGCTTGCCGCGGAGGAGCGTGAGGAGCTCGACTGCTTATGCCTGTCCGAGGGAGAGAGAGTGCGCGAGCCAGGGACAAGCTAAGGCGGAGATCGAAGCCAGGGACGGAGCTTTGAGTTCTTCCCCCACGTGGTGTAAATAATAAAGCGACGCGGGAAGGCCAAGACATCAACACCACCGCGCATCTCTCTCCTTCTTTCTCTCTCGCTCCTCCTTTCCTACACCTTTCCTCGCCTCGCCTTTCGGAGCGCGCGACCAAGAAGGTGCCACGATGAAGGTCTACCAGCGCGAGACGATGCGCAGGATGATCAAGTCGCACCTCGACGAAGACCAGCGGCTCTCGTCCGAGGCCGACATCCTCTTCTTTCTCGCCTACCAGCTCTTTCTCCGCCGCCTCGCCGACGAGGCCCGCGTCCGGATGCAATACGACGCCGCGGCAGGCATCACGTCCTCCAAGCGCTCCATGTCCAAGAGGCACGTCGTGGGCGCGGTCCAGTTTATTCTCAGGAGGTCCGCTCGGCTAGCCACCAGCAATGCGACCAGGCGGAGGCGGTCGTGATATTGGTCCCCAGCGCGGCAGAACAAAAGGCGAACACAGGTCAAACGAGCAGAGGCAGCGGCTTCAAAGAGGGCGTAACAGGCTTCCAGCACGAACGACAACAATGTAATTTTATAGAGCGCATGGCTTCCAGCATAAATTAGATACCACGTCCACCGGTCACCTCGAGGATCTGGCCACTGACATAGCTGGCGAGGGGGCTGGCGAGGAAGAGGATGCTCGCACCGGCCTCGGTCGGCTCGCCTGGTCGTCTCAGAGGAATGTCGGCCGTAGCATTGACGTCCTGTTGCAGTTCAAACATGAGTCAGGGAGGGGCACTGCGATGAGCATGAATCAGCAGACCTGGAGAACCCACCGAAGAGCCTGCACGGCCGGGGATGCCCAGCTTGACCTCCTTTCCGTCAATCTTGATGGATGCGCCCGCTTCCTTGGCACCCGTGAGCCGCGTCTGAATCCATCCAAAAGCGACACAGTTGGATCCTGTCGGGAGGGTGAAGAGATGATCAGCTGGATTCAGAGGGAGGATCACATGAGGCCGAGCAGACTCACGGACACCAAAGGGACCCCACTCCTTTGCGACGGCTGCAGAAGAACAAGTCAGCACCACGCCCGATGCAAAGAAAGAGAAATCGAGGCAACCCACTCTTTGTCATGCCCAGGACGGCAGACTTGGCGGCAGAGTAGTTGAGCTGGCCCGTGTTGCCGTGGACGCCCGAGGTGGACGAGACCTGGTTTGTTAGATGGGAGTCGAGTCAGCGGCCGTCTCATGACTCATGACGAAGGACAGGTCCACTTACAAAGACGACGCTCCTGTTCTCGCGCTTTTCGGGCTCCTTGATGCGCATGTAGGGTGCCGCAGCGCGAATGAGCCGGAAGGGCGCGACGGTGTGGCAGTCGAGCATCTGCTGGAAGGTGGCGTCGTCGATGTTGTGGAGCATCTTGTCGTTTGTGAAGCCGGCATTGTTGACAATGTGGTTGATCTTGCCAAACTTGCCGACGGTGGCCTTGACAGTCTTTTTGCCAAAGTCGGGATCCATGACGTTGCCTTGGATGGCGAGGGCAGAGCCACCGGCGTCGGTGATCTCCTTGGCCACTTCCTCGGCCTTGGCGCCGTCGAGGTCAGAGACGACGACGTGTGCGCCGTGCTGGGCAAACAGCAGCGCAGCCGCCCGTCCGATGCCCTGGCCGGACCCAGTGATGATGGCGACCTGGCCCTGGAGGAGGGCGCCGCCGAGGTTGGCGCCCAGGTGCTTGGAAAGCTGCTGCAGTCGTTCGTTGGCCATGGCTGTGTTTCCTGATGTCTTGCTCGGGTGAGTGGATGGGTGGGGGAATGAAGGAGGGAATAAGAGTCCGATCTCGTCTTATTCCCCCCCAGAGAAGAAATAGCGGGGTGCCCTGATCACCGGCTCCACGGCCCGGCTCGCACCTTGGCCCGGGCGAGCGCTGTTGCAGTGCGCTGCAGGCAAAAATGCTCGCTCGCCGACTCGCTCGCACGTGTGGCGCAGGCCGGAAAACGCGCCGACTAAGCCCGCTCGTGCGAGAAAGACCAAAGTGCGTCCGTCGCGCGTCTAGTCCAGACCAACACAACACCCCTCCGTCCGTTCTCGTACGGCGACGGCGACGCTGAAGACGACAACAAAGAGGGGCAAAGACGGAGCAGCCGATTGGCTACTTTGAGAGAGAGAGAGAGAAGAGGTGGGTGTCACGCACTGGATTCTCCAGAGGCGAAGCCTGACTCGAGCTATCCTAGCAGAATGGAGAACCCGCATGAAGAAAGGCAGTCAATGCTGCTCGAACGCATCATCAAGAACGTCGACCTGCTCAACGACGCGATGGTAGAATTGACAAGGAGCATGGCCGAGATCAACGAGTTCAACCAGCGCGTCACGATTGTCAGCGAGCTCTGGGAAGGTGTGAGTAGGGGGTCGGATGACTCTCATAGCTCTAACGATGCGCAAGGGCACTGAAGAAGTCATCGACACAGTACCGCCGCAACGTGGCTTTCAACCTCGCCAATATGGACGACACGGAACGGGAAAGGGCTGGAGACGAGGCACACTCGTGATTGTGATCGAGGCTGCTGCAAGCGGGCCCTTTTTGTATTTGTACCTGTTTGTGGTCAGTTCTGCTGGCTACGCTGTAAATCTTAAGCACTTTCGGTGGTCATAAGTCGTGAATCTCCGAGGCGGAGATGAAACAGACTCTCCGGCCACAGCAAAGATGTGATAGCTGGGGATTAGGGTGGTCATTGCATCTGAAAAAGCGAGCCTGGCAGAAAGGACGCGATGGATGGTCTGCGTCAGTCGTGGCTTGTCACTTTGCAACTAATTACATCAAACGTTGTCACTTAGAGCGCCAACGATTAGATCTTGACCGAACACATCTCCCTTCCCTCTTTCGTCCCGTCTTCGCCTCGACAGCTAGGGCCGTGAGACTGCAGCTGGTGGAGGAAGTTCCTTGTTGTTTGAACGGCAACTTGCGTGCAGAGCAGCTAGAGTAGTGGTCGAATCGCGGACAGAAAGTAGGGAGAATTTTTAGCGCACGGCCGGCACACTGCCACGGACGTCCAGAGACTCTAAAATTTAAACAAGGGGCGGTGTATGTAGTGTTGGTCGACACTTCCTCCAACTTCCGTCGCATCCCCCACCACAAGCTACAAGGACATGCCACCTCGCAATTCCTACTACAACGACGACGACAAGGGGTCACAGGGCCCGCCGCCGTCCTATCATCAGGGCGAAGCGAGCACAAATAGCCATGGGACTGCCTATCAGTCAGCCCAGGCAGCCCTGGCTGGCTTCGAATCGAGCCGGGCCGTGGCCAATGGCGGGCGCATGAGCCCTCCGCAGGCTGGAGGCGCGGGCATTGGAGCCGGCCGCAATGCATACAGGCAGGACTCGGACCCGTCGCTGTACACCGACCCGTTTGAGTATGCGTCGACGGCGGCGGGACCGCCTCGTAACGTCGCAAACGTCACCTCGACCCGGCCGGACCCCAACTTTCTCGACCAGGACCCGTACAGCCACGAGGACCGGCCCCTCAATGGCGATGCCATGCTGGCGAGGAGCAACACGCTCGGCACACTGGGCCCCAACGATAGCGTCAGCGTCCAGGACATGGCTCGCGCTGGGAATCGCAGCTCCGTCGGCGGCGCAGCCCCGCTGCCGGTTGCCAAGGACGATGCCAGGGAGTATGACGACATCCCCGCCAGCCAAGTAGGGGGCGCACGAGAGCGGGGTTTGGATCGGTATACGCCCTACGGCGGCTATGACGACGAGTACCACGCCAAGGACGAGTCGCGAGGCTACCAAGATGAGTCGTACTACGGCCACCAGCAGTACGACGAGTCGGGCGCCTCGCTTCCCCTCAAATCGTACGCCAACCCCATGGGCTACGCCGACGACGAGCACGACGAGGCCCGCCAGAGGGACCAGTACTGGCAGACCAAAGACGAAGGCGACTACTACGACCGAAGACACCCGCCGAGCCTGTTTGCAAACAATCTCCAGGGACCCGTGCCGCCGAGAAAGGACATGGAAGACGAAGAGGCAAACAAGGGCCTTTTGGGTGCCCTCAAGGGAAAGTCTGGTTGGGGAGGCACTCTGGAGGAACAGATTGAAAGACGGCGAAGGGGCCTTGGTCGGCAAAAGTGGCCCATCCTCAGCTGGATTCTTGCGTGAGTGATCTGGATAGAGGCTTTCTCGTGGAAGGGGGAAAGTGACACTGACTATTCCTGCACAGCGCCGCTTTTGTCATTGTCTTCATCGTTGAGCTGATCAAGGCAAAGTCTGAGTCAGGCCAAGCCATCCAGACAAAGGTGGGTCATCAGGCTGTGTCCTAGCCTGAGGAACAACAAGCTCATCCCTATCTCCAGCCTCAATTCAACCCAATGATTGGTCCCTCATCGGAGTTTCTCATCGGCTTTGGTGAGTGCAAGCCTGCTCAGGCGCAAGGACTGGGAGGCTGACATACGGGGCAGGCGCTCGATTCGTGCCATGTATGCGCAAGGTGTCCGACCTGCCGACAACACAGCTGCTGCCCTGCATCAAGTCGTCGACCAAAGCGCTGAGCGACCTGACGGAGGCCGACGAGTGCCCCATCTGGCAGATCTGTGGTCTTCCCAACGAAAACACCTACGGACAGAGCTACCGATTCATCACACCCATGTTCCTCCACGCCGGCTTCATCCACATTGGCTTCAATCTCTTGGTACAACTCACACTCTGCACTCAGGTCGAGAAGCTCCTCTCGTCACCCTTTTACGCCATCATCTACTTTGCTGGCGGCATTGGAGGCAACCTGCTGGGAGGCAATTTCGGTCTCGTGGGCCTGCCTTCGACCGGAGCTAGTGGAGCGATCTACACCTGCATCAGTATCGACCTAATCGACCTGATCTACAACTGGCAATACGTGAGTAGACATTGCCTCCCGAGCAACAGAGATCTTCTAGCTTACCAAGACGGACACAGGAATATCGAGCAAAGACGAGGCTGATCATGTCGATTGTGTTTGCCATCATCGGTCTCGCTCTCGGTCTCTGTGAGTAATCATGTCGTATGCGGCCATGGATACTGGCTGACTTTCGCTCCAGTGCCCGCTCTGGACAACTTCGCCCACATTGGAGGCTTCGCTGTTGGGATACTGGGTGGACTCATGTTCTGCTCCTCCATCCACCCCACGAAACGGCACCGCTTGATTGTCTGGGTGTTCCGCGTCATTGCCGCTGGCTTGCTCGTCGGCTTTTGTGAGTTCTCCGGCGGCCTTGCACAAGCTTTTCCCCGTTCTGACCTAGAGACCCACACCAGTCGTCGGGCTCGCGACAAACTTCTACTCGAGCGATGACCCGAACAAGGCGTGCACCTGGTGCCGCTATCTCAGCTGCCTTCCTGCGTTTCCTCAATGCAAGGGCAACGGCATCACGAACTCAACCTCGACAGCTAACACTCGCAGAAACCTCCTCTTCGAGCTCTAGCATCCTCGCAGCCTCGCTCTCTGCTTTTCAAATCTCTCTCTCCTTTCTCGTCAACTCTCTTCATCTGTTATCTGGACAATTCGTCAATCTTTCATCGCTGGCATTGAGTGTGTAGATGAAATAGTCGAGATGTGTAGACGACCGACGACCAATTGTCGCAGAGAGGGCGGTGATGAGAGAGCACATCAGTTGCCTGGGTCGAAAACAAAACAAGGGGCCCGCTTTCGGAGTAGCAAAGGTGACCTGGACTGCTGCCTCATTTTGCCGCCTCTCTATCTTCACCGCCCCGCGACACAAGCGGAAGTTGAGATGAACAGGACAGCCGGGCCCCCTCTTCTCACATGATGAGTCCAAGAGGCGCCATGGAGAAGCGGTTCTTGTTCAAAAGGGGCCAGTGGGAGCTACGGACCGGCGCTTCGAGTTGTGATAGTGTCACCTCCCTACATCATCACTCATCCAGTCTTCTTCTTTTTCTTCTTCTCCTCTCCTTTCATTTCACCACTCCTGCTTTCTCGCTTCACTCTTGCTCCTGCGGCCTCCCAATCGCACGACCATGGGCGCCTGCATCTCGTCTACAGCTGTGCAGGACGCCAAGCCTCTGACGCCGGCAGCCCCCGGTGCACAGCAGCCTACTGCTGTCGGAATTCCGGATGGCGGTGCCCGAGAGGGGCCAAGTGACGAGGCCGCTGCTGAGTCTGCACGGGCGCCAGCTGGCAGTCAAACAGCAGACAAAAGCGTGACAGCTGCTGCTGCTGCTGCTGCTGCTGCTGCTGCAGCAGCTCCTTCTGTCTCTCCTGCTACTACCACATCCACCACCACGATGACGGAAGCACCAAAGCAAGACGTGGTAAAAGGTGACAATGAGCACTCGTTGCAATCTCTGTCTCTGACGTCCCAGACACACAAGATTGCCGCGATCGAAAGTGCAGATGGCTTGGCGCTGGTGGAAATGCGTATCAACCAGCTCAAGGCAAAGTACGGCGCTCCTCAAGGTGGTGACCACATCCAAATGCCTACAGTCATGGCAGCGGTGGCCGGCGAGCTACCGCTGAAGGACATGAAGAATGAACTGTACTGGGTTGGTGAGGTGTGTAGCTTTAACACGTCATGCTACCCTGCGCAAAGCGTTCACATTGCTTGTCATCCTGTCTAGATCTCTATTGGACAGCCAGGAACGAAGGTGGCTCTCAACTTCGACACCGGTAGTAGGTTAGTATTCATGCTCGGTCTTTTATTACCACTTGATACTGACAAAAGCTCTGTTTGCAGCGATCTCTTCGTCCAGCCACACAAGTTTGATCCCAAGAAAAGCACCACAGCAAAGGCAACAGGCAGGACTTTTAAGCTCACCTACGCCGATGGCACTCACGTCAGCGGAGACGTCTACACCGACAACCTCACCGTCGCAAGCTTCGCCACCAAGTCGCATGCAATTGGTGTCGCAACCGAGAGCACGTTTAAAGACGAAGGGACCGACGGCATCTGTGGTCTGGCATTCCAGGTGGGTCTTTAGACTGGCATCGCCACCATCAGCAAAGTGTCTGACATACATTCTCAATCCCTCGCAGAACATCTCCATGACCAAGGCCCCGTCCCTCTTCGACTCGCTCTACGCTAACAACAAGTCAACGATGAAGAACCACTTTGCCTTTGGGCTGTGGGAAAAGAATGCAGTGCTCGACCTGGGCCGCATCGACAAGAGCAAGTACCAAGGCGACATGGCCTGGTCCGGCATCGAAGGCAAGGCAGGTTACTGGCAGACTGGCTTCCAGATCAACCATGCGTCCGCAAACGGCATCATCGACACTGGCACCACTCTTGTACTTGGTCCCGTGCGCGACGTCGAGAAGATCCTCAAGGACGCGGGATGCGAGCTGAAGCACCAAGACGGTCTTGTCTTTGGCCTCTACAAAGAAGGGGCCATCAAGAACATCACGCTGACATTTGGAGGAAAGAGTTTCACCATGTCCAAGAGGGCGCTCTCGTACAAGCACGAGGGCGACAAAATCATCGCCTCGGTCTGTGGCGCCGATATGGGAAGTGGTGCGCCAGCATGGATCGTCGGTGGCTCCTTTCTCCAGGACGTGTATGCCGTCTTTGACGTCGAGAACAAGCGCGTAGGATTTGCGCCACGCAAGGCTTAGAGGGATCTTCCTTGGAAATACCCTTTCTCCCATGTCTACACCATCTCATCATCCAAGCTCTTCGTGAATCAATTAAAGCTCCTGACACCATTCAATTCACACTGACATGAATTCGAAGAGGAGAAGGAGAAAGAAATGCGATTGAGAAAGGCTTGCCGTGCCAAAGGTCGCGCCGCGCGCAGCGCGCAAGGTGATCGGCTGACCAACAAACCCTGTAGACTTACAGCGCATCGTCCACCGTTCTGCCCACACCTTGCTCTGACTTGACCATGATGTCATTTAATGCTGACACCAGAAGGCGGCATCAAACCCAGCCACAAGCTGCTGGAGCCATACCCATGGAGAAGAGAGGATCCTGGAGACGAAGGTGCTCCGTGCGTGGCAACCTAAAAATCCCGCGGTGCCGCGCACAATGTCTCTCATTGCCTCAGACCCTGAAGCGAGTATGAAGAAGCTGGCTTGCTAATGGTATAAGATGCAAGAAGGAGGAGGGGCATCTCAGGGTACGACAAAATCTTCATCAAGCAGCAGGACTATCATAGCTCCAGCATGACTGCTCGCAAGATCGTCTCTGTCATTGGCGCTACGGGCAACCAGGGTGCGGGTCTCATCGACGCGATTCTCGGGTCCAAGGAACTGTCGTCCCGCTACGCTCTTCGGGCTCTCGTCCGTGTTCCTTCCTCTTCCTCGTCCCAGTCTCTGGCTGCGCGCGGTGTCGAGCTCGTCAAGTTCGACCTCCACTCTGCCGACGTGGACGCGGCAGCCAAGGCGCTCCAAGGCTCCTATGCCCTCTATGCCCAGACGTTTACCGACTTTGGCAAAGAGGACGAGCAGTTCCCCCAAGGAAAGCGGCTCGTCGATGCCTCGCTGGCCGCTGGTGTCAAGCACTTTGTCTGGGCTTCGCTCCCGCATGTGCGGGAGGTGACACTGGGCCGCCTGACCCACCTCGACTACTTTGAAAACAAGGCATTGGTCGAGAGGTACGCCGAGGAAGCCAAGCAATCCAAGATGGCCTGCTCCTATGTCATGGCCGGCTGCTTCATGTCTAATTTCATCTCGGGACATATGCTTCAGCCCTCCCATGACGACCAGGCAGACTATACCTGGTCTGGCCCCTTTCACCCCAACGAGTCTCATTTTCCGCTCATCGATCCCCGTGTCGACATCGGCAAGTTTGTCGTTGGCCTCCTTGAGGCCGGTCCCGCCAAGTCGGACGGACAAAAAATCCAGGCCGTGTCGGAGTGGATCTCACCGGCGGACATCGTCGCGACCATCTCGTCGCTGACGGGCAAGAAATGCGTTGCTACTCGCGTCGAGCTCGAAACGTTTCGCAGCTTCCTGCCAGGCGATTTCGGCGGACCGTTTGCAGATGTCCTGTGCCTCAATGGCGAGTACGACTACTACGGGAAGGGCTCGTTCAGCCACCAGGCCCAGTCCGACGTGTTCTTCTACGCCGGGTTGGGTCCAAAGAAGTCCTGGAAGAAGTACGTGGAGGAGAACCTGCCCTTTCCCTTTGAGAAGTGAGGCCACGAGAAGTAGAGTACTTGTCAATTGCTCAGAACAGTATTTCGATCAACCTGTGAGAGAGTATGGCCTGCTCAAAGAGCTTCAAAACAAGCCTGACAAACCGACAGTGACCACATCGAGGGCGTAAGGCTCCAGATGCAGATTTATTTCGCGCTGACCTCTCTCCCCTGGTTGCAAGCTGCGCTTTCGTGGTCTGACCAATTCGCCCCTTGCGGGTGTGTTTTCACTCTCAAGATCTTCGCTCTGTAGGGTCCAGCGGACGTCGGGTTCACCTCCCTGATCACCAGCGAAGTGGACCGGAGAAGAAGGGTCCAGCTGTATGTGAATGTCGCAATCTTTGGAGGAAAAATTGACCAAGCGAACGACGAGCTGGCCCGTTTCTTTGTTGACGCCCACGCTCTTGTAGAGGTCGAGCTTCTTATCGATCACGCTGTCGCGCCATTCTGAAGACATGTCCTGGGTCTCGCTCTGACTGTTGAACGGCCGGTCCTGTACCTGGACCAGCTTCTGATCTTTTTTTCTTATAAATCCACCTTGTGTCTGCCGGAGAGGGTAGTCGTGCGTGGAATATGGGCCAACCACCTCGAGTGACTGGTTGAGCCAGTGATGAGCAGCGTTGTGCGTCGCTGGAAAGAGGGAAAAGGCCTGTTGGCAAAAGTAAGAGGTCGATCTCGAAATTTTGGCAGGCCCGATTGCCACGACGTTTGCCGCGTTTGGATTGTAGGCAAAGGAGGTCACGGAGGGCGCATAGGCTGAGCCGTAGCATAGATCGCCGTTCCTCTCTAGGCCGAGCATGTAAATGCACTCAGAGAGCGAGCCGCCCCAGTTGGGCGGACTGAGGTTGGCTTCCTGGTTGTGCAGCACGGCCATCTCGAGCTCGTAGATCCGTGTGTCGCTTCGAGGCCAGTGATCAAGCCGGTCGTAGTTGTCCCGGAACCACTGGGGCGAATTGTAGTCGTGGATGTCCACCGCAGTGTAATTCTTAATTGCGCTCGCTGCAGACATGATTTCGAATCGGCCCGTGCCAAATTCTCGTATGATGGACTCTTGCATGACGTTGAAGCGAGACTGGTAGGAGTTGTTGTGCGGGTAGTAATTTTCCCCGTTGCCGAGCTGGACAACGTGCAAGCTCCAAGGCTTCTTGCGGCCATTTTGTGCTCGTTTGTCGGCCCAGGGCCCTTGTTCGTCCGTGATGTAATGAAGTTCGTCAATGGCGTGGCGAGCGACGTCGTCCATGTCGCGCCCGTATGCTGCGCTGCCGTCGAGCGATGTTCCCGCAAACAGGCCCAGGCAAGCCTCAGCGCCGAACTGCTCAATCATGTCGAGCATCTCGTGCAGCCCAAACGACTCGGTATTCCACCCGGTACCCTGCCACGAAGGCAGACGACCTGGCCGGTCGATCAGAGGCCCGATTGTCTTTTCCCAATCGAATGCGCTTCCCATGTTCAGGCCCTCGAGGTCATTCCCGCCCGGCACCCGGACGAGCTTCGGACGCAATTGAGCCAGCGCCTCGGCTGCATCGGCTCGCAGATGCAGGTGGTGCCACTTTGGCGGGAAGAGGGAGAAGAGGGAAAAGTAGATCGGCCTGGACAACGCCTTGAGCAACTTGAATTCCAGTCGGCCCAAACCATCGGAGAAGTTGCCTGTCGGCTCGAGTGTACCTTCGAACAGTTTCCACTGAGGCGAGAGCGAGAGTGTAATATTCGTGTCGGCCCCCGTCGTACGGTCCTGCACCTTGAGGCTCACCTCGACAGGCACTTGGACCGTGTCGGGCCTGTCTTTGTTTTGGTCTTCCTCGTCCAAGCGTGCGTAGAACGAGAAACGGTACTTCGTTTCGCGAACAGCAATGCCGCCTGGCCAGCCTGGGTTCGAAAATCCGATGCCGACAGGGCCTGGTGCAATGAACGCACTTGTGGGAAGGGCCTTGGACAGGGGTCGATGGCGAGACGTGTCCAAGACCGTGTCTGGGCTGAGCTGGTCCCAGTATCTGACGGAGCCGCCGTCGTCTTGAAACGCACGATTTATGAGCAGGTTTGAGTAGATGCCTCCATCGGTGGCCTAAGGTAGTCCGCGTGCCTCATCGTCAGCTCGGAGCAGTGCCTTTGTTTTAAATCCGATAGACAGACTGACCTGGTTGATATTGGACTCGAGCATGAGATGGACTGCATAGTTGTTCACTGTCAGCCGAGAGGGGTCAACCACGAAGGTGTAGTTGCGCGTGCTGGATCCGGTTGCAAATGGGTGCTGCGTCTGCTGTCTGGCCGACGCGACACGGAACAAAGGCGAGAGTGATGCAGCGACGATACAGAAGAGCGGCGACTTCATGGTGGTTGGCTGTTGTCAGCTTTGGTATGCGTCCCTGAAGCGATGAATGTAGAGACTGCTGCCCGGCCTATGTTCTGTGTCGGAAGGGAGAAGTTGCTCAAGGGGACCGAGCTCCACAATGTCCTTTCTCCGTCCATCGTGGGAGCGGGCCTTGATATTGGCGGGTGGCCTGAGCGTTGTGAAATAGCGTCTTGGACTTGGCCCGCTTCGGCCCGCCCAGCGTGTCAGTACAGTGTCATGACAGGGTAAACACTCTGTATTGATTGAGGATGTTTGGGTGATTGGCTAGTACGTGAGGGACTTGCTCTGGTAGAGAGCGTTTGAGTTGCATAAAGAGGAGGGAGGGGGGGAGGGGCGAGGCGAGTTGAGGGGCGAGGCATGATCTCGAGGCGATCGAAAAGCTACCAATACTCTCAGGAATAAAGAGTGACACTATCGATATGGCACTCGGTGTGGTCACTGTAGACTTTGGGCTTGGCACCGACAACACCAGGTTTCGTTGTTAGTCCAAACTGGTCCCATGCTTGCGTACACCACAAGGTGTCCTTGTCATAGGCTGCTATCGTGATGTCTGTAAAGATGACTGGTCCAAAATCCCAGCTCGCTCCAATTTGAAGCCCGACCGCGAAGAGAACTGTCCAAAGATCGCAGTAAGAACTCTTTGTCTGGAGGGTGACTTGCCTCTTAGCACCGGATGCCTCGTAGCACGGGCATCCATTTGAACTCACTGTAGTCGAATGTTTGGGAAGGAGAGTAGGTGAAGCTAACCGAGTTACCATCAGAGCTGCCTACGGTGACGACCCAGTCATGAAACTCCCTAATGTACCTGAGATCGAACGGGACCATCTGGCCAGGATCGACACTATTGCCGTCTACCATGAAGGTACCCTGCGAAAATGTCTTGCCCTTGTAATAATCGCCCCCAATAAGCCACATCGGTTCTTTGTTTGTCTTTGGGTTTCGTCCTTGAAGTAGGCTCCGAAGCTTTTCCTGGTGTCATTGTAATCATTGAGCTCTTGGAAGCCCCACTCTGTCACTTCCTCTGACCGGCTCAAACTCACCGTAACTCCTTCCATAATCCCCACTCCGTCTTTTTGCAAGCCAGGCCACACAGAGGCCACATTGGATCCAGGCGGCAGGAACTTTGGAACGGTCACTTTTCCGCTAAGCCAGAAGACTTCTGTCTTCACCTTGCGGCCGATGCCGTGGAAAGTTGTCTCAGGGGGGCCTAACCCGTGGTTGGCCAATGATAGGGTGGCTATGACGAGTAAGAAGACGTAAATGGCGACAGGAGCAGACATGACGCGCAAATGTGTCTCGGCTGGGCGGCTCTTGCTCGTTAGCTGTGGAGGAGATGGAGGAGAGGAAGAGATGGAAGGATAGAAAGAGATGGACGGAAAGGAAGAGAGGGAGTGAGAGGAAGAGGGGACGCTCAGTATCCTTCCGCGGCGAGAGCGCGGCGCGACTTCTTGCTCCAACAACAGCTTTCAAGCGCACAGCTTCGCGAACTTCAACAGAATGTCCGACTAGCTTGAAGAAAAGGACTACCTTGCCGCTCCGCCCTTCCCTTGCCCTTGACCATGTCCCTACTACGATATTGCTCTTGATCTGTCTCTGTTGCTATCACAGTACCCAGTGATTTTGTTCTGCCACCCTGCCCTCTCTCATGCGGCATTTTTGCTCGCGTTGTCTTCTTTCAAACCCCTTTGCCAGACGCAGACGGTGTCTCGTTCCTCAGAGGCATCTGCAGCGTGTGTGCGGACGGCGGTGACTACGAGAAGATGTGCTCCTTTCTGGAGGAGATCACATTTGACTCGCCGCACGCTGTACTATTTGCTGCTTTCTCAAGATTCGTTGCCATCACTACCAAGCTCCGCCAGCGCTCGGCCAAGAAGCGGACAATCCGGGAACAGTGCCATTCTCAATCTCGCCGAAGGAGGGAAGGAAGGCGGCCGTTAAACGTCTTCACTGTGTTCACACGTGTGTCGCGCGCCGCGCCGCGCGCAACAGCCGTCCACTGTGATCGAAGCAATTGTCGAAAGTCAAAAAAGGGCAGACTAAATGACGCGCTTTCTCCAAAAAAGCTGAATCGGATTTGACAGACATCATATTGCAGGAAGAAGGGGGGAAAAAGTGTGGCTGGGCAAGACAGTCAGTCCGGCGCCCCCACGGCAAAAAAAGACGGACAATTAGTAGTACTCCTACGGCCTCCGATTTCAGCTCCTGTATCTGCTTGGGAGCCCCTCACAGGCACATCTGATCTTCGACGACGACGACCGCGGCAGGACACTTTTGCTACCCAGGGCTGCGTGTTTCGAGCCCGGCTAATATACTCCGCGCGCTGCAGGCGACTCTGGCGCCGCGGGCTCCGATCAATACAGGGCGCATCTAGCCGGTGGATCGCCCTTGCTCAGGAACACCAACAGGAACGCACACATAGGAGCCTCGCACTCCTCGCAGAACCAGTCAAGCGAGTGCGGCCATGACTGCGGCCGGCTCCTCTGCCAACGATGCGTTGCATCACCTCTACGACCAGACGTCGGCCATGCTTGGCTTTGGGCAGCAGCAGCAGCAGCAGGAGGGTGCCGCACAAGGCGAGCAAGGAGGCGAGTCGCAGGACCAAAAGGACATAGATGGACCGGGCAACCACCCTCAGGATGAGAGCAACCCGATGCATGGGTCAGACATGAAGGCCTCCGAGGACGAGACGAGGGGGGAGCAGACCCAGAAGGCGGGCTACGAAGAGGCGTCCAAGCCGGGCCAGCGCACGACACAGTCTGGACGACAGGCCGATGCCCTGGAGCGAGCCATGGGCGAGGAAGGGCCTGTGGGGCAGCAGCTGGGTGCGCAACTCGATCGCGAGCTCAAAGACGACTTGTATGCGCGTCAGAGAAACGAAGGTCATGAGCCGAAGCTGCAAGAATCGACAAAGGTGGCCGCTGGCGCCGCCGTCGGTGAGCCACTGCAGAGCGACCGTAACCGTGCAGAAGACGCAAAGGAGCAGCGCCTGAAGGAGGAAAAACAAGAGAAGGCGGAAGACGACTCCGACACGGCATCTATGCGAGAAGAGAACGAAAAGGATCAGCCGTCGCCCGCAACGCAGCAGCACCCACACCAAAAGGGACCCGAGTGGGCCTCAAGGCCCGACGATGCGCAGCGACGCAAGCTCAAAGAGGCTGCCGCAGAGCGAAAGAGGCAGGACTCGGGCAGGGAGAGCACCTGGAGGCGCCTCAAAAAGGGGCTCAAGCCGCAGGACGGCGCAGGCGAAGGGGGAGAAGGCGGCGAAGGAGCAGACCAAGACAGGGCGCAGGGACCACTGGACATTCGAGGCATCGACCTGCTGCGCGACCCAAAGGAGAACGAAGAAAGGGCGAGGCAGCAGGCCGAATCGGGGCAGAGCAACGAAGACCAAGCACCACCCCCGCCGCCAAAGTCGGGTGCATCGAACAACCTGGGCCAGCTCTTTGTGCCGACGCCCAAGACACCGAGGACGCCAAGCGGCGCATCGCCCTCGCAGCCGAGCCCGTCTTCACGGCGCTTCAGCTGGCGCGGACAGCCTTCGCCCTCGGCGACCCAGGATGGCCAAGAGTCGCCGGCCGAGAGCCCCACGCAGGCCAAGATGACGCGCATCAGCAAGCTCATGATGGGCTCCCAGTCCCGTTCGTCGTCGACGATGGCCAATGGCACCTCGTCTACGATGCCTGCCACGGCACGTGACGACAACGAGGCCGGAGACCAGGACGACGGCACCATCAGAGGCGTCGACGGCATGACCCACCATCCAACGGGCGGCGCTGCAGCCCGCTGGGGCGTGCTGAGGCAGCGTCTCAAGGAGAATCGGGCAAAGAGGTCCAAGACTGGCGACACAAAGAGCCGTGTCGTAGGCCAGATGAGCGTCGTGACGGAGCTGCAGTCGGGCATCCTCCCCGTCTTCCTCCTCAAGATGAGTCTGGAGCGCGACGAGGCAGGCCACCGTCGCATCCCCGTCCTCCTCAATCACGTTCGCCTCAAGATCACCGACAGCATCAACATCTTCCACAACACCCATGCCATCTTTCGCATCGAGCTCGAGTACGGCGATGGCCTGGTCCGCTGGGTCTGCTACCGTTCCCTGCGCGACTTTATCAATCTGCACACCCACTACCGCGCCGCCGCTCTCCGCGGCTACCTTGGCCGGCCCGTGGGCGCCGGCGAGGGCGACGTGGGCCTACCGTCTTTCCCCAAGACGAGTCTGCCCTACTTCAACCAGCTCAAGCAGCAGGGCTGGACAAAGAACAGCGAGAATGTAAAGGCCGACTTTGCAAAGGCTCAGCGCGACGCCCTCGAAGACTACATCATCGAGCTTATCAAGCGCACCATGTTCCGTCCCGAGGCCAACCGGCTGTGCAAGTTCTTTGAGATCAGCGCCCTGGGCATCTCGCTCTCGACCCGGGGAGGCTACCAGGGGAAGCAGGGCTACCTGCGCATCCTCTCTCGCTCCTCGCGCAAGGATGCCCAGCGCGGCATCTTGACGCCCGTCAGCTGGGCAAAGAGCCACGAGCCCAAGTGGTTCATCGTCAGAGAGTCGTACATTGCCATCGTCGACGAGCCCGACACGCTCCAGGTCCACGATGTCTTTTTGATCGATGGCAGCTTCGAGATCGAACGGCCAAAGAGACTCTACAAGCAGACCATCCACCTCGCCCATGAGCTGGGGCATGGCAGCGGCGCAAAGGAGCGAGGCTCGAGCGAAGATGTTGAGGGAGAAGGATCTGGGAAGAACCGATCGCAAGAGGGTGACGAAGGCGGAGAAGATACGCCCCAGACTGGTACGACGGCAAGGACCATGCAGGAAGCTTCCGAGGCAGACAGCCCCAAGACGCGGGCTCAGAAGCAGACGGAGCATCGTCGGAATGCCAGTGCACCAGCTGGTAAATCCAACGACAAGACAGCCCTCTTGACCGAGGGACAGTTCAACACGGAAAAGATTCGAGGCAAAAAGTCGGGCAAGAGCAAAGTAGCTGCATTCGAGCAGGAAGAGGGAGAAAGCACAGACGATGACGATGTCTTCGAGGGCCAGTCGGGCAACAGGAAGAGATCGAAAGACGATCCAAACGCAAACGTCTCGTCGCACACCTTCTACATCCGCAACGCCGAGCGAAAGCTCAAGCTCGTCGCGCGCAACGAGAGGCAGATGGACCAGTTCATCGCCAGCATGGACCGGGTGGCCAGGCGCAACATCTTCAGCCGCCCCAATCGCTTCGGCTCCTTTGCACCCATTCGTCTCAACTGCAATGCCCAATGGCTCGTCGATGGTCGCGATTACTTTTGGCAGGTCAGCCGTGCGCTGCTCAGGGCAAAGGACCGCATCTTCATCCACGACTGGTGGCTCTCGCCCGAGCTGTACCTTCGCAGACCCGGCCATCCAAAGTACAGGCTCGACAACATTCTCAAAAAGAAGGCAGAGGAGGGCGTCAAGATCTTTGTCATCATCTACAACGAGGTGTCGAACAACTTTACGCCCACCGACTCCAACTACACCAAGCAGCGCCTCATCGGCCTCCACCGCAACATCTACGTCCAGCGCAGCCCTTCGCACTTCCAGACAGGTACCTTCTACTGGGCGCACCACGAAAAGCTGTGTGTAGTCGACGAGACCATCGCCTTCATGGGCGGCCTCGATCTCTGCTTTGGCAGATGGGACACGTCGACCCACATGCTCACCGACAACACGCACCCAAGCCTGATCCCCGGGCAATCAAATGCC
The DNA here is from genome assembly GCF_003144295.1 of Acaromyces ingoldii. Lineage (NCBI taxonomy): Eukaryota > Fungi > Basidiomycota > Exobasidiomycetes > Exobasidiales > Cryptobasidiaceae > Acaromyces > Acaromyces ingoldii. Next base: position 809,848 of record NW_020290247.1, read on the forward strand.
TCTGCCGACGGTCTCTCGGAAGATGGACCAGCGCCCGCGGCTGACCCGGCTCTGCTGGGCCCAGGCGCGAACGGCAAGGAGTTCTACGTGTGGCCAGGCCAAGACTTTGCCAACGAGCGAGTCATTGAGTGGCACGATCTCACCAAGCCCCAGGATGACCTCTTCGAAAGGCATCGGCACCCGCGCATGCCCTGGCATGACGTCGCTCTCCAGCTCATTGGGCAGCCGGCAAGGGACCTGTGTCGACACTTTACGCAGCGATGGAATTTCCTCCTCCGAATCAAGAACCACAAGCGCCTGATGCCGTTCCTCGTCCCGCCGCCCGACTTTCAGCCGTCTGAGCTCAAGAAGTTCGACTTGACAGGCACCTGTGAGGCTCAGATCTGCCGGAGCGCAGGGCCATGGAGTCTCGGCACGGCGAGCACGGTGGAACACTCGATTCAAAACGCATACCTCAAGGCGATCCAGATGAGCGAGCACTTTGTCTACATCGAGAACCAGTTCTTTGTCACAAGCACCGAGACGAGGGGCACCGTCATTGAGAATCAGATTGGCGAGGCCCTCGTCAGCCGCATCATCCGCGCCCACCGCGAGCAGACACCGTGGCGAGCCGTCATCATCATTCCTCTGATCCCTGGCTTCCCGATGCCCATCGATCATCCCGATGCCTCGTCGGTCCGGCTCATCGTCGAGCTGCAGTACCGGTCCATCTGCACGGGTGAGCACAGCATCTTTGGAAAGCTTCGCCGCGAGGGAATCGATCCGGACAACTACATCACCTTTTTCTCACTGCGCCAGTGGGGCCGTCTGCCCGGTGGTCAGCTGACGACCGAGCAGGTGTACATCCACGCCAAGGCCATGATCGTCGACGACCGGCTGGCCCTCATCGGCTCGGCCAACATCAACGAGCGGTCGCAACGCGGCGATCGCGACTCCGAGTTGGCATGCGTCGTCAGGGACACGGACCTCGTCGATGGCACCATGGCTGGCAAGCCCTTCAAGGTCGGTCGTTTTGCCCACTCGCTTCGCGTTCGACTCATGCGCGAGCACCTGGGTGTCGACGTCGATGAGATCGACGCTGCAGCCATCGAGGAGCAAGACCGGCGTCCGTCGCGGATGCTGGACGAAGACGACCACTGGGACCCCGCCAACGAGCAGGGCAAGGACGGCGATCCGAGCGTGGGGACGACGCAGGTGCATCCACGCAAGCAGTTTGGCAACCTCGGCCGGACCGTGGCCGAATTTGTCGGACCGGTGGGCTCGGGTGCGAGACGGGAGGCAAAGGAGGAGCTGTCGGGTGTCGCTTCGAGGATGAAGGAGCAAGAGAACGCGCAGCTGGCAAAGGACGACAAGCAGCAACAGCACCCGATGCACCGGCACGGTGCTGGCGAGTCCGTCGAGCAGCCCATCCCCGAGAGGATCGAGCGCATCGTCGAGACGCACCATGCGAGACCAGGCAAGGGCTCCGAGAACACCGTCGTACCTACGGTCGAGGAGCGCATCATCGTCGACGACCCGACGCTGGCGCCGGGCGCAGGCGACGGTGCATCGACGCCTTCACATGCAAAGAGCAAGAGTGGCGAAGACCTCAAGCGGGCCATGTCTAGCAAGGTGAGTTTTGCCTTCTCCTCTTCACATCCGCGCTGACCGGGTTCAAACTCTCTAGATGTCCATCAACCCGTGGGCGCCGCCCGCCACCACGCCCGAGATTGACGCCGACATGTTCGAAGACCCGCTCGACGACCGCTTCTTCAAGGACATGTGGCTGGCATCGGCCGTGCACAACACGCAGATTTTCCGAAAGGTGTTCAAGTGCGTGCCCGATGACACGGTCACGACGTGGGCAGAGTACAAGGCCTTTAATGCATGGGCCGACCGGCTGTCCCGCTCGAGTGGCCTGGCTCCCACGGCATCGACCACGGCGGCGGCGGCGGCGGCGGCGGCGGCGCCAACAGCAAACGGGACCAAGAACTCGAAGCCCAACAGCCCGCAGATCAAGCCTCAGACCTCGCACGTCAACGGGACAAGTGGAGCGACCGGCCACGAGGAAGAGAATCACGACAGCGGCTACTCTTCGGGCGCAGGCCTGGCCTCGGCGGAGACGGGCCACTCCAAGGGCTTGGAGGGCGCTTCGTCGAGCCAGTCGCACCGTGGAAGCCCTGCAGCGCACGAGAAACACCTCCCGACGACGAGTCCGCCTGCCAACGCCTTTCCAAAGCACATTCCCAAGCCCGACGACGGCTTCACCAAGAGGGAGCTCGAGCAGATGGAGGCCCTGCTCGAAGAGACGAGGGGCACCCTCGTGCTCTTCTCGACGCGCTTCCTCGAGGCAGAGGACCGTTCAGACAACCTCTTGTTCCCCATGGACAAGATCAACCCGCTCAAGTGGGTAGCCTGTCTTTCGCTTCCTCCACCGTTACTGACCTCGTCCCCCCTTTTTCCTGCAGCGTTTACGACTGATCCTCTTGTCTCTCTGTCACTGCTCCGTTTTCACGATTTTCGCATCGAAGAGTCTATAGAATTCCCACTATTTCACCGAGCTGCCTCCCATGAATATTTGAGCGCCCCGCGTATTCTCTCGTCTCTCCCTTCCGGCGTCACTTGTTTCCCTTACACAACTTCTATGTCAGCGAGCTGCCCCACCTGGTAAGAAGCAGACAAGGCGACTCACCTCTCCAAACAAACTTGCCCCATGCCTTGCCGTGCGTGCCGTCAAGCTTGAGCCGGACGCGCGTCACTTGCCAGTAGCAGAGGTGGTCCTGCTGCTTCTGCTCCTTGGTGGGACCCGCGAGTGGTTGGCCTTGTTCGACATCGAGGCCCTTTGCGGCCCAGCGCCGCTGGCGGACGCGCATGCCGACGCCCGACGCAGGCAGCGAGGCGAGGTGCTGGTAGAGCGTCTTGGAGGGCGCCAGCGCCGTGAGCGAGGAGCGCTTGACGTGTGAGAGGAGGTGCTGGGCCGCTGACGATGGACCCGGAAGGGCCTCCCGGAGCAGCGTCGCCGTCGGTCGCAGCATCGTTTTCGTCGTCTTCGTCGTCGATGCTATCGGCAAGCAATGGAAAGGTAGTAGATAGAAGAGGGGAAGTTGTGTCGAGGAAAAAGTCAAAGCAGGATACGTCACGTGATTTTTCTTTTCGGGTCGGCCTTGCGTCGCAGATCGCCCTTGTTGACTGGTCACTACCACCTGACACTGTCCCCTCTCCTCCCTTCCGCTCTCTTTTTGAGTAGGGCAAGAGCGTCAACACCGCCCGATCCACCTGCATTGGCGATCACAGGGAATCGTAGCGGCTGATCTCCCGCCCCTGTAGTGCATCGCCCGTTTCGTCGCGACTATCGGCTTGTGGGACGGGAAGAGAGAGAGAGGAGAGGAAAACAGAAGAGCATCGGAGAAAGCGAGGAAGGAGAAGTGCAGAAGGCGTTTTCTTCCAGAAAAGAGTGACGACGAGATAGGGGATGGCCCCGTCGCCCGCTTATGATGCTTTACGACCACAAGTACCCATGCAATCCGCCAAGCATCCGGCGCCACCGGCAACAGTCGACATGGATGAGCGAAGCAAGAAGAGGATGAAGCGGGCGCACGAGGAAGAGGGAGAGCTGCAACAGCAAGCTAGCGAAGGGGGAGATGCTCCGAGACCGACTCTGGGCGGCGTTGTCGAGCAACAAGGGTCCAATGCCGGTGGGCTAGACCTGCCGGGTGCGGTTGGAAATGCCTCCCGACAGAATCATCAGCAGCCGCCTGTCATTGGCGGGGGTCATCGCGCCTCGCTTCCCCAACTCGCTCTGCCCGGAGGCCAGTCGCCGCGCCCGATGGGTCCCCCATCGTCGTCGGTGTCGTCAGGGAATCCGAATATGAACAACAATGCATTCAGACCGTCACCGGGTGCTACAGCAGGGCCTTCGATGCGGCCTTCCAACCCGGCGACACCACAGGGCCAGCTGCCAGTGCAAGGCTCGACTCCGACTTCATTTTCAAGACAGTCGATGAGTGGGCCAGCGACGCCTGCCGGATCATCGGGCTTCAGAACGCCCGTCACGGGACCGCAGACGCCCGTCGGTCCCGGGCAGCCGCTGCCGCCTCCGAGCTCTGTCAGAGAGGGCAAAGCAAAGGATCCTTTTGGAGGGGGAAGTAGCGGCGGTGGTGGGGGAGGGGGAGGAGCAGGTGTCGACTCGTTGCAGGATCTCATGGGCATGACTGGTGTCGATCTTAGGGTGAGTCGTGATGCTCACATTAACTTTGGGTTCCGCTAACAGTACGCTTGAAACAGGCCGAGGAAGAAGCCATCCAAAAACGAGGCTCGCTTGCTCAGTCGTCAGTAGCGACAGCCGCTGTTGCGCATGGCCACGGACAGGCCATGACACAACGGGCGAATGTGCCCAGGTCGCTGCCGTTCTACCTCGAGATCTTTCCTCTGTCGCATCACATCCACAAGATTGGTGAGTGTGTTCCAGGCCTGTAGATAGACCGCGAGGGGGCATGCTGACGCAGGTTATACAGCGGCAAGATACGGGTTAGGGGTAGAGCCCGAGGTATTGACGTACATCTCCATCGCGACGAGGGTGCGGTTCCGCAACTTGCTCGAGTCGATGGTCACCGCTTCAAGACATCGCAACTGGTCATCGCATCTCAGACCACCGCCGATGTACGAGGGCGAGGAGGCAGGAAGCGACTCGAGCCGGCCAATGTATGACGAGGAGATTCACGATGATCCGTCCAAGCTTCTGGCTGCGCTGGCGAAAGTGGAAAAGGCCGAAGAAGCGCGGGCAAGACTGGCGCGGCAAGAGAGGGAGGAGAGAAAGGCGGCGAGGATGGAGGGCGCAGAGGGGGATGGGCCAAGCGCTGGCGAGGAAGGAGCAAGAGACGGGGCAGCAGAGGGCAGCGCCGGGGGCGGCGGCGAGGGTGGGGAAGAGGGAGGCAAGAAAAAGGGAGCAAAGAAGCCCGGTGTGGCAGCCACTGCTCGCAACATGACGGAGGACAAGCGGCTGAAGCTGGCCAACAAGACGGCAGCGGCGGCGCTTGGCTTTGGAAACACGGGCAAGGCATGGATGTTTGGGGGTGCCTCGGCATCCTCGTCGCCATCGCCGGCGGCATCGAGCGGCAAGCTGAATGGGAGCGCAGGGGGCAAGGCTCTGCCGAAGCCGAGATTCGCACCGGCGCCCGATCAGCAGGCGTCCTCCTCCTCGTCCTGGAGCTCCTCCAAGCTCGCGCCAGGCTCCACTAGCTCAGGGTCAAGCTTTGCCAACCCTGGTGGATGGGGCGACTTGGCGGCTCGACAGCGAGCACAGGAGGAAAGAGAGCGCCAGGCTCGCGTTCGCGTCACTCTCGACGATGCCCTGTACGCCCTCGAGATGGAGCGGGCAGGCGGGGCGGGCAGGGGAAGCGGCGAGTCGGTCCTCTACAAGACGAGGGCGCTGGGCAGTCGAGCGTTTCCTCCGCCAAAAAATCCGCCGCCCTCTTGACCTCCCATCTAACCCCCCTCTTACTCTCTCTCTCACTCCTTCTTGCGCCTCTCGAAAGGAAGCCCTCCCTCGTCCCTCTCCATGCCTCTCTCAGATGTGTAACAGTACGTCATTTTTCGCAAGACAAACAAAAGACACCAAAGTTTCCCATTTTTTTTGTTTCAATTGCCTTCCGCTTAGCTATCACCCAGATCTCTGGCCACCTGTGTGTTGGCCGTATCGTCTGTGGCCGCATGGCTGGGCATGTTGGCCGCCTGCGGGTCGGGCACCGTGTTGGCCTGCACCTTTGCTGTTCCCTCCATGACGACCTGCTCCACGCCTTCGACGTCCATGCCTGCGATGTTTGCCTGCGTCTCTGAGCTGGCCTTCTTTTTGTCACTGCTGCTGCTGCTGCTGTCGGCCGCACCTCGCTGAGGCACCGGCGGGGGCGCATCGGCGGCCTTGTCCACCTTTGCTGGCTGTGCGGCCGGCTGCTCCTGGAAGACGGGCGCCTGGCCACCGCCGCTCTGCACGCCGCCGCCGCTCTCCTGCGCCTTGTCGGGCTTCTTTTCAAACGGATGGTTGCCTGCCTGCGCTGCTGCGGCCTGCTCCGTGAGCGCCTGCGTCGTCCCGTCGCCGGCCTCGGCGGCGTGCCCGGCGCCACCACCACCACCACCGCCGACGGGCGCCGAGACGTGGGCCGACGTCGTCGGCGGCAGCACGGTGTGGATCGCCGGTCCGAAGGCGTCGTACTCGCTGAGCGAGTCGGGGAACTCGCGGCAGTTAAAGTCCCAGCTCTTGACCAGGCGCGCCCGCTCGCATGCCTGCTTCGTCCACGGCTCGGCATACGTCAGGGGCGCATAGGTCGAGTAGCTGAGCGCAGCAATGGCGACGAGGATCGAGGCGGCGAGGAAGCGGTACTTTGGCCGCAGGCCAGAGGTGAGCAGGTCAAACAGTACGGCCATGAGGAGAATGGCAAAGTAGAGGGCGGGGAGGTAGTGGTGCACGAACAGCTGGCGGTTCATGAGAAAGAAGGGGAAGAAGTGCATCGCCCAGCCCAAGGCTAGGAAGCCGGCCGTCTGGTCGTAAAAGACCACCATGGCTTTGGGAAGAGAACTGTGAGTTGTTGCGGGAGAGCTGTCCGGAAATTAGCCACCACTCACAGTCGTGGTAGTCGCGATAGCCTCGTTTGGCTCGCAGCATGAGCAGCGCCCGAATGGCGACGTAGACCATGATGGCACACAGGCTCCCCCACCAGATCAGCGGGTTGCCCACCAGGTAGACCTGCCTGTGGTCCTTTGTCCAGAAGTTGATGCCCCGCCTCAGCACCGGCCACGTCTGGGGTCGCGAGTCGTAGGCGTGCCTCTCCGTCAGGCCGGCATTGGTCTCCCACATGACCCGCTGGAGCTCCAAAAAGCGTCTCCAAAACGACGGGCGGAGGTAGTTGACCATCTCCGGGCCTTTATGGCCCGAGGTCATCTCCAGGAGCGGGTGGGTGTTCGTCTCGATGTACCATAGCGAGTTGTCGTACGGCGCCATCGTCGTTGGACTTGTCCTTCTCGACCGCTGAGAAGGAACGACGAGAAAGAGGCCCGAACAGGTGTGCGTGCGTGCGTGTGAGTGGATTTTTAGGCTTCGGCATTGCCCGCGCCACGTTTTCTAATTTTGACGCCGCGAGCTCGGCATAGGCGGCTGGCCCACCCACCAGACCGCTCGCTCGCTTTCTTCCTAAACCAAGGCGCCCTTGCCAACCATCACGTTTGGATTCCAGCAGCATGACGTCTCTCGGTCAGACGGCTGCGTCCGTGCGGTCACGAGGCGTGGGAGGAGGTGCTGGCGCGGGTGCAGCGTCGACACCGGACGGGTCGCCGTCGTTTGATGACCCATACTTCCAGGTGAACACCCCTCCGCGGGGCGCATCACTAGCGCCACGACAGCCACCGCCGGCCGGGGGCTTGCTGGGTAAGGGAAAGGGAGGAAAGCAGGCGAGTGCAACGATGGGTCCTGCCAGTGGTATCTCTTCCGTCGAGTGGAAGTTTCTCGCGGGCATCGTCGTCGTCGCCTTCATCGTGCGCATGTGGAAGATTGGCCAGCCCAGCAGCGTCGTGTGAGTTGGTGCCGTCTTCATCACTTGGCAAAGACAGAGGCTGACGGAGTAGTCCACCACCACCAGCTTTGATGAGGTGCACTTTGGAGGATTTGCGTCAAAGTACATCAAGCAGCACTTTTTCATGGACGTACACCCACCGCTGGCCAAGCTCATGATCGCCTTTGTCGCATGGATCAATGGCTTCCACGGCAACTTCGACTTCAAGGACATCAGCAAGTGAGTGTGCTGTCTAAACTCTCGATCGAATTATCCTTACTGACTTGCTTCGATGACAGGGAGTACCTCGTCGGGGAAGGCACGCCCGTGCCCTACGTCGCAATGCGCAGCATGAATGCCATCCTGGGTGTGGCGACCGTGCCCTTGGCCTACCTCACCCTGCGTGCTCTGTCGCTGCGAGCCACTTCGGCCATGGTCGGTGCGCTCCTCGTCACCTTTGACAACGCTCTCGCGACGCAGTCCCGCCTCATCCTCCTCGACTCGCCCCTCGTCTTCTTCACCGCCTGGACCACCTACGCCTGGGTCTCGTTCTGCAACGAGGAGCGCCGGAGAGCTTTTACAAGCACCTGGTGGTCATGGCTCGCGCTGACTGGCTTCGGTCTCGGCTGCGTCGTCTCCGTCAAGTGGGTGGGCCTCTTTACCATTGCGACGGTCGGCGTCTGCGTCCTCGTGCAGCTCTGGTCCCACCTGGGCGACGTGCGCCAGCCGCTCTCGACGATCATTCGGCACTTCTTCGCCCGCTTCCTCTGCCTCATCATCATTCCCTTCAGCGTCTATCTCTGGTGCTTTGCCGTGCACTTGGCCGTACTCAACCGCAGCGGCGACGGCGACGGCTTCATGTCTTCGGCCTTCCAGCACACGCTCAAGGGCCACGGCATGCGCGACACGTACGCCGATGTGGCCCTCGGGTCAACGGTCACGATCCGCCACCTCAACACCCAGGGCGGCTACCTCCACTCGCACCCGCACAACTACCCCACGGGCTCGGGCCAGCAGCAGATCACCCTCTACCCGCACGTCGACGAGAATAACGAGTGGATCATCGTCAAGGCGCCCGGAGCCGACGACCCACCGCCGCCGACGGACAAGGACGGCGTGCCGCTGCCCGTGGCAGGCCCCCACGAGGCAGAGAAGCACTGGAATGCTACCCTCGACTACCTCCAGCACGGTACAGAGATTCGCTTTGTGCATCGCAAGACCAACAAGCGCCTGCATTCCCACGACCACCGACCACCGATCACCGAGGCCGACTATCAGAATGAGGTAGGTAGTTGCTTCTCTTTTAGTTCTCAGGAGTCTGCCTGTCTGTCTGTCTGTCTGTCTGATGCTGACGCATGCTTCTCCATCCCAAGGTCTCGGCGTATGGCTTTGTCGACGAGGAGGGAAGGACTTTTGCCGGCGACAGCAACGACCACTGGATCGTCGAGATTGAACGGGGCGACTCGTCGGACTCGCAGAGCACCAAACGGGTCCGCGCTCTTCGCTCCGTCGTCCGTTTCCGTCACACATTGACGGGCGCCTACCTCTTCTCGCACAAGATCCCGCTGCCCGATTGGGGCTACGGCCAGCAGGAAGTCTCGGCAAATAAAGCAGTGGGCGCACCACGAGCACCCAGAAAGAAGTAGCCTTTGTCTCCGTCTCTGTCACTGTCACTCCTCACTCTGGTTTTGGAAAAAGCAAATGTATGATCGATTGGCACTGAAGAATAAACCCAACTAATACAAGAACGTGCGGTAAGGGTAAGGCCATGGGAAAGAGGTCACCCCTGCCTCATGAAAATGTAGGCGAGCCTGCGGACGAGCCAGCGAGGAGCGAGTCTGACACTGAAGGAGAGGACGTTGTTCAAGTAGCCGGGGACGATGACGGCCTTGTTTGAGTCGAGGGCTTTCAGCGTCGCCCTGACGACGTCGTCCATTGTGGTAAAGGGCAGGAGGACCTTGGACGGGTCTGCGCCTTCCTTTGCCCAGATCGGCGATACGGTGGCGCCGGGGAGGATGGCGACGACGGCGAGGCCGGTGTTGTGCATCTGGTGCTCGTGGTGCAGCGCCTCGGTCAGGGAGAGGACGTAGGCCTTTGAGGCGGCGTAGAGCGACATGTGCGGGATGGGCATGAGGGCGGACAGGGAGGACATGTTGACGATGCCAGCCATGCGGTGCTTGCCGTAGAGATGCTGCCGGGCGCGGTAGTAGGCGGCTGCATCGACGAGCGTCTGGGTATAGAGCTGGACGAGCAGGGTGAGGGTGACGATGTTGAGCTGCAAGATCTGCTCGACCTTTGCCAGTTCGAGGTTGTCCGTCGGCCCACCGATGGCCATGCCTGCATTGTTGGCGAGGATGGCGACGGGGAGGCCCTTGGTCGCCTGAAACACCTTTTCGGCAGCGCCAGTCGCAGAGAGGTCCTCGCAGATGATCTTGACGTCGACCTCTGTGTGGCCGAGACTGACACAGGCCTCGCGAATGCGGCGCTCGACACGCTCCAGCTTGCTCCGCGTCCGCGCGACGAGGATGAGCGAGTGGGTGCCGCGTCGAGCCAAGGCGAGGGCCAGCTCTTCACCGATGCCCTCGCTTGCGCCCGTCACGAGCGCGTATGGCCTCTGGGACCAGTCGATGAGCGACATTGCCGGTCCTTTTTTGTCGTCTTGACGATGATGATGAGAGAGGCAGGAAAAGTGATGAAACCTGCCGATCTTTCTTATAAAGAGCTGTCTTCTTCCTCTTGACCTCCGAACAAGCTGCTTTCACTCCACCGGTCGGGCATCGGGCTGACATCCGGAACTTCCTGGCCCAAGCGCGCGCGGGGAAGCTGGGAAGTCTAGCCACGTGTGTTGCACCGCGCCTTATCGCAACTCTAAAAGTGGGAAGGCCTTCCTCCCCCGCTCGTCGCTGCCGTCCGTCACGAAGCAGACGATGGGGAGGCGAGGATGGAGCCGGTGTACAAACGATCACAGCGGCCAACATGGTCGTGCCGCGAGTGCTCGCGTCGAAAGATTCGGTGCGACAAGCGGCTGCCGTGCGACCAGTGCACCAAGCGAGGGCAGGCCGATCGATGCACCTTGGACTTTGGCGATTCCTCCTCCTCCTCTTCCTCCTCCTCCGCCGCCGCCGCCGCTGCCGCTGCCGCCCCGAACGTGACACAGCCCTTGCCAGCTGGCCGCGACTCCTCGGCAATGGCTTCCCCCGTTCCGAGTCAGGAGATCCTGTCGGTTGTGTTTGCCCTGCAGAGGAGGGTGGACGAGCTCGAAAGGAGACTCGCCCGGGTAGAAGAACCCGATGGCCATTCAAGGTCGACGGCGCTCTCGCCCGCCGCAAAGGGCAAGAAGCGCGCGAGGACAACCTCGCTGATCAACGGCCACGGTAACGAAGAGGAAGGCGTCACAATGGAGTATCTCGCCCTGGGCAAGGATCGGGGCAAAAAGGTCATGGAGGGAGGGGAGACCGTTCGCCCACCCTTGGCACCGTCACCGCCTCGCCGTCGCAACATTTCTGTCCGAGCTCACCCTGACAACATCCTCAAGAACCCCAGGCCAAGAGCTATGCCGCCAGACATTGTCGAGATGCTCCTGCCCGGCCGGACTCTCGAATACGTCATGGCCTTTGCCCGCGACGCCGTCCAGTGGCAGCACGCCGTCGTGCATTCTTCGACGTTTCGCCGCGAGACCGAGGCCTTTCTGAGCCTGTCCGAGGCTGACAAGTGGATCTGGGTCAACCCTCTCTGGCTGGGTCTCCTCTTTGCCATTCAGAGCGTGGCAGTGCATCAGATGCCCGACTTTGAGGCCACACTCTCGTCTCTCGTGGAGCAGGACAGGCGGATGAATCGGCTCGAGCCGCGGCACCAAGCGCTGGTTCTGGACCACACCATGCCACAGCGGCTCCTCGATGCGGCTTTGCGTTGCCTCGAAGTGGGAAGATACCTGTCGGAGCCGAGCTTCTACACCTGCCAGGCCATTGCCGTCCTTGTTGTGTGCGCACACAACATCGTCACCGATTCCAACATCCTTGCCTCGCTCCTCGCCATCGGCGTCAAGACTGCTCAGACGCTCAATCTCCACCTCCTCGGGACTGAAGAGCACCGTCTCGAGTCTGAAATCGCGCGGTACCAAGCACGCTCAGGAGACGAGGAGGAGGAGAGCCACCTGCGGAGAAAGGTGATCCTCCTCGAAGTGGGCAAGAGAGTCTGGTGGTCCTTGACGCAGCAAGATTACTTTTCGATTCCCTTTCGCGGTGTGTCCTTGGTCCACCCAGACGAGTTCGACACACCGATCCCGTCAAACGTGCACGACGACCAGCTCGATTCTGGTCCACTCTTTGTTCCCAGCGAGGACCTGTTGGCCAACCAGGAGCTGACGCTCGTCGACAAGCTGCGCATCACGTCTAAGTCGTCTGACATCATCTGTCGCTTCTTTAGCCAACTTCCACCGTCCGGTGCACGGCTGCAGGAGCACGTCGAGCCCTTTGAGAGAGAGCTCCTCCAGCTGCTCAACATTGACTCATCGACGGGAGCGGTCCCGAAAGCCAGGCCGTCGTTCCGCTTCGGCCTCGCACTCCAACGCTATACCCTCATTGCCGTCCCGCACAAGATCCTCGTCTTGCATCGCGCCTTCTGCTCTCGAAGACCTTCGTCCGAAGCCGAGAGTGCGAAGTCGTACGAAAGGTGTCTGGATGTCTCGCGGCGTATCCTGGCCGAGTGCAAGGGCATGGCGCTCCAGCAGCAGACGAGGCCAGAGGCCCAGGTTGATGCTGTATGGACGATCTCGTACCATGCCGTGGCAGCGGCCACTGCGCTCGCCCTCGATCTTTTCCGTGCACCACAGACCAGAGGTGCGGGGGGCGCAGGCAAGAGGAAGGTGAGCCGGGAAGAAGTGTCAGAGGCCAAGGATACGCTCGAGGCCTTTAGCCAGCGAAGCGCCATCGCAAGGAGGGGCGTCGGGCTGGTGGGTGACCTTCTCAGAAAGTGGGAGGCGGCGGCTGGGCCGCCTCCGACGGCGATGACGGCAGCCGCTCCTTCGACGACCGCAGGTCTCCCGTGGGATGCGACGCCCGTAGACGAAGTGCCACAGGTTCAGAGTGGGGGAGGAGGAGGAGGAGGAGGACTAGCCGACGTGGAAATGGACTGGGACAAGCTCATGAACCTACTGGAGACGGTGCCAGACGTTGCAAGGCTCTTCGACGGGACGATCGGTGGGGCTGCCACGTCGTGAAATTGTCTTTGAATCATAAGTGTCACCATGTACAGTACAATACACTGAGGGATCCCTCAACCCTCTGAACTAAAATATCTATCAATCATCGTCGCTACTCTCATCGTCATCCTCTTCCTCATCTTCCCCGATACAGTCGAGGACCCTCTCAGCTTCTCTGACGCCTGACATCCATGCGCCGTGGACGCTCGCAAAGCTGGGAAGGGCAAAGACATCAGCAATCAGAAGCGATGGTAACGCGAGGCCATTGCTCACTTAGCGTGGCAGGTATGCTCTCCGCAGAAACCCAGCTTTCCTTCCCAGAGCGAGCTCGATGCCTCAATCATGTCGAGTGGAGAGCTACCGGGCGGCAGATGCGAGTAGGAGCCACGAGCGCGAGGGTCGCTGTGCCACCTTGTGACGAAAGTTTCGATTGGATCCGCAGCCGCGCCAAAGCTAGACATGGCTTTCGAAATGACGTTGTGCAGGGCACGACCGACTTCTTCGTCCGTGTACTTCTCCACTTCATACGACAGCGGCGGGCCCAGATAAACAACGAGCATCGCCGTCGAACGAGACTGCTTCGATGCAACGAACGAATAGTTGTGGAGCAGGAGGCACGACTGGGAGACGGTTTTTGCAAGGGGGGAAGTCTCGTCGGCGGCTTGTTGGGCCGACGCGGGAGGTGGGAGTACATTAAACCATTGTGCTCCTTTCGGCCACCAGATCTTGTTGTATTTGAGGACGACCTTGTTCAAGAGGCCGAAGCCTAGTCTACCAAGCGCAGCCTTTCGGCGTGGGGGCAGTGCTGGATCAAAGCTGACATCTGGCTGCTTTTGCTGAAGCACGCCAAGTGGAAGGCTGCAGATGAGATATCGGGCGTTGATACGTTTTGAATTGTCTTGCTCGTCTTTGTAGTGCGCTGCAATGAGATCGTCTGCGGCGAAAAACCATGTCAGAGAGTGAGGAAGAAATGACAACTGTTTCTAGACGGGAAGCTTCCCCACCTTGATCCAAAAGCTCAATCTTGTCAACGGGCGCCGACAGCCGGACGTCTGCCCCTTTGACCTCGATCTGTCGTTGAAGCCACTCTACAAGTTGAGAGTAGCCGTGCGAAACCAATGCATCGCCTCCAGAGAAGTCCTCCACGCCAAAGTCCCAATACCGCAGTGAAAGGCTATCGAGCGTTGCTCCGCTAGACTCGTCCATGATTCTGATGAGTTTCATGACCTCCTGCCGATCGTCGGCAGAAATACCCTTCCAGAGGTCAGCTTTCAAGGGCCCATTGCCATCTTCGTCGCAGAAAGCCAACGCAGGGCTGGACGATTCGTCCACATCGATGGGCCCTTCCACAGCCAATTTGTGCAGCCGCGTGAGGACTACACCGACGAGCTTGTCCAGCCTTCGACTCTCAGCTTGAGCGACACGCCGTCCTTGGGCGCCCATGTAGAACGACATATCGCTGTCTTCTATCTCATTCTCATCATCAAGCTTCAAAGGGATCTGATCGACCGTGTCAGGTGTGCCACATCGCATTCGGAGCTGGGAAGGAGTGTCATCCACCTCGTGGCACACTTGCGAGAGCGGATTTCGCTTCGACACCCCATGCACGAAGCTCGCTCCAAGATCAAGAGCAGTCTCGCGCTTGGTGTACTGTTCACTGGCGGCAACGTCGTCCCAAGAGACCGTATGAATGCGACCGCCCAAGCGGTCTCGTGCCTCAAGAATGACGACCTTGAGCGGTTCCTCTTGCGCGCACTTTGCGTCCAATAGCTTCTTTGCGGCAGCCAGACCCGATACGCCACCACCGACAATGACGACGTCGACTGATTCTGTGCCACTCATGCTTCTCGTTTTCAAAGAGAGGAAGTTGCCTTTACTTGACGCTCATCTGAACTCTCTCTGCCGCGCCTCCTTATATGTTGTCTCTGGATCAATCAAGTGATTCGGTGGAAGCAGCAGCGCCCTGCAAAGAAGCTACTTTGCTAGCGCGCGCGCGCGTCGTTTCGCCGGCAAAATCAATCTGTCCGCGACAGGATGTGGATCAGGGCGTAGCATGCAATGATCATTCACGTTGGTCGCCTGTGTTTGTCGAATCGAGTTGGAGTGTCTTCTGACGATACGATTCGTTGCTAGTCAACGACACCGAGGAGCATCTCAAAGTGAAATATTCAGACAGAACCAGCAATTTCTGTGCACCATACAGTACAGACATTCCATTGAATGACAAATTTAGACATTGACGAGCTCTCGATCGAGAAGCCTCTCCAGCATCGAGTCCTTCCACCAGCTTTGCTGCTCCTCGAGGGCCTGAAAGAGGTTGTGCTCCGTGATACCGTATTGCCCACCGTAGACGTCGTCCTTTGGTACCATGTCCGCCTCGGCCTCGATTGACCTCGGCGTCTCTGGCGAGGACGGCGGCGCCTCTACGATACTGACCCCGCTCATCAGAGCGCGTGACCGGTGCCACACGCTCAGCGCCGCGCGATTGTTTCCTCGCAGGATTGTGATGAGCTCCTTCTTGTCCGGCACGTAGAGTCTGGCCGACAGCAACGAGACGATTGCGATGCCAGTTCTGAAGATGAGGCCATTCTCGCCCGACTCTTCCAACAAGATGCAGTCCCAGAGCCGCGCGACAGCCTCGAGCGATAGAAAGGGTACGAACAGGGTCCTGACCCAATCGCGAACATAGGCTGAGGGTCGAACACCGTTCGCTTGCATGTTGGCGTACACTTTGGGCATCTGATCGGCCAGAAGCGTGTCAAACACCCGCTCGAAACCCGAGGCAGCATCGTGTCGCTTCGTAGGCGTCCGCGGAGTGGATGTGTGTATATGTGGCTGATTGTGAGAGGGACCCGCAGCAAGTGGATCTAGATCTGTAGAGGGGGGGAGCGCATACAAGGCCTTGAGCCAGGGTCGATCGGCAATGAGGTTGATGAGGGCGATGAGCGTCTCGTTTGGCGCGAGATTGGTCAGCAGCATGGCCACCAGAGAGGCCGACCCACGTTGGTACACTTTGACTTGGCCGTCATCGTCACTTTGGCGAGCAGCTGCTTCTACGCCACCAATCGAGTCTAGGCGAACCATGACAAAGGCGCAGAGGACGTCCTTGAGGTCTTGGTACAATGGCCCTTCGCGCTGAAACAGCTTCAAGCTGGGAAGCGTTGCGTCGATGTCGGCCTCGAGAGCCATCATGTCGGCTTTTGGAAAAAAGCCATCCTGCTGTGCCTTGCGGGCGGCATTGCCAGCCTGTACAAAGAGATTTCGAGGCAACATCTGCGCATTACCGCACGCTAGAGCCCACACGCGACCTCGCAGGTTCGGAGGCGCTCCTCGCCACCAGACCTGGCGGAGACGATGCTCTCTTCTTGCCCTCGTCCAGCTCGGCAATATCTCCTTCTCCCAGACATGCATCGCCTCGGACAGCACCTCGTCCTTTTTTCTCCTTCGTTCCTCGTCCTCCTGCGCCCGTTTCTTTTCGGCCTCGCGGTAGGACTTCATCATCGCCTCAAAGTCCGAGAGATGCCTCACGTCCTCTTCTTTTGGTTTGGGCGGTAGAGTGGTCATTCGTGTCCTCGAGACGTGTTGCTCCAAGGCCGAGGGCTTCGACCGCCGCCTTGCCTTATTCACATCCTCATCGGCGATGTCCTTGAGCCCCGCTACCTTGCCGTTGGGAATCTCTTGCGCTTCATCCTTTCCATCTTGCTGACCGGAAGATTTTGGTTCCTCTTCTGTCGCCTTCGGGCTCGGTTCTGCCTTGGTATACTCCTGATCTGGCTTTGGCGTGGGTGCGGGAGCTTCTAAGGCTCTTTCTTGTGCTGACTCTGAGGAGGTCGCCCTTTCCCCTTGCTCCTCCGGACCCCCCAGGCTGACCTCAGAGTAGGTCGTCTTCGAAGACGGCGAGAGCGGGCTGTCCACGACTTGTAGTTCGCCATTCTCATCGGCAAGCATCATAGTGATGCCAGGAGGGCCTTGATGAGGCGATGAGGTGGAGACTATTTGCGGTCTGCCCAGGGCCTGCGTCCTTGAAGACGGCTCGGGGCTGGCTGCACGCGAGTTGGACGCGCTTCTTCTCCCTCTGTATCTTCCCTCGACGGATACCCTCGCAGGCGAGATGCTGCGGGCGCTGGACGGCCCCGCTCGGTCGCGGGAGCCATTGGAGAGCAGATCCTCTGTTCTTCTTCTCTCCTCGGCAGCTCGCGCCACATCCTTCGCTGCCCTGCTTCCGGAAGAGATTGAGTCCTGGCGAATCTCGACAGCGCTCTTGGACGCCATGGCCGCGCCAGCACCATACGGCGAGTGCCCCTGGTCTGCGCCTTCAATGTCGAGGCGAATGTCGACAAAGTCGAGCCCGGCATCTTCGATTTCGCTTCTTTCTCTCGGCGACGGAGCTTCGGCATCCTCGTCCTCGTAGCTCTCGCCCTCGGCATCTTCCTCATGCAATGAATTGCCCACAAAGGTGGACCTCGACACGGCGCTGGGCGGAGGGGAGTCCAGGTTGTACTTTTTGGGGGGCACTGAGTCGATGCGATTGTGCCCACGCTTCGTCTTTGGCTCAGCTGCTCCAGCAAGCAGTTACTTTAGCGAGCAGAGCAAAGGCAGAAGGAACATAGAGCCTGGCTCACCTCGTGCTTGGGTCTCACTGGTCGTGACCTCCTCAGCTGCGTCTCGCAGCGGCGACGGGGGCGCCTCATGCTCCTGGCTCAGGCCCAAATCGCCGTCGTCCTCGCTCTCTTCTGCAATGTGGGAGCCCACGACGCTCTCGTCTTGCTCCTGCGCTCTGTCTGGCTCGCCATTGATGTGGTCTAGGTGTGGTGCGGAAATGTCGCCGGTGCCCTCCTCTGTCTGGCTCTCGTCCAGATGTTGGTCGTCATGCTCGCGTTGCAAAGAAGCGGCATCGCTGACGCCTATCGAGCTCATCGAGATGGAGGGAGATGAAAAGAGGGGAGAACTGCGTCCTCTGCGATCGCAACAATCACCTCGGCCCAGCAGAAGAGACCGAGATGAGACACAGAGAGGAAGGAGCGAGCCGTCGCGGCAGCTGGTGACGGCAGCTGGTGCAGGACGCGGATTAGGATTTGGTGCGCCTTGCAAGAAAGCCACTGTGCAAGCGCGCGCGTCAATTCGCCGGAAAACTCAATCTGTGCGCACAGCCAGGCACGCAAACGGCGCTGCTTTGTATCGAGCTGCTCCTCGGCTCATCTTCGAGTGCTACATCGACCTGAGGAAAGAGATGGACGGCGGCCTTCTTCATGTAAAAAACTCCCTTGCGCATTTCGCTTCAAGCATTCATTGCTTTTTCGTGCTCCTCTGAAAGTCAGTGGTGCGCATTGTTCGGTGATTGACTCTTTGCTGGATGTAATGTACTATACAGTATGGTCCTAATCTTTAATGACCTTGCTCCTTCCCTGCCGATCAAAGAGTTCAAAGGCACTTCCCGAAACAAGCCAGCCGTGGAATGGCGACACGTCGTCTGTCTCCTTGCTCACGCCAAGAGCTCTCTCTCCACAACTACTGCGCCTCTCTGGTGCTCCGCCGCTGTTCAAACCATGCTGCGTTGACATTGGACGATGCTGCGCGAGAAAGTCATCGACAATGTGCTTCGCCCTTACGTCGCCGTCTCTGTAGCCGCGCAGCTGTTCCTTGGTGCGCCTATATGCTTCCACGCCGACGCTGGACATATCGTGCTTCGACGCATGATACGTCGCTGATCCTTCTCGCTCGCCACCGTTGCCTCGATCCAGATCGTCGACAGCGCTGGAACAGGCATTGAACCATTCGAGCTTGCAAAACGCCGAGCGCGTCGAAGGTCGCAGGGCCTCTCCGGGTCGCCGCTTTGTCGATGCACCCTGCTTCCGCCCCTCAACGAGATTTTCGTGTCGGGTTGCGCCGGCCATGTATGCAATCGCTAGGATTCGAGACCGCGCATGGATTAGAACCGAAAGCTGGTCGCGGTTTCTCTACAGAATACAAAGACTCACAGCCAGGAGCAGGCACCAGGTCAAGATCGTCCGAGGCCGCACCCCGAATGTTTGCGTTCGGGTTGGCTCCCGTGACGGCCACTTCGACGCTTTCTCGAGAGTGTGGAAACGGCACTGATGAAAAGATGATTTGGGGGATTGGCGCTCTCCGTGGGTCGATCTTGGCGCTGAGGATCTCAGTGCACCTTGCCGATGCCTCGTCTCGGTCTTCTTGTGTCCAGCCCTCGTCGGCCGACGGCGACGCGCTAGAAGAGAGTTTGACCGAACGAAGCGCTTCGTCGCTGACGATGATACTGGCGAAGCGAACGGGCTCGAGCCAACGCGAGAGTGACGAGCCCTGGAGGCCGCACAGCGCCCACATACAGATCTTGTCTGTGCATGACATTGAGATAGAGGGCAGCGAGTCGGGACGACCTGGTTTAGTTCGCAGACTCGTCTCTGTCATGCTCAGCGTCGATCGGCCGCGAATTGGGCCCGTAGAAGCAATGGAGTTGGCCGCTGTACCGGTGCTTCGGACCGGCCCATCATCCTTGTTGTCGCCGTCAAGAGCCTGCCTTCGTTGCAGGACCATTGCGTTGGAGGCATCGCCACCTGTTTCAAGCTCATGACCTAAGACACACAAGACGTGGCGGCACGCAAACTGATTCAGGCTCACAGGGTAGCGTCGAGCAGTAGAGGTGAAGGGACACGATGTCCTCTCTGAGTCGCCATCTCGGTTGTTGGTACTTTGTCTGTTCTTCTTGAAAGAGGAACGGAATTCTTTTGTCGGAGTTTGTTGTCGTCTTCAACATGTCAGACCTCCCACGGGTACGCAAGACTTCGTGGACCAGCCGCTGGAGCAGCCAGGCCCGAGCGATGCGCCTAGCGAGAACCTCGGCGTGGCAGTCGTGGAGCACATCTCCATGGATCGAGAGATCATCGTACGGCAAGGCTTTGACGCCCGTAGCAATGGATATCGGAATATAGCACACCTCTCCATCCTCCGAAGCGATGCAAAGAACAACGCCTGCAAGGATCGTCCACTCCCATCTGAGATCCCAGCTTCTATGTTCAGCTTCTCCATGTCTTTACGTGCTCCGTCTCGGACGCACTCACTTGCCATCGCTCCGAATAGCGGGCTTCGCTCCACGAGCGGGAAGGCTTTGGTAGACATCAAGACAGCACTTTGCTATCTTGTTTGCACGGTCCCATCGCCCTTGTGCTCCTTCATCGTCACCATGCCGTTGCATCCCTTGTTCCGAAGCTTAAGTTGTCCTTGCCCAAAATATTCGCGATCGGCCTCTTTTCTCACGTGTTTGGGCCTAAATTTCATCGCCTGGAATTTTTCGCGGAGAGCAAGAGTGCAGCTCTTCTCCAACGACGTCGACTACAAAGAGCAATGACACGAGTTAGACATAAGCGGACACACCATGCACGACGAGGTGAGTCGCAGGGACAGGGACAGTCTCTCTTCTTGCCTGCCAGCCGACGAGGATCCGCTGACTCGGTGGCGCCTGGTCCTTCGCAGACGTCTCGCGGGCCGCGCGGACACGCGCGCGGAAGCTCGATCCCGACCAGATCCAGGCCAACATGAACGACGCGGCCGTGCTGGCCGCGCTGCAGAACCCCACGTCGCTCGATGTCGATAAGCCCGGCCTGGGCCTCTTTTACTGCGTGCCCTGCGACCGCCACTTCCCCAGCGAGGCCGACCGGGAAAAGCACGGGCGGAGCAAGCTGCACAAGCGCGTATGCAAGAAGATGGAGCAGGAAAAGGCCTACACCGTCGAGGAGAGCATGTGGGCCGCCGGCGTCGGCGTCGACAACAAGCAGCGCGGCAGCGCAGCCGGTGACAACAAGAAGCAAACGGCTGCCTCGTCGGCGTAGGCTTGGCCTTTTTCCCCGCATACAGAGCACTCCATCGAGCTCGCCCGCACCCTGTATTTGTATTTCGGCATCGTTGTTGTCCCTTCTCAATTGTCACGCCCTCTGTTCCTATGACCTTGTTGTCTTCTGCTCCCAGGGAAGGATCAGTCCAACTGTCTGGATCCCAATCCCAATGAAAGCTGGAGTGGAGCCAGCCGTGCGCGGAGAGAGAGAGTCCAGGCCCTCAAAGTCGCTAGGATTCATCATCTCTCCCCTTGTGTGGCCGCGACCATTTTCCAAGACAAGTCAAGAAGAGCGAAAAGATGAAATGAGAGACTTCCAGTCAAGCGGAAATAATACAAAAGAAAGAGTGAGAGTCGAAAAAGAGTGAGCTAGGAAGGAAAGAGTGGGCTGCAATGCCAGAGTGCTGACGAAATCCGTTGTGTGTGTGTGTGTGTGCGTGTGTGTGAGTGTGCAAGAGTGAGTATGTCTGTGTGTTGTGGGTGCGCGATGCTAAAAAGCGAGAAGGGAAGCAGGGCTGGGGCGCATTCAGCTACGACCTGGGAACGGGCTTGCGCTTGTTGAGGCCTCTGCTGCCGTAGTTGACAATCTGAGGCTGCGACTGCCTCTCCTCCTCCTCGTCCTGCTCAGCCACCTCGGGTGAGCCAGGTGATACAACCGAGTGGGTCGAGGCACCTGCGCCGACAGACACGCCCGACCGTGCCATCTGCGCGTCCTCGTACACGCTCCGGCCAGCTGAGCTGCGCGCGTCGTCAAAGTCCTCTTCGTTGTCGTCGTCGTCGCCGTCTCGGTCCGAGCGCTGAGCCTGGTGCTCAAAGGAGTCGTCATCGTCGTGCTCGCCCTCCTCTTCGTCCTGCGCAAGGCCACGGCGCGACGTCGACTTGGGCAGTGTGGGTGCTGCAGCAGCAACCTTCTCGCTAAAGGGGTCATCCTTGATCGTCGACGCCGAGTCGTTGCCCTTGGATCCAATGGCCGTACCTGCCGACGACGGTGGCCGCACGGCCGACATCTCATGGGCTTCGTCCTTTTCATCACCATCGCCCCCGGCGCCCATCTCGCCGTAGCCTCGGCGGCGGTTGGCCTTGCGGGCCCGCTTGCTGAAACCGCCGTTCTCGACGTCGATGGTGGCCGAGCTGGCCGAGCGCCGGGCCTGGGACTTGCGCTGGTAGCGCCAGATGCCGTAGCCAAAGAGAATGATGAGGTTGCCGATGATGTCGAGGCAGAAGCAGGCGAGGCTGAGCCAGAACGCGGGGCCGAGCTCGGTGGAGAGGACGACGGCGCCGAGCTGGTCGGTGGCCTCGGGCGTGGTGAGCTTGTGGCGCGCGGGGACAAAAACGGCGACGTCGATGAAAAAGGAAATGAGGGCAAAGGTGCACGAGAGCAGGCTGAAGATGGGCAGGAGCCAGTGCGACTTCTGCCGCTTCATCGTCACGAGGGCGCAGACGAGGGCGAAAAAGGTAAAGCAGCAGGAAATCGGGTGGAAGATGAGGGCCTTGGGAAGGTTGTGGTCAAAAAAGTTTTTGTAGATGCTCTCGTACTGCAGGTCCTTCCAGCCCCAGGTGGCCTCGGGGCAGTTGAAGTGGCCGGGCTCGTTGAATTGGGGCGCAGAGGGAAAGATGATGGGCTCGGTGCCCGTGCAGGCGGCCCACATGCCGAGCTCGACGAATTGAAAGGTGCTGAGATCGAAGCGGAAAAAGTCAAAAGCCTTGATGTAGGGCACACCAATTGAGGTGAGCAGCTGGACGATGAACGAGCCAACGAGAAGGAGTGCGCCGAGGAGGATGCAATACGTTGGGCCGAGCCAGTAGAGGAAGCGTCGGATGCCATTGCCCGTCGAGCGCGAAGCGCGCTTCATGGCGCTTCCGACGGACATTTTGAGGCTTGTTGTGGGAGGAGAAGAGAGAGGAAGGAGAGAGAGAGAGAGGACGGTGGAGGGGGATAGGAAGAGGGAGAGGGAGGAAAGAAGGGAAGATGGAGCAGCGATGGAGAGGCGACGATGGGAAGGGAGGATGGAGCGATGCGGAGGGGAATTAGAAAAAGTAGCGTCAGCCGCCTCCAGGCGGGTGGGTCCCTGCCATCTACGAATCTGTATGTGTCTCAATCCCACCTAGCCTGATTTACGGGCCCTGGCTGGCTTGGCCGCAAAGGAAAATCTGCTGCTCGCTGCCGGCCTGTGCCAAAGTCGGAACGCTAATTTTGAAATCGCCATTTCAACCCCAGACTGGAGGTTCGTTAATTGAAACGAGCGGTTCTTGAATTGGGACCTCAACCCTCGTTACCCAGCTCCAAAATAGACAGACCGGCACTGGGGCGCATCGAGGCGACCGTGTGCGTTCTGATTGGCAAACCAGCCAGTGTGGTCTTCTCGTTATGCCTGGACTGACAGACATCTGCGCTTTCTTCATTTGGATGAGCAAGGTATTCTCAAAGATATTTGCGTCTGTACGCCTACAGACAAGGTCAGAGGAGCGATCTCCCCGGCATAAAGGGAGAGAGAAGAGAGAGAGAAAAGTTCGCGAGGCAATTGCTGGCGTCACGTGTACAGTACAAGGCTCCGCCCTTAGAGCATGGTCAACACTTAATTCGTCCTCATCTTCTTGCGTCGACTTTGGGTGGCAATCATTTTGCCCTTTCCTGTTTTCTCCTCGATTCTCGCCTCCTCTCCGCCGCCTTCACGCAAAGAAGCTTCGCTCGTCTTTTCCTGCCAGGTTTCTGGTGGAAGGTAGGGTCTGGCTTCTTCAAATAATTTCAAGAGCGAAGGGCCTCCTTTATTCTCCCGTGCAAGTCTGAATAGGTTGTTTGTGTCGTTCTGTGTCCATTTCTTTTGGGGACGTCGCTCGCTCGCTCCTGTTCCATAAGAGATCCAACTTCGCAACCGAGCTCTCAGATTTCTAATAGCTCTGTCGATAGTCCGTTGCCTCCATTGCTCGTGCGTTCCTGTTTCCCCATTGGCCAAGCTCTTTTTGCTGGGCCCAAAGCGTCTATGATAATAGTTCCGTGAGTCTCTCGCGGCATTGGGGTTGCGTTCGCGCGATTCTCTTGTGTTGAACTGGTTAACGAGGTTCGAGAAGACCTTCTTGTCAATCAATCTTTTGTCCAGATCTCCTAGGACGAAGAATCTTTGGCCAACCTGAGACGCATCGCTATCGAGAATTTGCTGCCTGAAATTTTTGAGCGCATCGAAGATCGCCGTTGCCAGGCGTCTTTTTTGAACTTGATCGTGCACCTTTCGTTGAGGCGTTCTCCTAAAGAAGTTGTCGACGACAGATCTGACAATCGCGTCAAGCTCGACAGAGAATCTCTTGTTCGGCTTGCGCTCTTCCTTTGTCGGCCTGCGCTCTTTCTTTGTCGGCCTGCGCTCTTTCTTTGTCGGCCCGCGCTCTTTCTTTGTCGGCCCGCGCTCATCAGAGTTGCTCAATTCGAAAGCTGAACGCACGTCAGAAGACTCGACAGTGGGACTTATCGACTCTTCCGGCGAAGCTTCACCCCCGTGACCAAATTCTGTCCGAGGGCGCTTCTGCCCTGACCTGGGGCGTCGAGGGAAAGCAGGGTCTCTCACCAAGTCTAAAAGGTTCGGGGTGAGTGAACGTGCCTTTTCTTGGTTGGGATCCATAGCCGTATCGCGGTCATTTGACATATCGTTTGAAAGATCTATCTCATGCTCCAAGTGTTTATCTGGAAAAAGTGAGGAAAGAGAGGTATATTTCTTGTTCTTCTTCACGGACTTTCCTGAGCGGTCCATCTGCTCGTGGCCATGATCGTCAAGTTCCTCATGAGTCCTCTCGACCGGCTGGCCAGAGCCATGAGTTCCCATTGTGTTTCGACGTGGCTGCATGTCACGGAGGGACCTAAACTTACTTCGAAGGGCGAAGAATCTTCCTGGATATTGGGCGAGGAACTTTTCCAGCTCGCGACTTTCTTTTTGCGTCCAAGGAACTGGGACCCTTGCGAATTTCCTTTCATTACCTTTCCGATCATGGTCCTTCCAGCTAAGCTCTGCGTCTATCCTCTTAGAGAATCGTTCTGCTTCAATGCGTCCATTTCCATCTTTTGCCTGCCCCGGCGTGGGAATCGTACCCTTGTTGTTTTCCTTAAGAGTGAGACCATGTTTTTCACCGTGTTCTGCCTTTTTGTTCTCTCGAAAATTTATCTTTCGCTCATTATTTGCCTTTTTCTTGAAAGCCTCGCGATGACTTTCGCTCAGTATCTTTCGTTCAACTCTCAGAAGCTGAAAGCAAGGTTGGTAAGATTTGTGCGGAATTTCTTTCCTGAGCTCTTTGCAGATCGAGAAGATTTTGTCGGCAAATGTTGTTTGCGCCTCTTCTTCGGGTGTACCGGCTGCGACACTTTCTCTATAGACTTCCAGGGCTCTCTCGCTCTCTTCACGGGCTTTCGGATTTTCCGTCCTCGGCATCCTCTCCACCCGCTCTGTCTTTCTGGGTCCATCAGGTGGCCACTGTTCCTCTGACGATGTAAATCGACCGATAGCGTTGGTCTGCTCTTTAGCGCCCGAGGTGTGAACGAGCGCTGATGAATCACTGGCTCCCTGTCGGCGAGCGCTATTTGTTACAGCCTTGGAGGACGAGCCCTCCTTATATTGGAAAGGTTCAGGGGTCGTCGATGCCTTTGAGAGGGAGGCACGAGTCCGTGCGGTCGACGAAGCGGGCTGGCGAGCTCGGCGTGGATCCCATCCCTCGGAAGAGTAAGATGCTGAGGAGGTGCCTTGAGTATTCCAGCCTTCAGACTCTGCTGACGAAGAATGGCCCAAGAAAGGGTCTTCCGGCTCCCAATCCTGCGAAGAACGGGACGAGTCCTCCGTCGAGGGCTGCCTTTCTACACTGCTGTCCGACAGATGATAAAAAGACTCTGGGATACCGGAGAACGCTGTCATTTCCTCCTGAAGGTCGTGAGATGATCCGGCCTGCGCTGTTATGGGCGATGTCTGGAGATGCGAATCATCGCCATTGCCCTCGTCGGCGTTCGGATGCGGAATAACAACACCCCCATCGGCAAACCAGTGGTCTTTAAGCTGGTTCGTGTGTCTCTTCTTGGTTCTCGCTCGCTTGACTAAGTTAACCTCATCATTTTCTTCAGCGCTAGCCACGAGAGTGACAGCGTGCAGAAGAATGGCGATGAGGAGGAAGGATGAGAACTTCATGGTGTCTACGGAGGATGAGAAAAGAGAAAGGGGTCGGTCGTCTCGTAGAGGTGGTAAATTCCACAGGTTCCCCTTACTTGCAGAGTTCCTTTAAGCACTTTCAGAAGCAAATTGATGGCGTTGTCGCACCCGGACTCTGCTCGGTCTGTCGGGGAGAGCCGTGCTAATGCCTCTGCTGCGTTCAAGGGGCGTCCGCGATCAGAGGCTGTGCATTAACGCGGTGTGAGTCTCAAAGTCCGAAGGTCCGCCCCGGCAGCTCAAAAATCTCTCTCCTCCGTGGTCCCATTCATCAATCTCCTGTTGTGCAGACACGGCTGGCCATGTTAGATGGTATTCTTTTGATGGCTAGCCTGCTCTAATCGCGGGGCTTTCTTCAACTCAGGAAAGCAAGCAAACAATTTGGCCAATATTGACTGAGCTTCGCTATTCGGATGATTTTGCCCATGTCGGCATCAAGGTCCGTGGGCTCCACGCTAAGATCGACTGAAGCGACTTGCAGCACGCATCACGCATCACGAAATAGCTAATCGACGCCAGCAAGATGGGACTTCAACGTTTCCGACGGCCTCGACCCACGGCATGTTTTCTACCGTGAATGCGCGACGGTATGTTTTCTACCGTCGAAGCGGCCTGATGACAAGGCGATTGAATGCGGCGCAAGGCAAAGCTTGCCAAGCAACCTGCTGTCTTGATCACCTACTCTCAAACCGAGTACCTTCCTGGACAAATGCGCGAAACAAATGCGAAGATCAAGACCGAAAAGAGTGACGGTCGTCGTCGTGGGAGGAAGAAACACGTGACACGGATCTCAAAGTGTTTGTTCCGATGGGGGTGTTCGCCCCCCGCGTCGAGAAAGCCTCAAGAAAGAGAGTTTTCCGGACTAGAAGAGAGGTTAAAGGCGCACGACATCGCCTCGAAACCCATCCTCTTGTCCTTTTCACCCTCCTCTCAAGCCCAGATATGGCACAGACAACGGCAACGGCAGGCCCCATCGGGCTGGACAACTCGCTGCAGGTCGGCTCTGCCAAGGGAAACACGTCATTTGTCCTCGAGGCCATCGACAAGACGTCGTTCCAGGAGAGGCCCGTCGTGCTGCCCGGACCAGGCATGGTGCAGATCAATGTCCGACAGACGGGCATCTGCGGCTCCGACGTCCACTATTGGAAGCATGGACGGATCGGCGACTTTGTCCTGACGAAGCCAATGGTGAGTCTCTCTCTCTCTCTGTGTCGATTTCGAGATGCGAAGGGATCAATGTGTTGAATAGTGACGAACATGACGATGGCAGGTGCTTGGACACGAGTCGGCAGGCATCGTCACGGCTGTGGGCGAGGGTGTGACAACGCACAAGATCGGTGACAGGGTGGCCATGGAGCCGGGCGAGCCGTGCTTCAGCTGCTCTATGTGCAAGGGCGGGCAGTACAACCACTGCAGCAAGCTCATCTTTGCCGCCACGCCGCCGTACGACGGCACGCTCTGCACCTACTACAATCTTCACGCCTCGTTTGCCCACAAGGTGCCCGACAACATGTCGCTCGAAGAGGCCAGCCTGATGGAGCCCCTCGGCGTGGCCGTGCAGAGTGCCGTGCGCCAGGGCAAGGTGCAGCCCATGTCCAACGTCGTCGTCTTTGGTGCCGGGCCCGTCGGTCTCTTGACGGCCGCCGTCTGCAAGGCCTATGGCGCAAAGCGCGTGTAAGTGCTTTCTTTTTCCCTCTTTCGGCTGCATACTGAGATGCCTCACACAGCGTCGTCGTCGATATCATCCCGTCCAAGCTCGAATTCGCCAAGCAGTTCTGCGCCACGCAGACGTTCCTCCCCAGCCCCGCTGAGGCCGGCGAGGACAAGATGGCGGCCTCGGAGCGCAACGCCAACCAGCTCCTTGCTGAGATGGGCGACGAGGTGCAGGCAAAGGGCGGCGTCGACCTCGTCCTCGAGTGCACGGGTGCGCCGCCGTGCATCCAGATGGGTCTCTTTGCTACGCGCATCCGCGGCCGCTTTGTCCAGGTCGGCATGGGTGCCTCGGATGTGACGATTCCCATCCACCGCATCAACATCCGCGTGAGCTTTCTTCTCCATAACTTGCAGCTCTCTGTGTCTGGTTGTCTGTCCGGCTGACGTCTGACGCTCATCCATGCAGGAAATCGAAATGACGGGCTCGTTCCGGTATGGCGCAGACGTCTACAGCCTCGCCATCGAGCTCGTCGCCTCGCGACGCATCGACGTGACGCGCATCGTCACGCACCGCTACTCCTTCGAGGATGCTCTCAAGGCCTTTGCGGCCACGGCAAAGGGCAAAGGCGACGACGACATGGCGACGATCAAGGTGCAGATCTCCCAGGGCGCAGCGCCTGGCCACTAGCAGCGTGTGTCTTATTACACTGGCTGAGCCCATTGACTGTACTAAAAGCTATCGCTACCCACACACTCTCTCGAAGCGCTCAGACACCCACGCTGTAGACGGACGCATAATCGTCAAAGAATAGATTGGCTTTCTTGGCTGAGGTTTCATCGTCTTGTTAAGGGAAAAAAAGGTAATTCGACACATTTCGACACACTTTGTATGCATTGCAGAAGGGAAAGGAGCAGAGCGGAGAGAGCAGGTGGGAGGCTCGTGTGCTTGACGTCGCCCTCCTTTGGACTTGAACGGGACCAAAACAGACGACGAAGGGTTTTCCCTTGGGGCAAGGGCCCAGGATCTCTCACACCACCGTACTTTTGTATCCCAATACCGTCTGAGAACGATCTTAAACCCTTCGCTCTCCTTGTTGCGAGTCCACATGATCGCACAGGCTCTCCCATGCACAATGTCATGATGCAGCTTTCTCCTGTATTATACCCTTTCCCCTAAGTAACAAAGACGAAATCACCTTCTCGTGGTGCTCCCCGTTGACGACGATCATGGTGCTTCTGAAATTGCCTCCACGCGGTGTGTGGTAAGCTAAGCCCAAGCTGGAGAAATGCACAGTACTACACTACTACTGTAGTGGCGCGGCGAGGGTAGAAATTGCACCGTGGCAAATCCGTCGCGTGTCGACCCTGGAAAATGCACTGTTGCGGCTCGGGACCTGCCCCTTTCAAAAGAGATCCTCGAGGCGATCAGCGGAGATCGTTCCAAACAAAAGAAAACAACGAGATCGCATCCGACATCTCGTCATGGTCGGTCCAGCTCCAACGCCCGCGCCGGATCTTGTTCCGCGCCAAGGCATTGGAAGTGGCCTCAGCAGCATCATTGACAGTATTGGGAGCGGTCTTGGTCTAGGTGGCGGCAATAGCGAGAGCAGCAGCAACGGAAACGGAAGCAGTGGCGGAGGTAGCAGCGGCAGTGGAAATGGTAGCGGTAGCAATCAATCATCGGTGAGAGATTACTTTTCTTTTCTAGATGTCCGCAATGGCGGCACTGACGTTACCAGCCTGACTCATCTCAATCTCCGTCTTCTTCCTCACAACGCAACGATCCCAACTCCTCCTCTGATCAGCAGGGTAACAATAGCCAGACTTCCAGCCAGGGTTAGTAGAGCCACTGTGCTGCCTTTGCTTTGGACATGCTGAAATAGCTGATATACGTCAGGCACTTTTTCTTCTTCTAACAATCCTTCCCAAACATCATACACAACGGAACAACAACCATCACAAACAACAACGCAATCTGTATCATCTACCGACAACGGCACCAACAATTCAGCATCAACAGGCAACAGCTTTTCGTCCTCCAGCACACCCACATCCCAGTCGCAGGAATCAACTTCGTCTTCACGGTCTCGTTCGAGGAGCAGGGAAAGCACGGAATCGACGCCTACGACGATTGCCCCTTCGACGTACACCTCTCAGTACACAAGCGATGGCAACGTTGTTCAGGTGACGAGCACCATCTCCGGAACGACATCGGTAGTCGTTGTGACCCAGAATCCAAACGATGGTACTGTACAAAGTGAACGCAACAACTCTTCGCACTCGGGCAGCAACGGTGGGCTCATCGGCGGCGTCGTTGGTGGTGTCATTGGTGGACTGGCGCTCCTGACGCTCCTGGCCTTTGTCGCCATTCTCTGGAGGCGCCGGAAGGCTCGCACCGGTCACGGCTGGTTCCTCTGCTTCGGCGTGCCTCCCAGCCGTAGCCTGGATGGCGACGATGGATGGCCGACGTTCGATCCCGCCAACAGCTCCTCGCCCTTTGGGCCCAGCTCGATGGCCGCGGTCGGTGCTGCCGGTGCCGGTGCCGCAGCGGGAGCAGGGTCTAAACGGAAAAAGGGCAGCCAGCCTCAGGCGACGCTGCCAGAGGGCTTTGAAGCGGACCCTGAAGCAGGCGTCGACGAGGTCTCGAGTGGCGACCACGAGATGCGTGAACACGCCTCGCCTCACGCCTCCGGT
The DNA here is from genome assembly GCF_003144295.1 of Acaromyces ingoldii. NCBI lineage: Eukaryota > Fungi > Basidiomycota > Exobasidiomycetes > Exobasidiales > Cryptobasidiaceae > Acaromyces > Acaromyces ingoldii. The sequence goes on from NW_020290247.1 coordinate 839,932, forward strand.
GCATACGCCATCAGCGGCGGCTACGGCTCCCATCCGGGCAGCTATGGAGCCCCTGGCTCCCAGGACGCCCTCAGCAATGGTGCGCCAGGTTCGTACGGTGCGCCGTCGGAGGAAGGCCACTTTGCGAGAAATTCGCAACCGTGGGGTTTGAGTCCCTTTGTCGCTGCTCCGGGCTCGCCACCGCCGGCAGCCGCACAGCATGCTGGTGAAGATGCGCCCGATTACGGCCACCTAGACCCGCCAGAGGTGCGCGAGGCGCGCGCTCGCGAGCAGGCAGAGGCCGCCGCAGCGTATCGCCCGCAGTCGCCCGGCTCGCCTGGCATGCATCCAGCCATGCTGGCCGGCGGGATGCATAGCCCCACGAGCGGCTACAGCCACCAGAGGCTGCCCTCCAATGCCGGCAGCATTGGCGGCTCAAGGCGACCCTCTCAGGGAACGCTTGCTGGGCTCCAGCAGTCGCAGCACCCCTCACACACGGAAGCGTACGTCGACGCCATCGATGACGTGAACGACGAGCCGCGCAATGTGCAAAACGTCGACATCGTTGGCGACGTCACTGGACGCATGCTACACCTCAGCAATCCTGATAACTGAGCCGCTTCCATACATCCCTCGCCGACTACCATTGTTCCAGGCTAGAGGGAGCAGACACGAACTTTTATTTTGCCTTCTGTATAACATTTTTTTGTCGTCCTCTGTTTCATTCACAAACAGTCTACAAAGACAATCTCTACCGTGTAGCCATGTAGGACTCTTGCCTTCTCTTTTTCATATTAATTGCCATTGCACCACGTCCGCCACTTTGGCAACATCAGCTAGCTACTCTTGACCACGGCCGGCGCCACCTCCTTTGCCTTGCCTTCGATGACTGCCATGCTGTCGAGAATGGCCTCGTAGACTGTAAAGACGATTCCACCGCTGAGGATGAGCCGCGTCAGTCTGGGCGTGGTGCCCTTCCAGAAGCGCCGGACGCCCTCCTGCCTCAGCATTGTGGCCACGCAGTCGAAGGCGCCCTTGTACTGGCTCGCGCTCTCGGACTGCATGCGCGTCTTGACGACGTCAAACGGCATCGTCGCGTACACTGTCACGATACCGGCCACGGCGCCCATGCCAAATGTTTCTACGCCGCCGGGTTTCCGCCCGTCCTTTGTTGCCAGGGTTCGAAGAGACGAGTAGGTGGTGAGACGGACGGCAGAGTTTGCGCCTTGACGCATCATCGTGGGACCCAGACCCTTGTAGATGCCCGCAAGACCTTCATTTCGAATGATGGCCGCCGATCCACTGATGAGTCCCTTTGGTGAGGCAGGCCCGTCAGAGAGGTCAGCAACGAGCTTGTGCTTGTCAAGGCATTGCAGGAAAAAAAAAGCTTGACAAGCTCACCTTGTACTGTCTTTGATCCCTGGGCCGCTTGCCATCCTCGATGAGCCGTGTCTTGATGGCCTCCGAGGGCGTCACGGCGAAAGCACCTTCACACAGGCCTGCCAGAAACCCTGCAGCGATGGAGCGAGGAAGTGAAAGTTGGCCCGTCTGCAGGAGCAAGTGTCAACATGGGTTCGTTGCGGAGGCAAAAGGAAAAAAAAATTACGGACGTTTTTGTCTGCAACCGCCAGCTTGATGCTGTCATAGGAGAGGAAACGAACGCCGGCCTTGACGGCATTGCCTGCAACGAGGGCGCTGCAGCCGGCATAGAGGCCTCGAACACCATGACGGGCCAGGGTATCTTTGATGATGGTAATTGGTCCCGGCGGCCCGGAGCCAGATGCCACTGCAAATTGCGCTTGTGTCTGTGGGATGCCGTCAGCCACTGAAGCGCCAAAGGAGCAAGTCGGCCAGAAACAAAAGGGTGTCTGCTCTCACCTTGACGAACTCGGTGGGGTATGTCGCAAAGCCTTCGACAGCGCCAGCCACGGCACCCGCAAAGAGCGAGTTCAGCGGCTTCTCTTGCCTCTTTTTTGACGCCATGTTCTAGCTCGTATGGTCTCTCTGCAACACTAGTCACTCTCGCTGCCCTTTTATGTGCTACGACGACGAGAAAAGTTCCCCGCCCCTGTCGGACGATGATGCTCCGTCAGAGAAGGAAGATTGGTCGGTCGGCTTTCACTTTTTGGACTTTTTCCCGGTCCCGACGGGACGAGTCGCGACACGTGTTTAGCCCCGGCTGGTCCGTCCTCGCACCGCCCTCGTCTCGACGTGCTGAAGCGGCCTCGACGATTACCTTGCAGACGACGAGCTAATCGGCTCAACGAGCACTTCGCGACTTGCTCCTGCTGTGCATAAGGAAGAGAGAATGTTGTTACAAAACGAGATTATACGTACATACACAGAGAGACAGAGAGATAGAGATATAAATGATATGGGCGCCGATCACCGACGCTTCCGTGTGGACCACGGGGCAGACTGGGCTGCGTCTCGCGAGAAATCAATGCGGATAGGGTGCAGACCCCTCTGCTTCCTCCACCAATTTGTCCGCTTGATAATCTCTGGCTCAAAGAGGAACCACCACTTGGTGGCGAACCTCTCGCTGACCTCCCACGAGTCGACGTCCATCGTGTCGTCTCCCCAAACCATGAACGACGGCTCAGCGCCCGGAAGTAAGCCGCCCATCATCATGTCGGTGCACATGGCATCCTCGTCGAGGCCGTTCTTGAGGAGCGTCAACACCTTGTCGCGCACAGATGGCCACACAAAGGAAATGTCGATAAAGGGGTGGTGCTCCTCGACGAGCTGCAGTGCTGTTGGATACATTGTCTCTGGAATCGTGTCCCACTTGACCTTTGGTATCACTGTTACAGCCAGCTTGTCGGAAGGCATGTCGAGCTGCAAAGGCGAAGTGATGCCGAGGAAGCTTTCTCCGATGCGGCTGACGGCATTGAAGTTCTCGAGGTCTTGAAATGCATAGCCCATCCTCGACGCATTGGTGAGCACGGCCTGGAAGAGGTGCTGGCTTGGGAGCTGGAGTCCGTGGAACGGCGATGGCCTGCTCAAGGACAAGTAGCGAGCAGCTTGCACCTTGAAGGATTCGAGGATAGACTTGAACATCTCTATGCGCACGGACGCGGGAGCCTTGCTGCTGAGGATTTCGGCCATGCGGAGCGATGCGACAAAGTTTTCAAACAGCTGTGGCTGGGCGCTGAAGAACAAGTGCAGGTCCGAGAGGCCCGGAGCAGGGGAAGATGGCGAGATGAAGGAAGGATCGTGGCGGCCGTACTCGTTTGCGCTTCTTGAGTGGGTGATGAACGAGTCAGAAGGGACTTCTGAGAGAGAGAAAAGGAGGAGGAAGGGGATCACCTACCGGGACAGGTGTTCTAGGAGGTGCTTCGCATCATTGATGCTCTTGTTTGCCGAGTACTTTTGTATGACTTCGCAGCGTGAATTGACAGGGTCCTTTAGCCGGAATGGATTGCCGCTGAACTCAAACGCTGGTGTGGCCGATGTCGACCAGGTCGTCTGCTCGTAGGGTGAGGCGGGGCCCTCTCCTGTCAGGGCCGAGCCAGAAGCCTGATCGAGCTCCTCGATGGGCGACGAGGAAGACGAATGGCCCGAAGAGGAGGGCGATGAATTGCTTGCTTTTGATTTAGAGCCAGATGGCGAGCTAGAAGACGATGAGGTAGAGCTGAAGAGCGAACCAGCGTCAGAGGCAGGGAAGTTGAACGCCGTCGATCCGAAAATGTCGTCGAAGACATTGCTCAAATGTCTGTCAGCGCTGGTGCTCTTGCGATTGTCGATTACACTGCTGCTGCCGCCATACCAGCTGTCGGTCACGCTCACGCTGCCGATGTCATTGCTTGCGCGCCCTGTATCGAGGGAGATCCCAGCTGACTTGCCGCTCCTCGGCAGATCGTCTTCGGGCTCTTGCTCGGCGGCGTTTCTCAGCTTGGCCCGACGCCTCTTTTGGGCCTCACGGTTCTGCAGACGCCGCTTCTCGACGAGCTCCTCGGCCGTCAGCTGCCTTTCAAGTCGTATCATCGTATCCATGTTGTCGCTGTGGAGATGAGATTAGGGTTGAGTAGATGGTGTCAGGCTAAGTCCGAGAGTGCGCAGCAACCCCCCCGGTGCACAACTTGCAATTTGGTATTTATCTAACTTTATTGGTCTTTTAGAAATTAGAAATAGAAACGCTGTAGGGTGATTTCTAAGCTTTGTTTAACATCGCCCCTACCCTTACAAAGGATCATGACGAGAGCCGACGACCAAGGATCATGACGAGGACCGATCCACTGTGCGGCCATATCGACGACCAACAATTTGGTGCCGTCTTCTCATATGTGAGCCATTGCTCGTAGTAAATTATGTGTATCAGTAGCCACTCTTCTCTACTGTGCTCCTCAATCGATTCCGCTCTTGAGATCTCAGAGACACAGATCATGGTGAGGGTCGATCCACAATCCTGCCACACCCGTCGGCAGGGTCGGATCACAGGGCCTCCTTGGCAGAAGGAATGCCGAATTGCACATGAGTGAGAAGACGACAAAGCCGAGGTAGCCGCATTCCTGACTTCGCGCCTAACTTCGCGCACTGTGACATACAGGAGCACAGCAACCTACCAATCTCGTCGAGCTCCTCCGTGTTTGGATGGGCCTCTACCACATGGCTTGCAACCGAAAGAAGTGTGAAGCGACCCGCAGGTCAGGCGGAAAGTTATGTCGGTCACGCCTTCATGCCCTGCCGTCCGGATACGCTTTCCACGCGTGTCCATTACAATGATGCCAACCGTCCGCCCTACCCGAGAGGTGCGCAGTGTACAGCATCGGGGCCTCGGGTTGACAGGCTTTCAGTACTCCCGAGGGGGTAGTAGTAGATCCCTTTCCGCTTGCAGCGGCAGAGATTATTTACGAGGCACCACGGCCTGATTTCATGCCCTGGATCGACGCCTGACAAGACAACGGTGCTTTTGAGACAGCCAGCCTAGCCTTAGCGTACCCGAGCGCGCCGTATCTCCGGATCGATACACGGGTCCTGTCACTTCAAGTAGAGATACTCGCAACAGATGACTCTCTATTGCACCTTTGCTCAACGAGAAGCACGCACTCATCACGGCCATTCTGAGCGTGGAGAGGAGCTCGCTCGTCTCAGCAGTGGCGTCGTAGTGCGTCAATATGTGGGGAAATGGAGGTCATTTGAGGGGGAAGAGAGTCTCGGAAGAAAGAAAAGAGGAAAGCGGAGTTTCCTTCTTCCGCTTCGTTGCCTGCCTGGAGAGGCTCATCGTGACCGCACACGTGATAAAAGTTTGAAAGTTCTTCCGTCACGGAGTGCCGACGAGATTCAAAAAGAGTGAAAGCGATACAGAAATCCAAATGCAGGGCGACCCCGATAAGCGTCAGAGGCAGGAGCAAATAATGCTAGCATAACATCAGTGGTATATGCATGGCTGCTACCCTGTGTGCTGCGATCCATGGGGAGGGAAATTGTTGATATAAAAGCCCAAGCCCAAGCCTGCTTGACACCCACTGCCTGCTCCGCTCCATCTTCTGCAGACAACGGCAAGCAGCATCCACACCATGACGACGACGACGAAACCGCTGTTCTCCACCTTTACGCACAGTGTCGGCGCCAACGCGGCCGGGCACACGCTCACGGCCAAACTGCGCGCCATTGTCCGGGCGGGCTACGACGCCGTTGAGATTTTCCAGGACGACCTCGATGCATTTGCCTCGTCTGCCGAGTTCCAGGCCATCTACGAGGCCTCGACGCCGCCCGAGTCGCCCACGTACGCGCATAGGTCGCTGCAGAAGAGCGGCGCTGACGACGACCAGGGCAAGGACATGGTCACGGCGGCGCACAAGCCGTCAACAGAGGCAAAAACGGCATGGAACGCTCACGGTCCATGCACGCCGACCGAGGTGGCGCGCGAGATGGCTGCGGCGTCGTACATTGCCGGTCTCTGCAGCGTGCTGGGCCTCAAGGTGCTGACGCTGCAGCCGCTGCGCGACTACGAGGGATGGGTCGACGAGGCGGACCGGGACGCAGCCATGATGCGCGCCACGTCGAGGTTCCCCGTCATGCGTGCGCTGGGCACAGACCTGATGATCGTCTGCAGCAACAACGTGGGCGCACCAAAGACGACGGGCGACCCTGCCAAGCTGGCCCTCGACCTGGCCGCCCTCGCCGATGAGGCGGCACGCTACGATGCCGCAAGCCCCTACTATCGCACCCAGCCGATTCGCATTGCCTACGAGGCTCTGAGCTGGGGCGCCCACGTCGACGTCTGGCGGCAGGCGTACCGCGTCGTTGAGCTGGCCGACCGACGAAACGTGGGCATCTGCTTCGACTCGTTCAACACCCTCGGCCGCGAGTATGCCGACCCGTGCTCGCCGTCGGGCATCCAGCAGCCCGAGGACGCAGCCCTGGCCCGGGTCGAGGCCTCGATCCGCGACATTGCCAGGACGGTCCGTGGCGACAAGGTCTTTTTCCTCCAGGTCGGCGATGCAAGGAAGCTGCCCAGCCCGCTCGCCCCTTCACCCAACGCCGACGAGCCAAGGCCCGCACGCATGATCTGGAGCCGGGGCAACCGTCTCTACCCGGGCGAACTGGACCGTGGCGGCTTCATGCCTGTCACGCACTTTGTCCGCGCCGTCCTCCAGACGGGCTACAAGGGTCCCTGGAGCATCGAGGTGTTCAACTCCAGCCTCAACGACGAGGGCGACACCGTCGTCGACGAGCATGCCAGGCGCGGCCATGTCGGCCTGTCCTGGCTCGCCAAGCAGGTCCTGTAGACGCGCGCGCCCGTCCTTTCTGTCCGTTCGTCCACTCACTGCAGCCGTCGAATCTTGTCATCATCATTTGTAAACTACAGCATCAGTCATTTCATTATTCATCGATTAGTCCTCAGAATCACATCCATTGTCTTCTATGTTTGTGCGGCTCCGGATGACAATTGGGAGAGAAAAGCAAGATGGCACGGTACTGTACAATTACATGCTGGAGCCGTCGTCTCTGCATCTATGTGAGGCTCTTGATGGCGACGATGCTCGTCGCCAGGCTGTCGATGTCCTGCGGCGACGCTGTGCCCGGCGGAATCTTGTATGTCTTTCCGATACCCTTCCAGTCCTTTTCGCTCCCGCCTTGCTCGTCCACGTCGCCGCCGCTGCCGCTGCTGATGCCGTCTGCTTGGCCCACGATGCCCTCAAAGGTGGAAGCGACCTGTTGGCGGACGTCGGACGCGCTGGGCCCGCCGTGCTCCTCTGGCTTGGCGACGTGGACGACGATGAGGTGTTGCGTGCTATTCGAGAGACCAAAGAGGCGAAACGAGTCTGCAATCTGTATCGCACGATTTGCCCAGCCCAAGCGAAAACGAGAAGTGAGCGTGAGAGTTCAGCAGGGGGGCAGAAGAGACAAGGACGTCTTTGTTACGACCGAGCGAGCGAAGGAAGAGACTCACGTTCGTCGAGGGGCTGAGCGCCCACAGGATCTCGGAGTGGATCGAGCGCGTCTTCATGGCTGCCGATCCGCGCGAGGCCGCCAGCAGCGCCTGGTGGATGCCGACGACGAGGTGGGTGCGACTAGTGACCTTGCTCGCGTCCAGGAGGGCAAACTGGAGCGGAAACGCAGCGGGGCCCTCGGCCTTGAGGCGAGCGAGGACGGACGCAGCGTTGCCGAGGGACCGGACATGGCAGATGTGGACGGCACTGAGCTCCACGGGCAGGTGGCTCAGGTGCAGCGTCTCCATCTCTCTCTCTCTCTCCTCTCTTGCCGCCTGCCTCGAATCGTGCCAGAATGCGATGAGTCAAGGAGGTTGAGTGTGCGCTCTCCACTTTGACAGAACGCCAGAAAAAGAAAAGAAAAAAACGAAGGAAAAAGATAGTCTACGTCCGCTGGTGGGCGAAGCTAGAGAGATTTTCAAGAGCAGGGATTTCGACGACGACCCAAGGTCAGCACCCTGGCAAGCCTCGACAGATGGTGTCACGCGTGGGAACAGGGGACTGCATTTCATTACTGGACAAAAGAGAAGGAAAGAAGAGGGGAAGAAATGTGGGTTGAATGCCCTGGGTCGTGACAAGTCAAGGCAGAGATGCATAGCATCTGACCCTGTATGCCATGAAATCAGGGACCCGATCTCGGCCAGATCCCACCCCACTTTGCCCTCTCGCTGCGACTCGGAAGAGGAACGAGGTGGAAAAGGGGGCTTAAATGGGACTGGCCGAGACATACGTTTTGCTCTGAGCGCCGCCGCCAAGGTTAACGAGTCCCGTAATGAAACTGTATCCTCGAAAGCGCACAGATCGGCCCGTCCCCACCCCGCGAGGAGCGAGGACAGGCGGCTTCGCACTCCGGTCTCAGACGGTGAATGCAGCGTCTGCCCACGCACGATGGAAGCCATCGAGGGAGCAGAACACCGGCGCTGGTGGTAAGAAGAAGGGAAAATTTTCAGGCTGAGAGAAGCCCAAAAAAATATCGAAAGCTGCAGGAGAGCGTGTGAGACGAGCACGTGACTGGGCAGCCCATGAATGCAGGGCCCTGTCGCTTGGCTCGCTCGGTACATTTGCGGGGGAGGAAGAGAGCGAGGACCGGACCGATGGCGTCTCACAGCAGTGGACTCTTCTGCCGCCGCCGCCGCCGCTGCTGCTGCTGCTGCTAACCTCCAACACCACAGAAGCGCAAACAAGGCAATGGCGAAGCAGCAAGACCAGGGCATAGCGCCCGAGGAGCCGTTTGGGAGCGTGCTGCCGTTTGCCGAACCGTCGTGGTACGGCGCGCTGGGCCGCACGAGCCCCTACTACGGCGAGTCGCACCGCCGGCTGCGGGCCTTTTGCCGCGAGTACGTCGACTCGTGGATCGATCAGGCGGGCGACTGGGAGGCTGCAGGCCATGTCCCCGCCGAGCAGTATGCCAAGCATGCCAAGCTCGGCTTTGTCGCGACGTTTATCAACCCCATGGCGCCCGAATACCTCGAGCAGGCGGGGATCACGCTGCCTGCGGGGATTCACAGCTCCGAGTGGGATGCATTCCACAGTCTTATTGTCGCCGACGAGCTCATGCGCTGCGGCTACCTCGGCGTCGTGTGGGCGCTGGGCGGTGGCAATGCGATTGGTGGGCCTCCGATCGTCCGCTTCGGCTCCCGCGACGTCAAGGACGAGATCCTGCCAGGCGTGATGCGGGGCGAGAAGCGCGTCTGCCTGGGCGTGACGGAGCCTGGCGCCGGGTCCGATGTCGCGCAGCTCAAGACGACGGCGGTGCGCTCGGCTGACGGGAGCCACTACGTGGTGAATGGGCAGAAAAAGTGGATTACCAACGCCGTCTTTGCCGACTACGTCACGGCCGTCGTGCGTACGGGCGAGCCCGATTCTGGTGCGGCGGGGATCAGTGTCCTCGTCGTGCCCCTCGCGCTGCCCGGCGTCGAGCGGAAGCACCTGGCCAACAGCGGCGTCGCCGCCTCGGGCTCGACGCTCATCACGTTTGACGATGTGAAAGTGCCATCGCGCTACCTCCTCGGTCGTGAAAATGAAGGGTTCCGAATCGTCATGTCCAACTTCAACGGCGAGCGCCTGGCACTGGCCATCCAGGCGTGCCGCATGTCGCGCGTGTGCATCGAGGACAGCTACGCGTACGCATGCAAGCGCGTCGTCTTTGGCCGCCCGCTGATCGCCCAGCCCGTGATCCGGGCCAAGATTGCCGACATGGGCCGCGCCGTCGAGCGGCTCCAGGCCTGGATCGAGGCGCTGGCCCACACGGCGCGCGCAGCTACAAAGCAGGCCGGCGACATGGACCTCGCCGGCCGCGTGGCACTGCTCAAGGTCGAGAGCGGCCGCTGCCTCGAGCTCGTCAACCGCGAGGCGCAGCAGATCCTCGGCGGGCTCTCGTTCCAGCGCGGCGGCGACCACGCAGGCGCGCGCATCGAGCAGATCGGCCGCGACCTCCGCGTCATGGTCGTCGGCGGCGGCAGCGACGAGATCCTCACCGACCTGGGTACGCGCATGGAGAAGATGAAGGCCGACAGTCGGCTGTAGCGAGTGTGCCTCCGTAACAGGCTCGAACATTGTCATGCTTTTTGGAATCGCAATAGAGATTCTACATTGGCCTGCAGTTGACTTCAAAGTACTGATCCTCGTGTTACGTCGCTGCGCAGCATCTAGCTCCTGTGACACGATCAGACCATCCGTCTTTGCACACAACGGAAAGGAAAAAGTATCTTCTTGCCAATGAAAAAAGCGAGAGACTACGAAAAAGGTAGACAAAGAGTGAATGTGAGACCACATCGTCGTCGACGATTACGGCAAAGGAGGGAAAAAGAAAGTGTAAAGGGATGTTCACAAGACACGGAGAAGACCTCACGACCATAAGAGCGAAAGAAAACGAGAGTGAGTAGTTGGAAGTGGTCGGAGAATGCTTGTCCTGAAGAGGTAAAGGTGGGTCAGGGACGTACCCTAGTTACTGGCGAGGCGAAAAGAGTGGCCGTGGAACAGAGAACGAAAGAGGGGTATATGTCAACCGTGTGAACGGGATGCAATGGAAAGACGGAGCGAAAGAATGTGAGTGGAATCAGCGACCAGCCGTCTCAAAGAAGCTGGTGAAGCGCTTAATCTTCTTGAGCCGGGCCTTGCTGCTGCTTGCCGGTAAGTCATCCGACGACGCCAAACTGGGACTGCCTGCTTTTCTTTGTCGAGCAGTCGAAGCAGAAGGCTTTGCCGGGATGCCTGCTTGTGCAGAACCTGCTGCCGCCGCGCCGCCCGCACCGGCGGCACCAGCAGCAGCGGCAGCAGCCTCCTCACCGTCCTCTTCGTTGATCGTAGTAGACGTGGCTAATGGGCCATCGCGCTCCGCGTCAGGAGTGTCGTCTTCGCCGCCACTCTTGGCGTTGGACGACTCCAGGCTGGCCGCGCTGCCGGAGGTCAAATGGCTGTCGTTGTTGACCTTGAGGTTACGACGAGAAGATGGCTGTCTCCGCGACAGCCTGTTGAAGGGCCGATTCGACGAGCTACTGTAGCTGGGCGAGGCTGGAAGCCGGCTTGACTCTTGGCGTCGCAGCAGACGGTAGGTGTCGACGACGCCACGGGCAAAGAGATTCTGGCCTTTGCCACCATTGATCTCAGACTGGATTGCGTCCGACGAAGGGGCATCAATCATGTCCCAGTCTTCGTCGACCTCCTCCTCATCGTCGCCGTCCGTTTCGGCAATGGTGGCGTGGGCAGGCAAGCCTGAGGCTGGGCTGCGCTTGGCGACCTTTGCGCTGCTAACCTTCTTGGATTCCTCCGCTGGTCGTCTGGGCTCGCTTATTGACTCGGAAGCGGAAGAAATCACAGAACGGTCCGATGGCTGCGACGTGATGGTCGTATCACCACCGCTGATGGCTTCGGCCGCGGCCGCCTCGCTTTCCAGGTGAGCCAGGGCAGCAACAGCAGCTCTGGCTGCCGACTCGTCATCCTCCTCTTCTTCCACGACTCTGGTTCGCGCTGTTGAGGCAGCAGCAGCATCAGAAGGAGCAGAAGCAGAGGCAGAGGCACTCGTCGCAGTCGGTGCGGCTGCTGATGGAGCGGCGGCTTCCTTTGCCCGTTCGCCATTTGAAAGAGCATCAAAGGACATGATCGAAGACTGCGCCGACTCCGAGTCTCGGCGACCACGGAACGAGTAGCCATCGAACAAGCTTTTGCTGTCGGCCGACTCGGTAGCTTGCTCTCCGTGGCGTGTTGCGTTTGCAGCCGAATCGCCAGAAGCGACACCATTGGACCCAAGGGTGGTGTCTCCATCGGCTTGGGTCTGCCCTTGCGTCGGCGGATCGTCGCCAAAGTCGTCGGCGTCATCGGCCCCGTTGATGACGGGCTGCATATCCAGGAAAGCCTCGTCGAAGTTCTGTGTATCGGTCTCATCGAGGGGGTTGATGGGAGGGATATATGGGGGAATGTAGCGCTTGTGGAAGACGTGGGCCCATTCGATCATGGAAAAATATGGATGACGCTTGATCCGCGGCTCCTTCATGCGCAACATTGGGTTCCTCTGCAAGAGACCGCGAAGAATGCTCTTTGTGTCTTGGTCTAGGACGCGATCGTCGGGGAAGGTGAGGTCGTCGTGAAGGACGCGAACGTACATCTCCGCATGCGTGTCGGCCCAGAAAGGTGTGATGCCCGTCAGCATTTCGTAGAGCATCGTGCCGAAGCTCCACCAGTCGACCTCATAGGAGTAGGCGGCGCCCTGGATCACTTCTGGCGCCAGGTATTCGGCTGTACCGCAGAATGTCGTCGTTGTATCGCGTTCATCTGCCCAACGGTTGCGTGACTTGCCAGAATGCGTGTATGCGTTATCACCGCTGGACACCGATGAGGAGCTCCGACCGTCTTCTGAAGCAGAGAGCCAGTGGGGCGTGTGGCCACCGCCCTTGACGTCTCTGCTTGAATGTGACCGTGAAGGCGACCCGGGCGGAGGCGTCGAGCTGCCACCAACATCACGAACTGGGAACTCCTTAGACAAGCCGAAGTCAGAAAGGACAATGTGCCCATCGGACCCGATCAGGACGTTCTCTGGCTTGAGATCTCGGTAGATGACACCAGCACGGTGAAGTCCCTCTACACCCTCGACGATCTCGGCTGCGTAGAAGCGTGCCCGGTCGCGACCCAAGCGACCCCATCGTGACAGCTGCGTGGCCAGGTCGCCGCCGGGGTGAAAGTCCATGACGAGGTAGAGATTGTTTTTGTCGTGAAAGCTCCACCAGAGCTTGACGACAAACGGGTCCATGACCTCCTTTGCCATTCGTTTCAACACGGCCTGCTCGGTGAGGGTATGCTGAAGCTCCTGATGCGCCAGCACATGCCGCTTGTGGATCGACTTCATCGCAAAGAGCCCTCTTGTCGGCGAGTGCCGAACAAGCAGCACCTACAGGGATTCAAGGACGGTGAGCGTCGGTAGCTCTGACTACACATCTGCCACGCCAACTCACTTTGCCAGCACAGCCTTTGCCAAGCACCCTGATCATCTCAAAGTCGTCTACAGTGACCTTCTCGACCTCGTTTCGGGGATACCTTCGATGCCTCCGATCCCGTTTCTCGACGTCGTGCGACGACGTCTTGTCGCCCGAGCGAGAATCGATGCCGTCGGCGTCGGTTGACACTTCCTCATTCGCCGCCTGTCTCTCCCTCTCCAACTCCTCGGGAATGCCAGCGAAGTTGCCTCCTTTCCTTGTTGCTTCCTGTTGAGCCTGTCGTTCAGGGTCAACCGAGGTAGATCTCGCAGGGACATCGGGTCGCTCTCTTCCCTGACGAGAGCCGGTGTAGGAGTGACTCGTCGATCTTCCACTGATGGATCGATCGTCGTCTGTGCGTCCGCCTTCCTCGCCGATGTCTGACTGGCTCGGCGTGGCGCCAACATTGGTGTTGGTGGGGGCAACAGACATCTTGACGTGCTGAGCGAGATCGCTACGGACCTTGCGGATCCGACGCTCGACGCGGACGCTTTCGAGATCTTCAGAGCCGACACGGACGAAACGACGCCAGGCCTTGTGTCGCTTAACGGGGGCAAGATTGGAGATGGTGGTGAGGTAGGTGGCAAGGTGAGTGGTAGGCGCCTTTGCATCCTCAGCTTCGTTCGTGGGGGACACCGCGGTGCTCGCCTTGTTCTTGGCAGGCGATGTGCCGCCGTTGGGCTCTGCGAGGGCATGACCAGAAGCAGTGAGGTTACTCAACGCCACCCTGGTCTTGTTCGTGTTGGGCGACAGCGTCCTAGAGATAGTCTGAAGGATTTTGCGACTGGTTTGCGACTGGGCTGGCGGGGTATGAGCACCCGCGACACCGGACAGCTGCGGCAGCGGTGGGAGGGAGGCATGCGATTCCCGTAGCTTGGCGTCGAGGTCAGCAATTTCGGCCGTCGAGCGAAGCAGCGTGAGGTTGTGGGTGGGCGTCGTGACGTAGAGGGTGAACATGGGGTTAGTGACCTTTTGCTTCTTTCTTGGCTCTCGGCTCTTGTCTGAGGGGGGTGCATCAGCGACGCTGACGCTCCACGGCCCGTCTTCGCGGCCGACACCCACGCCGGCCCCATTGGCAGTCAGGATGCGCTTGCCAGAGGCCGTTGTGAAGCCGGAGCCGCCGTTGGTCGTGGACCCATCGGTGCCGTCTTCGAAGAGACCCTTTACGCTCCCTCGCTTGCTTGCGCCGGCTCCGCTGGTGGCTGCTGAATTCCCACTTCGATTCGAGAGCTGGCTCAGACCGCCAGTGATGGTGCTGTACTTTTTCTGAGACGACGAATTGGACGACATGGTTGCCGAAGTCGAGGTTGCGGCCGGCATCTCTGCTGCTGCTGCTGTGTTGCTGCGCAGAGGTGCGAGTCGAAGCGTCACGTCGGCTGCTATGGCTTGAGGGACAGTTGGCACGTCTTTGTGACAGCGTCGTTGCTATTGATGCTCCCGTTGATGCACCTGTTCAGAGCGCTTCCCTTTGTCCGGCGATGAAAATTATTGGCCTTGGGATGCGGCGTATCGGGTCGTGTCGTGGTATATTCGGGGAAACCTTTGTTGAATGTAGAATCGTGAGAGAAGGAAACCGGTGACTTGTCTGCTGCCCAGGAGAAGATGGCAAAAAGGGGGGAAGAAAGAGTCCGGACTGGGAAATTAGACGTCGACGAGAGGAGCAACGAGAGTGGGTGGGACGATCGACACGGAGGCGCGGAGGATCGTGTTCGACTCCTCGGCTTACCGAGACGAGACGCAACGTGCAGTCTCAGAAGTGCGAGAGAGTGCGACTTGAGCTGACTGAGCTGTGTCGTTGATGGTGCCTAAGCTCAGTCGCTCTTCTATGACAAAGAAAGACCGGCCAGAGGGTGCGTGTGTGGTACCGGTCGTCTTTGTAAAGGTGAATAAGGTCTGATTGGGACGCATCTGAGACACAACGAGCCAACACCAACCACGCACGCACGCCCTGGGCTAGCACAATTGTTCATAGGTATTTCATTTTATCCTTTTCAATTCAGGGTCTGTTAGTCTAATCTCGCCCTTCCCATTCTGCCTTCTTCACCTTTTTCCATTAAATTTTGGCCTCCGACTTCGGTCTGCCTGCAGTGCTGTCTAAATTTCCTCTCTTCTCCAATGGGAGAGAGACTCTTGACCGGATTCACGAAAGGTGTTGAAGTAGCTTGCTGCACTCAACGTCTGCTCCGTCCTAGTCTGCAGGACGTATCATTCTAAAAGAAGTAGTACGTAGTGTGTAGCAGTTGTGCTAAGCCGTGGGCCGATTTCAGGCTGCACTAGCCCCCTTTACTCCTCCCCTATTCAACCGCGTCTTGCGCATAGTCTATGCGTATGCAGACTCGAAAAGAGCACTCCCACGTGGACACACAAGACCTGCAGGCAGCAACCTGAAGGCTGGCCGCCTCTCAAGTCCTTGTCAGAAAATCATGAGCCAGTGCTAGGCATATAGTTGTGTGGATGTGAGTGTGTTAGTTTGTACATGCGAGTCTCGAGCTCTTCGTTTTGGGAGGATGAGAGAGAGGCGATAGGAGAAGCTAGGAAATCGAGGAGAATTATGCGACGAGCTTGACGACACCGCCGGCCTCCTTGATCTTCTTCTCTGCCAACTCCGAAACCCAACGAGCCTTGACGATGCACGGCAGCTGGGGCAGACGGCCCTTGGCCAGCACCTTGCTGTAACCGGCGGCGACGACGTCAATGACGGGAACCTCCTTGCTGTCAGCCGTGAGCCCCTTGCGCTGCTCGGCGGGAACGAGGGTCCAGAGCTTGTCAAGGTTCATGACGGGGCAGTAGTACGAGTTCCTGGTCCAGTGGTAGTGGCGCATACCGACCTTTCCGAAGTAACCTGTTCGTTTCCACCGTCAGACCTCTCCATTCCTTGTTCCTACACCAAACACACTGTTTCGTTCACTCACCAGGGTGGTACTTGTCCATGTTGATTCGGTGGTGGTGCTGGCCACCGGCGAGACCACGACCACCTGGGTGCTTGCGGTGCTTGCCTGTGAAATCGTGCCAGGCTCGGTCAGCTTCTATTACTTCCTCCGGACGGCTTGTTGCCTCTCCTGCCTTTATCCTCCGCATTCCCTATGCTCCCTGCCTGCCACATACACAGCCGCCTCTATCGACAAAAGGGGCACCAACAGCCCTTTCCTCCCTCAGCCTCCATCTGTCCCTGTGTCGCCTCTTGTTCCTCAAACGACATCACAGAGCACGACCCTGACTCGCCGCGCCGCGCGCCATCCGTGCGGCATGAGGTGCGAAGAGTACAGCTTCTCTCATCCATCTGCCGACACCGCCGTCCAGCTCTTCGAGATTGGCTACCCCTCGGACTCCTCGTACATCTCATCCACCACCGTCCATCACATCTCCGGCATCGACCAAGGCGGTACTCACCGATACGACCGTTACCAGCCGAAACGTGTCCTCGCGCCTTCCTGTTCTTGCTGAACCTGGTGGGCATCTTTGTCGGTCTCTTGAGAAGATGGTTGAAGAGGCGGCTAACTTCGCCGAAAGCCTCGCCTTTGGCGGGGCCAATGCTGCGGCCCTCTGTGAGTCCCACGTGGCTAAAATTCCCTCCACGCGAGATTCGAAAAATGTTAAATGTAAGCGGCCTCCGATTCAGAAGTGGTCCACCCCCTCAGGAGCCTGGCTAAATTTGGATCGGCCTGCCGACGCGTGAGGTGTGATTTTATGATATCACAGCGCCAAGACGAATTTGTGTCTCTCTCGCTTCACTACTCCATCGTCGGCCACTGACGAGCTCATTCGATGGAGGACTAAAGAGGTGAGTCGCCAGTCGCTGCTTCCGCGAACGCTCCGCGACAGGATGAAACGTGTCTCTTTATATTCAATTTGTCAATCCTCTTACGGCCTCTCCGTCGGTTGACGACCTATACACAACAAGCGAACTGATCAGACAGCCAAGCGTCCTTCCTTTTCTGGCTGATGACAAGCGCTGACACGTTGAGATTTGTGCAGAGCCACGATCACCACAAGATTCTCAACTTCAAACGTGAGTGTGATTGCGCAGGCGTCCCGAGCCGACGATGAGAAAGATTCAGATCAAAGAAGGGCGACTCCACCGAAAGGTGCTGGGCCAACACACGAAAATTATTGCGTTATTGTCCTGAGGCCCCTTAGCAGAAGTCGTCGTATGTGACTTGGTATGGATGGCTGACTCTGCAAGACTCGCAACAGACAATGGACAATAGGTCTCGCGAGAGCGTTAGCGGGCCGGCATCGCCGCCTTACGAGCACCCTCCTAGTGCCGCGGGCGGCATGCCCCCTACGTACCAGAGCCGAACCAATGTCGCAAGTGGCCGCGATGACTCGAGTTCCGAAGGCAAGAGAAAACAGCGTACTCCGCCCATGGACCCCGACGTGCGGGCCACAATGACGCCTCAAGGCCCTCGCATAGCTGTGACGGATCCCCTGGCCGACCTTCGCGCTGGCCTCCGAACAAAGGCCGATGGCTCACCCATCCTCACCTTTGACGAAGCTTCTCGTCCGCCCATGTCCAGGCGCAACAGCGATGCCTCAAGCATTGGCGATGCCCCCGAAGACTTCGACGAGTTCGACTGGAGCGAGGATGAAGAGGAGCAGCAGCAGAAGAAGAAGGAGGACGCCCAAGCGTATGCCATTAGCCAGAGGCGAAAGAAGATCAGTCCCTTCACAATCATTCGCTGGCTGGCAACGACTTTTCTTGGCAACTTTATTATCAGCGCGTCTCTCGCTGTTCCGGTCATTGTCATCCAATTCGTCTATCGTCCCGACAAGGGCGACAACAGCGCCGAGGCTCAACACAAGACGTATGTCGCCGACAACATCCAGGCCTGGTTTATCTGGGCTGCCTTCAACCTCCACGTCGAGTGGTGGATCCATCTTCTCGTCGAACTCTTTCCGCGCTTCGTATTGAGCATCGTCAAGCTCTTTTGGGGCGGCATCAACCAGAAGGCCCTCACCGGGGCTGAGTACTTCAACGCCATCAAGGGCTACCTCAAGCCTATCTTCTACGCCGCTCTCTCGTGGGGATCATGGGCCATCATCTTCAACTCCATTTACAACCTTTACACTCGAACCAACCCAGAGACGGAGAGTCGGGCTAAGTATCTATACCGCATCTACCAGGTCATCGAATTTCTCTTCTTCGTCTCCATCACCATCTGTGCCTCGAAGATCCTCGTCAGGATTATTTCGATGCGCTTCCACAAGACAGCCTACGCTGATCGTATCGCCAAGACGACAAAGGCGCTAAAGGTCTTCGATCATCTCAAGGACTATCGGCCCAAGGTGGCCCATGCCAATGGTGCTGGATCTAAGGGAACAAATACGCCCTTTGGCCTTCGCATGCCTGGGGGAAAGAGCCCACAAGGTGCTAGGACGCCGGCTGCGGGTGCCAGAACGCCTTTTAGTGCGCATCCCTCGCCCACAGCAGAAAAGCCGTCCACCGTCACGCCCGCCGACGCATACATCGGCGATGATGAGGGCGACAACACATCGCCTTCGCCGAAGCGAGGCTTTTTTGGCCGCAAGACGCACGCCGAGCGACGTCCAGCAGCTGAGCCCGTCACTGACAAGCTGCCCCCGCGCCAGATTGGCCCTGATTCGCAGGACCCAACGACACCCGGTTCTACCAAGCGACCCCGTGCTTCAAGGGCTACGACTGCTGTCAAGAACAAGACGGCTCAAGCCAGCGCCATGGCGAGAGTGGCCATGAACGACCCTACCAAGCTGCTCGACAGCAAGAATGTCGGTGTCGACCTTGACGTCACGTCGCCGGCAGAAGCTCGTCGGCTGGCAAGGAGCATCTTCCTGGCCTTCCGCGGCAAGCATCGACGTAACTATCTCGTACCCGAAGATTTCTACGTCGCTTACAAGGATCACAACGAGGCAAAGGAGGCGTTTGCCGTTTTTGACACGGATGGAAACGGTGACATCTCGTCGTCGGAGATGAAGCGAACGATCGTCAACACCTACAAGGAGCGCAAATTTATTTCCAAATCTCTGAAGGATGCCAGCCACGCCCTGTCGCAGCTCGACATGATTTTCCTCATCATTGCCTTCATCATTCTCATCTTTGAGAGCTTCGCCATCTTCAACGTCTCGATTGAGAAGTCGCTTACGACGTTTTACACCCTGGCGATTGGCGCTTCGTTCATCTTCAAGGAGTCTGCACAGAACGTCTTTGACTCAATCATCTTTTTGCTCGTCACCCATCCCTTTGACACCGGCGACCGCATCGTCGTTGATGACGCCGTCATGACGGTGCGCAAGATGTCGCTCCTCTCGAGCGAATTTATCCTTTGGGACAATACTCAGATCTTCATTTCGAACTCCCTCCTCAGCCAGATGTTCATCACCAATCTGCGAAGGTCTGGATTCCAGTGGGAGTGCGTCACGATGCAAGTCGCCTACGACTCGCCCCTCGAGTCACTAGACGCCGTTCAAGCCGATCTCATTCACTGGCTCCAGACAGAGCCTGAGCGAATGTTTGAGCCATCGACGGCCATCGTCCCTCAGACGATCGATTTCCAGCGATCGATCACAGTCACCATTGGCATGACGCATCGGGACAATTGGCAAGACTGGGGAGGTCGCTGGGCTAGGCGAAATGCCTTTTTTGCGGCCGTCTGCTACTACATGAAGAAGCACGGTATCAAATACCTCAACAGCAACCAGCCGATCATCTACTGGACCGAGGACGCGGCCCAGCCTCCTCCTAATTACGAATCGGCACCTCGCGAAGCTGCTGATGGCGACGAGGACGACGATGACGACAGCCGTCGACCCATCAGCGCGGACAACAACGGCCAGGTCAATGACAATTTCGCTCCCGCCGACATACCTACGCGTCTCAACGGCAAGCCAAAATCATTCATGAATTTTACGCCCCCGTCCGACGAAATCGAAGGGGCTGGTCTGCGCATTCGCAAGTCGCGGCAGGCTCGCAAAGGTCTCGCAACACAAGGTGGCGATGGATGAGCACAGCTCGCCAATTTCAGCACTGCATCCTTTTCATTGTTCTCCTCCATATTACATTTCAGCACGCATGCATTCAACTCAGCATTCTCTCTCGTTCCTCATTTCCATCTTTGAAATGTGCAGGCCACTACTCTCATTCACCATCTTTGCTGGCTGATGTTCCATGCTGTCTTCCTTCGCGTTGCGAGCCCTGCCTGATCTGAGCGCTAGATATGAACACGTGATTCTAGAAAGTTCTCGCTGCTTAGGTAAGCATATTTCGGCAGCGAGCTTTCTTTTGCGCGCTCAGAAGTTCATGGAAGCCGTTGGCTAAAAGCTGTGGCTACGCTCGCGTTTCTTTTCCCAACTACTACCCCTCTATTCCCCCACCACTCAACATCAAGCAATCATGTCGTCTGGTGGAGAGACTTTCGGCTTTGTGAGTTGCTCAACATGGCACCAAGAGGCAAACTTTAGCTGACTCATTATCATGTTTCACAGGCCGCCGACATCAGCCAGCTGCTGGACTTGATCATCAACACCTTCTACAGCAACAAGGAGATTTTCCTTCGTGAGCTTATCTCGAACGCCTCGGATGCGCTCGACAAGGTCAGGTATGGTGCCCTTACCGACCCCTCGATTCTCGAGACGGAGAAGGACCTCTACATCCGCATCACGCCCGACAAGGAGAACAAGGTCCTCTCTATCCGAGACACGGGCGTGGGCATGACCAAGGCTGACCTGGTCAACAACATTGGCACAATCGCCAAGTCGGGCACCAAGGCCTTCATGGAGGCTCTCTCTTCGGGTGCCGACATCAGCATGATTGGCCAGTTCGGCGTCGGCTTCTACTCTGCCTACCTCGTCGCCGACAAGGTTACGCTCATCACCAAGCACAACGACGACGAGCAGTACATCTGGGAGTCCGCTGCCGGAGGCACTTTCACCATCACACCTGACACCGTCAACCCGCCCATCACCCGAGGCACGGAGCTGCGGCTGTACCTCAAGGAGGACCAGCTCGACTACCTCGAGGAGAAGCGGATCAAGGAGATTGTCAAGAAGCACTCCGAGTTCATTTCTTACCCCATCCAGCTCGTCACCACCAAGGAAGTCGAGAAGGAAGTCGAGGAGGAGGAGACGCACGACGAGGACAAGAAGATTGAGGAGGTCGAGGACGAGGATGGGAACAAGAAGGAGAAGAAGAAGGTCAAGTCGCTCGAGACTTCCAACGAAGAGCTCAACAAGACCAAGCCCATTTGGACGCGTGACCCTAAGAACATCACTCAGGAGGAGTACGCCAGCTTCTACAAGAGCCTCACCAACGACTGGGAGGACCACCTTGCCGTCAAGCACTTCAGCGTCGAGGGTCAGCTCGAGTTCAAGGCTTTGCTCTACATTCCCAAGCGAGCACCGTTCGACCTCTTTGAGACCAAGAAGAAGCGCAGCAGCATTAAGCTCTACGTCCGACGAGTCTTCATCTCTGACGACGCCGAGGAGATCATCCCCGAGTACCTCAACTTCATCAAAGGTGTTGTCGACTCGGAGGATCTTCCTCTCAACATCTCGCGTGAGACGCTGCAGCAGAACAAGATTCTCAAGGTCATCCGCAAGAACGTCGTCAAGCGGTCGCTCGAGCTCATTTCGGAGATTGCCGAGGACAAGGAGAACTACGCCAAGTTCTGGGAGGCATTTGGCAAGAACCTCAAGCTCGGAATTCACGAGGACTCTGCCAACCGCAGCAAGCTCGCCGAGTTCCTCCGATTCCCCTCGACCAAGAGCGGCGATGAACTGACGAGCCTCGACGACTACGTTACGCGCATGCCCGAGGTCCAGAAGAACATCTACTACCTCACTGGCGAGAGCATGGCTTCGGTCAAGGACTCGCCCTTCCTCGAGCAGCTTAAGAAGAAGAACTTCGAGGTTCTTCTCATGGTGGACCCCATCGATGAGTACGCATGCCAGGCTCTCAAGGACTTCAAGGACAAGAAGCTCGTCTGCGTCACCAAGGAAGGCCTCGAGCTCGAGGAGACCGAAGAGGAGAAGAAGGCCCGCGAGGAAGAGGCCAAGAAGTTCGAGGAGCTCTGCTCGGCCATGAAGGAGATCCTCGGCGAGCGAGTCGAGAAGGTTGTTGTCTCGAACCGAATCGTTGGCTCGCCTTGCGTCATTGTCACGGGCCAGTACTCGTGGTCTGCCAACCTGGAGCGAATCATGAAGGCACAGGCACTGCGAGACAGCTCCATGTCGCAGTACATGGCCTCGAAGAAGACCCTCGAGATCAACCCCGCCAACGCCATTGTCAAGGAGCTTGGCCGGAAAGTGTCGCAGGACAAGAACGACTCGACGCTCAAGGACCTCGTCAACCTGCTCTTCGACACCTCGCTCCTCACCGGTGGCTTCACCCTCGAGAACCCATCGGACTTTGCCGGCCGTCTTTACAAGCTCATCTCGCTCGGTCTCTCGATCGAGGACGAGCCCATTGCAGAGGTTTCGGCTGCCGACGACGACAAGGCCGAGGCCAGCGGTGCGGGCGAGTCGCAGATGGAGGCCATTGACTAGATAGATGCTCGGTTCCGGTTCTAGCTTGAGTCTTTTCTCTGTCGATGCTACATAAAAAGATGATGTCCAATCTCACTTCTTTCAGATGAATCTGTCGTGGGTCTGTTTGCGGGTCCGTTCGTGGGCTGTATGCGGGTCTGTTCGCGGGCTGTCTGCGGGCTGTCTGCGGGCTGTCTGCGGGCTGTCTGCGGGCTGTCTGCGGGCTGTCTGCGGGCTGTCTGCGGGCTGTCTGTCTGCGGGCTGTTCGCGGGTCTGATCGCAGGCCGTGTTGGTGCATTTGATATTTCCAGACTCCTGCCGATATTTCCAGGGTTTTCTCATTCCGCGCCCCCAGTGGATTGCAGCCCATCAACCTGTCGGCCCAGACGTGTCACCCAAAAAGGAGATTGCAGTCTTACAACTTGGCGAAGAAGCGGAGTGAACGTATGCATAGCATGGACAGAAGACTCCAATACCCCGCAAACTGAGAATGAAACCAAACATCACAATGCGCATCTATTGACGCGGGCTTTTCCTGCGTGGCTTGGAGCTCGAAGTTATATTGCTCTCCACCGGGACGCATCGTGCAGCCCTCCCACTCCCCCGCGTTGACTGTGCCTTAAAATTCCGAGCGTGACTACATCGAGGAGCCAATTTCGGTCGCGCCTCGAAAGGCTTTTCGATCACCGACAAAAGGCTCAACCTTCGTGCTTACATCTCCTTTTGGCTCATCTGATGCACGGTGCTGTACAGTAACAAAGATGCACGGTCCTTGCTATTCGAAGAAAGAAATCCCCTAAAAGTTCTGCAGCTGCGTAGATGGGACCAGCAGCGGATCTTTGATAAAGTGGAAGCCAGGTGCGTGCTGCAACCAGGCGAATTTGAAAGGCGGGTACGAACCTTGCAATTTATGCTCTTCTGTTTTCGAGCCCGCTCCTCTTTGATTTCCCAGGGATCGCGGAGATAGCTGCTGGCTTTGAAGGAATGCATCACTACGATGGCTGCAAAAAGTGGGCCCTGATGACGCTGGAGTAAAATCGCCTCAGAGGTGTGGCTTCCCCCACCCATCCAGAAATCCTGCACATTGAGTCAGTTGTCGTCGTCATTTCTACGAGGAAGCACTAGTTGGGGCTCGATCCGGTCAATGCTGGTGAGCTAGGACAAAAATGTTAGGCCAGGAACAAAGAAAGCCCATTAAGATCCCGTGCGAGAGTGCCGACAGAGCCCGTGCAAGTCTTCGCCGCCGCCCAATGTGGGGGAGAATCTAGAAGCAAGTCGATTGCCGCCCTTTCACGGACTGGTCCTGGTCTAGATCCTAGATCTCTAGACCGGGAGTTTTCGGCCTCAGAGAGGAAAGATGTGGGGCACGGAGAACCTAAAATTTATCAGTCGGAGAGAGTTTGATAGCACGCTTAAAGTGCTGCTCTTCACTGATTGTTCTCATTACACTGCAGATCGAACGTGCGGTCCTCGAAAAGCAAGAACAAATTAACCGGATGAAGTTCGACGTATGTTTACATTTGCACTCCGAGCTTTGCTCGCGATCATCACGTCTCCCGTTAGACAGTGGCCACTCAGCAGCTTATTGCCGCCCGATTGTGGCCTAGAGCTTTTGCCTCCTTAATTGGTTTCTGCGAGCTGTACGAGTTCAGTCTCTCTTCGGCCACTTCGATGTCCTGATAAAGCATCAAGAAGGGTCTCCCCCTTGTCTCTCTCCAGGTTCTTCCCTCTTACTCCTCCCCAACGCTTCTTCTTCAGCGACCCTCCTCCCAAATCCGCCCATGCGCTGCTCTTTATTGTCAGCCGTCTGGGTCGCCATTGCGGCCTCTTCCGGCGTCTTGGGTCTTCCTCTCGAAGAAACATTGCCAGGCATCGCCCGTGGTCAGGAAGATGGTACCTTTGAGCCCCTCCAGAAGCGCCAGAATGTACTTCAGGGTCCTCTCCTCAACGGCGCAATCCCTGGTTTGCCCGATCTCTCGCCAATTCTGAGCAACAACACCTTCGACTATGTCGTTGTGGGTGCCGGTACAGCCGGTTTCACCTTGGCCGCTCGTCTCAGCGAGGACGGTTCCTCGGTGGCCGTCATGGAGGCTGGAATTGATTATGAGCTCTCACTCATCAACAACCCTTTCGCCAACACGCCGGGAGGAGATGTCGTCGGCGTAGGCTCAGACCCAGCCGATGCTCTCCAGGACGGTATTGACTGGGGCTTCCTCACTGTGCCCCAGAAGGGTGCCAACAACCGTGTCATTCGATACGCTCGAGGAAAGTGAGTCTCTGCGTCTCTTTTTGCATCTGTGCTAGCTAATCTGAAAGCGCGGTGTTTGCTCGACAGGACCGGCGGAGGTAGTTCGGTCAGGGTAAGTGGACGTTCTTCTTCACCGTAGTGGATGATCCTTTAATTGACGGCGTACAACGTCCCTCTCTTCTCCTTCTTCCTTTTCTCCTTTTTGTGGGCCGACCTTTCCCTCTTTGACAGAGTGAGTGTGTTTACCTTCTCCATTGCCCCTCATCCGGCTAATCTCTCTCTCTTGAAAAGACTTTATGATCTACCAGCGCCCTACAGTACAGACGATGGGAGTCTGGCAGACTTTGACCGGAGATGTCAACTGGGGCTTCTCTCAGCGCTTCTCGGACTTCAAGAAGAGCATGACGTTCACACCTCCCAGGCACGAACTTCGGCAAGAGATCCCAGCGGCTCAGTATGACCCTGCCGACTTCGGCTCTAGCTCCAGCATCGCCTCGCTGTCGGTCTCGTACCCTAACACGCCCCAGAACTTTTCAAAGTATGCGCAGCTGTCGGCCAACGAGCTTGGTACGCAAACCGTGAAGTCTTTCAACGGCGGTTCGCTGCTCGGTGTCCAGTACAACTCAGCCACCATCAACGCCAACGACGGTACGCGCTCAACCTCTCGAAAGTTCTACGACGAGGCTTCGAAGCGCTCCAACTTCCAAATTTTCTACCAGATGATGGCCAAGAAGATTCTCCTCGTAAAGAATGCCAAAGGAAACCCACAAGCTACTGGCGTGGCCTACAGCACGCTGCCTGGGGGTCTTGGCACAACCGGCATTCTGTACGCCCGCAAAGAAGTGATCGTCTCGGGAGGAGCCTTCCACTCGCCTCAACTCCTCATGGTCAGCGGCATCGGTCCTCAGGCTCAGCTTCAGGCGCAGAGCATCCCGGTTGTTGTCCAGAATGAGAACGTAGGCCAGGGCATGGTGAGTGTCGTAAAGTGTCTCTTTGCCTCCAGACAATTCATCTTTGTCGTCCCCTATCACAGCAAGATCACATTTTCTTCGGACCTGCCTACAAGGTCGACCCTAATCTCCACACTTTCACCGACCTTGCTGCTGGTGAGTGGTTCGCAGTCTCTGCTACTCCAGGGCTCCGAGGCTGATACTTTTTAAAGACCCTCTTTACCTCGCCGACGAGTTCCTTAATTTTACCACCAACCAACTGGGTCCTTTGACCAATCACGTTGCTGATCTTTTGGCTTGGGAAAAGCTTCCAGGCTCAGCTCTTGCTTCTCTTGGCTCCGCCGGTGCAGCGAAGATCGCGTCTTTCCCTGCCGATTGGCCCATCCTCGAGCACTTCTCGGCTCCCGGTGTCGTCGGCAACTTTGCGTGAGTTTGCGCAAACTTTGTCCAGGCCCTTTGCCAATGCTGACGAGGTCGATAAAGCAACCTCTTGGCCGAGAATGCCGCAGCAGGAGCCGATGGATCGCGCTTTGCCAGCATTTTGGGCGCACTCGTGGCTCCGCTCTCTCGCGGCTCGGTCACGCTGGCATCGGCCGACACTGCCACGCTGCCAGTCATTGATCCCGCCTGGTTGACAGACGAGACCGATCAAAAGGTCGCAATCTACGCCTTTAAGCGCGTGCGCCAGTACTTTGCTGCAAAGGCGATGAAGCCCATCCTCTTCACGCAGAACGCCACGGCAGACGAGTACCTGCCGGGCTTCGCTACCGTCAACACGGACGCTGAGATCCTCAACTGGATCAGAGACAACCTCATGACAGTGTGGCACGCCAGCTGCACCTGCTCCATGAAAACCAAGAACCAAGGCGGTGTTCTCGACAGTCGCCTGCGTGTTTACGGTGTCGATGCTCTTCGCGTCGTCGACGCTTCCTCCTTCCCCATTCTGCCTCCTGGTCACCCGCAGTCGACGATCTACATGCTGGCGTGAGTGTCTACCCGGGCGTCTTTCTGCTATGCTCGCCTGCACAGATTACTGATTTCTCGCCCTGTCTTCTCGCAGTGAACGCGCCAACACGTTGATCAAGCAGGACAACCCCTAATTGTCCCTCTGCACTCAAAGCCCCCTTTCCAAAAAGCCCCATCAATGACATTGCCTGCCGGAAGTCCCCAGAAATGACATTGCTTCTTTCACAACGCCTCCGATCGGCTGTCTTGGTCCTGCTTATAAGCTCCATTTTCTTGAGGACAGAATCTAACGGGCGTCCCTATGCCGTCACTAGGCTTTCCCTACTTGCTTTTTTCTTAGTGGAGGGCGCGTCCAAAGGTCGAGAAGACTTTGCTGCAGAAAAAAAAGGTTCTCCACCCAGTTTGGTCACTCTCACTACCTTCACCTCCGCCCCCAACTTGGCCCATCGCTAGAGAGAGATTCGTCAGATGACACTCTTTGCCGTAGCCGACTTCTGCCTGATCCCCATGGGTACCGGCTCCACCTCTGTGGGCGCCTACATTGCCGAGTGCCAGCGGGTGCTCGAGTCGCTCAAACAGGCTGGGAGCATCGTCACGTACGAGGTTCACGGCTACGGCACCAATCTCGAGGGACCCTTTGAGGCCGTCTCCAAGGCCATCGAGCTTTGCCACGAGGCAGTTCACAAGATGGGAGTGAGTCACAGTTTCTTTCAATCAGGTGTAGCGATTCTGATATTGACTGGAGCAGGCGCCTCGCATCGCCACTGACATTCGCATCGGCACGCGAGTCGATAAAGGGCCGGACTCAGGGCAGGAGGTGTGGGAGAAGGGATTGGGAGAGAACGAAAGGAAGAGAGAGAGTGTTCGTCGTCATTTGGAAGCCAAGAATGTACCATCTGCATGAAGTTGAGGGTAATATGTACAGTACAGGTAGTCGCGGTGATCAGAGGAGTAGTCTGGCGATTGAATGCGACCTAGGAAATGAGCTCGCTGCCAGCTGCGCGCTCAATTTGTGTAATGAGGCTCTGTGGCTCCAAATCTCGCCTCGCTGTGGAGGACCCTGCCCCATTCTCCTGCTCCTCGTCCGCTAGGCTGCTAAAGATGTCGTGGATGAACAAGGCGACAGACTTCTCGCTGATCTCTGCCTCGGCCCTGGGCCCCCACCGCCATGCGATGCCCTCCTCGGCATCACGCCCCGAGGTCCTATTCTTGCGTTTCCCCCGTACTTGTGTCCTTTTTGCTGAAGCGTCGGCAATCGTGTCGCTCTTGTAACGCTCTAGATACATGTTTTGGGCAAGACGGTCCATGTAGTCATCGAGCGTCATTTCACTGCTTCTGGCACCACCAAACGTGTTGAAGTCGTCATCAGCGCCCGGTATGAGCACAGGCGGCAAAGGGTCACTTGGCTCGAGCGAGAGGCGACGAAGATAGGTCCGTAATTGGTCTGGAAGAAGAGTATGTAAGCGTCTTTAGCTCCTTGCTCTTCAACATACGACTCACCATCAGCAATCGTACGGCCATTGAGGAGAATGAGACTGAGGATGACGAAGAGGAGGCCGGTATTGGCCAGCTCGCTAGTAGACCGCTTCCAATCTAGCATTGTGCCATTGCTATCCGCCTGCAGACCATCAGTGCTGCCCGCCACGTCCCTGACTGCTGCTGCCAGCGATGCGTCTGGTGTCGTCATCTGGCTGATGAGCTCGTGAGGCAACACTGAGCGGACAATGTACGATTTCCCTGCTGACGCTGTAAAGGGTGTCAACGCATAGAGGGTCAGAGATGTGCCGGCAACCGCTCGAGATGAATTGCTTCTCACCTTTCGCTTTGGTGTCTTCCTCCTCTCCCCGTTCCTCCTCCTTGCCTGCCTCCTTGGACGGGCTCGCCCTCTGCTGCTGCGTCTGGAGGATCTGGTCATTTTCCACGCCGCGAGCGCGAACCTCGACGAGCTCGAAGCCAAACGAGTCGCGCAGAATCTTTTGCGCTCGGTTGAATATGACAGGAAAGGCTTTGGCACCCTCCTTCTTCAAAACTTGTAAAGGCAGAATGTCAGCATGGGCCAAGGTCGTGAGGATGGTAGACCTACCCTTTCTGCTGATGTCTTCTCTCTTGATGGCGACGCGACGGTGTTCGTCGAACAAGGCCAATCTGACAAGGTCCTTGCTTTTGCGCCTCACTTCCTGTCGTGGCACCATCAGCAATGCACATCGCAACATAGAGCGCAGACAGACCCACATCTTTGCCCAATGCCTTTGCTGCTGCAACGGCCGTCTTGGTCTCTGTCAGCTTGACCCTCTTTGGTATCGAATAGTGTCCGCCCGATTCTTCCTCTTCTCCCTCCTCTGCGCCTTCTTCATCCTCCCCCGCTCCCTCTTCATCGTCTTCGACAATTTCTGCATCTAGACCATTCTCCTCGCCTTGTTGCTCTTGCTCCTCCTGCTCCTCTTCTCTGCGCCCGTTGCGCCCCGTTCTCGAGTGACTGCTGGACTGGCGGCTGCTTCCGACTTGGTCCCTATCGCGACGCCGATTCAGTCCACCATAGCTTACCTGTCCACGACGGCTGCTGCTTGCGCCCGAAGTGGATCTGGACGGCATGACGGTGGTGAGGAGTCGAGAGTCCAACACCAAGGCTGACTGAGCCTTGACGCGTGTTAGATGGGGGAGGCGCGTCCTCCGTTCTGTCTCCGTCTTCCGAGGCCGATTTTTAGGCTGTGTCAAGTGGAGCTTCCTTTTCGACACCAGTGAGAATAAGAAACACCAGGGCTTGACAAAGATGGAGCGACTCGAGGAAGCCCGCGTTCAGGAGGGCTTCCATGCTTTGCTTCAGAGCGCCCTGCTCCACGCCAAGACCGAAGGCTTGCTGTCCGACGCGGACCTCCAGCGAGCCGATGCCGACTTTCAGATCACGGCGCCGAGCCTGACGCTCTTCTTTGCTGCGCTCCAGGCGCGCGGCGACCCACCCTCGATCCAGGCTCCCTCGGGCGCATTTGAGCTGACGCGGGACAATGCGCCAGAGAGCTTTGCCTCATTCTTTGCGCTCTGGCAGTCTTGCGTGCCCAAGATCAAGTCACTGAACTCCGAGGCACGGCACGATCTCGCCCTCCTGCTCTGCGACCGCGAGGCGGCCTCTTCGCCACTCAGGGGCGACGTCGCCCGGCTCGCGGCAGACATCAAGACGGTGGCCATCGACATTGTGCAGAGGAGGACGTTTCAGATGCGCTTTCAGGCTGACCTCGACGAAGCGCTCGGCCATCGCGCCTCGACCGAATACACGCCGCCGCCGGGGTACGAGACGGGGGCATCCGAGCAGAAGTCGTCCCAGACGGGACGAAGACCGCCACCATTGCCACCGAAAAATGGAGCTCTTCCTCCCCAGACAAGCGGAGCTCTTCCGCCCGACGAGGACACGCTGAGCCTGATTCGTGAGACACTCTTTGCTGCGCTGGGAGACAGCATTGCGACGAACCCATCGCTGCGCGACGTCATGCGCCGAGGACCAACGTGGGCCTCGAGGGCCTACTACGCCTCCCTCTGCCTGGCCATTCTCGATGTCGCGCTGACTCGTGTTGCGACCCACGCTGCCGAAGTCGAGGTGCGCACGGTCCAGCTGAACGACCATGCCGTCGAGCCGATTCGTCGAAGCTCGTGTCCGGCCAACCTTGTCTCGCTCCTGGTCCAGCTCGGACACGTTGCGGAGCGATGCCAGAGTCTGAGAGAGGCTGACGATGAGCGAGCGATAAAGGACGCCGAGAGAGGTCAGGAGACGCCCGAGGGCGCCCGCCTGGTTGACGAGCTCACCCAGCGGCTTCTCGGCGACGTGGGCGAACGTCGGCGGAGCGAGGACATCGAACGGAGGGAAGCCGATCTTCAGAGACAGGTGGGCGAGACAGCCATCATGATTAACCGGCTTGCAATGGGTCAGTGCTCGACTCTCTTCCCGCGCATGCTTCACTCTCGCTGACGGTGACTGCAAACAGCCATGTTTGAAATACCCTCGTTCCGGGAGCGCCAGGCAGACGCATTTCGCGTCCTCGGCGCCATCACTGCATTGTAGCTGTCCTAGAGCTCAAACAAAGCCTCATTGTATCATAGTCTATCTAATACTGCTACAGATGCTCTCGGGAAGGATTTCAAAGGTAATGAACGGAGGATGAAGTGGGTGGGTATCTCACTTGAATGGGCTCTGCGAATGTTGTTCATGGTGTCTGGTGTGTGTCTGCGATGGCCAAAGGGGTGACCTTCAGAGTGCGTCCTCATCGGGCCTGTCGGCCCAGCTCTCGTCATCGACGAGTCTGCCCCCCTTTCCTCCCTTTCCGTGCCTGCCCTTCCTCCTCCCGCGCCAGCGCGTCCACGCATCGTCGAGGCCTGGGCATTCTTCGCTGTAGATGCCGTGCACCTTGGACCGCCGGATCTTGAAGACGACGTCGTAGCGCTTGGGGGGGTAGTGCAGACCCGTGACGCCCAGGCTCTGGGCGATGTTGGTGAGCCGCGCGTGCTCCCACACAACGACGACATCGAGTCCGCGGCGCGACACGGCACGGATGGCAGAGGCGGCACAACGCGTGTCGTCGCGGTCGCACGAGTGGTCGATGGGGATCGACAGGGACTTTGCGATGGGCAAGACCTGGTAAAAGTACCGACATGAGCTGGGCTGAACTGAGCCAGCAAAAGAGAGACTGCTTATGCTGCTCACTGTGTCAAAAGGCCTCTTTCGCTGACCCGTGGGCTTGAAGTCCTGAGCGATGATGTAGCTGTTGGGAAGACAATGAGCCTTGCGTTAGAAAGAAGGAAAGGAAAGCCTGAGTGCCATACCCACTCTACGGGTGTCCTTCCGTGCTTTCCAAACACGTCGACGAGGCACTTTGCCCTCATCGTCCCCTTTGCGCTGAGACCAGACTTGTCGGAGTCCTTGAACTTCTCGCCGTGACGGATCAGCTGTGCTTGAGGCGTCAGCGCCGTATGCACAAACATCAGCCGCACTCTGCCGCGCTCTGCTCTGCTCACATAGATCCAGCCGGGCTTGCTGCTCTCGCCCGCTCTGCCTTTGTCATCGTCGACCTCCTCTTCGAAAAAGTCACCGAGTAGATCCTCCTCGCCCTTTACCTTTCCATAGTAGCTGCCTTGGTGCGCAAAGATGCCTCCGGCCGAGAATGGCAACTGCTGCCGGCTAGCCTTTTCGTTGCTCGTCCGGAGCGAAGTCACGTACTCGGGCGTCGCCACGGATCCTTCGTCGTCGCTCGACGAAGCTGAGATGAGTGCTGCACAGCCTGCGAGGAAAAAGAGCGCCACGCAGAGCACCGTACGCATACTGATCGATTTGAGGAAGTAAGCCCTTCCGCCAACTCGGTCTCAATTGTGGTGTCGTGTCGTGTTTCCAGGGTGTTGATTTCTGTCTGACAGGCAAGACTGAGCTGAGCTCCTTTTTCGCGGACTTTTAAACTTTTTAGAGGGAACGTGTCTGTCTGACAGGCCCGTCTGCCTTTTCGCGCCGTCCTCTGCCTGTGCTCTGCCAGTGTTCGTAGTGCTCGCGCTGACAAACGTATTCGAAACGCTCACTTCCTGCTCGATGCTTGAGCGGTCACAGCACACAGCACAAATGCCCAGGAGGGGGCTTTAGAAGAGGTTCGAGGCGGGTGCCGTCTTGTGAGCGACAAACACTAAGAATATATACGAATCCTGCTTTCACTATCTTCATAGAAGCTACCTTAGCTCAGAGGTATGAGCGTTCGTTTCCGATTAAATATCAGGACTCCTGGCCACGAGCTGGCTAAGTGCGAAAGGTCGTCGGTTCGATCCCGGCAGGTGGCTCACTTTTTTGCGCTCTGCAGCTCGGAGATTTTTTTGTTTTCGACGCTAGAAGAAGCCCACGGAAAAGAAGAAGAGCTGCTCTTACTACGACCAGAGCGAAGATGGGTGAAGGAGGATCGACGGAAAGGCTGGACGATGCGGAGGGCACTCTGGTCGGCGAGCAGAAAGATGTGTCAGCCAGCGAGGAAGAGCGGCAGCTGCGGTGGAAGCTGGATCTCCAGATCGTGCCACTGTCGCTCGTCATATACACCTTGTCCTTCCTGGATGTGAGTTACCAGTACAGCCCTATTCCGGTCGAGCGCTGACATGACATGACACGCATGGGGACAAAAGAGAACCAACATTGGCCAGGCGCGCCTCCAGGGCCTGCAGGAGGACCTCGACATGAGCTTCCACGACTTTCAAGTGGCCCTGACGATCCGTGAGCATCTCCCAGAGGGATAGAGAGCGACTGTACTGACGTTGCGTGCGACACAAGTGTACGTGCCGTACATCATCTTTGAGCTTCCGAGCAACCTGATCATCAGGAAAGTGGGCCCCGCTCGGCTGATCCCGCTGCTCCTCACCATCTGGGGCATGGTGTCGTGCGTCCAAGGAACCGTGCGCAACAAGACGGGTCTCTACATCAACCGAGCATTCCTCGGCCTCGTCGAGGCGGGCGTGCTTCCCGGCCTGTCCGTCTACCTGTCCTTCTTCTATACACCACGCGAAATGCAGCTTCGTCAGGCTCTCTACTTCTCAGGGGCGAGTCTCTCGGGCAGCTTCAACGGTCTCCTCGCCGTGGCGATCGGGGAACTCGGCGGTCGGAGGGGCATCGCCAAGTGGTCATGGGTCATGATCATCGAGGGAGCCTTTACGACGCTGTTTGGCATAATCGCCTTTTTCATCATGCCCAACTCAATCAACAACGCCTGGTGGCTCACCGAAGCTCAGCGAGACCTTGGAAGAAGGCGTCTGGCTCTGGCCAGGCATCCGGACCTCGATGCTGTGGGGGAAAAGACAGGAGACATTGGCGCTACAAGCAGAGATGGCCTTCCTGACGAAGCTTTCTCCTGGTCCGAGGTTCTTCGCGCTTTTACCGACCCTTTTGTCTGGTTGATGTTCTGCGCTGGATTCTGCAGTGCGACGTAAGTTGCGTATCTCTGCTTGTTTGCATGCGAACTGCTGACACGCTTTTCGCAGGTCAATCTACGGTCTCTCCTTCTTTGCGCCGACTATCATCAAAAGCCTGCCGCTCGGCTTGACATCTGTCCAGTCCCAGCTCCTCTCTGTCCCACCCTTTTTTGCCGGCTTTCTCTTTTCTGTCGCATTTGCTTTCTTCTCCGACCGTCTGCAATGGCGCTATCTCTCGGGCGCCTCGGCATTTACCCTCGCTTCCGTCGGCTACCTCATCGCCCTCTGCACCAGCACCGGCTGGGCACAGTACGCTGGCCTCATGGTCCTCTGCGCCGGAAGCTTCTCCATACCGCCTATGTTGCTTACCTGGGCGCTCACAAACGTCTGGGGGTATTACAAGCGCGCCACCGCCGCCGCCTTTCTTATCTGCGCAACCAACTCGGCGGGCATCGCCGGCACCTGGCTCTTTAGCCCGCAAGAGGCACCCCGGTATTTCAGAGGATTCGGCACCAATCTCGCGCTCAACATCATGGGCATCGTATTTCTCTCGCTGGCGGAGCTGTGGGTCTTGCGTGAGCGTAGACGGAGGAGACATGGAAGCAGCGACCACCTGGTAGAGGCGCTGGCCTCGCAGGGAATGAGCCCGGCGGCTATCAGGGCAAAGCTCGGCGATCGTCATCCAGGGTATCATCTAGAACTGTAAAAACATCACTGCCATAGTGTACTGTACAGTACAATACAAACCCATATCTGCATCCTCTATTCATTGCCAGGAGAGGGTCACCTGGATCGGGCGATGATCTGAGATCTGAAAGCCGGCGTCACCCTCGCTCCAGCTCGGAATTGTGCCAAAGGTGATGATTTGCCACCTTTGCCTGCTTTCGCTCGGCTCCGTGTGGTCTTTGACCGCCGAATTGTCGGCATACATGATAAAATCCTGCTTTCATTGTCAGCGTGTCTTTTCTCTTCACGTCTTAAGCACATCGGACTGACTATTCGATCGTCCTCAGCCGTCTTTTGGCTCTTTTGAAAGTCGGTAAAGGTCGTCTGAGGACCGTATGGCTCGCTCAAGAGGCCGCCATCCGAGCTTTCTGTCCAGCTCGCAGTCTTTTCCTCCCGGGGTATAGGCCAGTAAGGGGTTCCGAATCGTGTAGGTACCGAGAGTGCCCCGTCAAAGAAGGTGAAGCCATTCCCCTGCGAATCACGATCGACTCCATGATGGCCTTCGACGAGCGTCTGGATGTGCAGGACAGATTCAGAAGAGAGCAGACCACCCAACGAAAAAGTTCCTCACCTTCCAGCCCCTCTCGTGCCGAGGACTGTTGAGATCGCCCATTAGCAACACCAAGGGATCAAGGCCGGTGGTCTCCTTGGTATGCTCGACGGCCTCGCGCGCCTTTCTCAAGATCAGCTTGCTGCTCTCGGCGCGTGCCCTTTCTCCCAGATGGTCATAGTGCGTCGAGAAGACGTGGATGAGCTGGCCAGTCGATGAAGACGGCTGGAGTGCAACGTGGGTACACATCCTCGTCTGGTCCTGTCCTGATCTCAGCCAGCGTCAAGCGTAAAGAGTTCCACGCTCCAGCTCAGACTCACTGCATCCCAGCCCACGCTTCCCGGTGCCTCTGGCGTCGGACTAAGCCAGAAGTGCTCGACACCCTCATTTCCCGTTCCACCTTGGCTGGCACCGATTCTTTGAAACTTATCGGAACGCCAGAATACAGGCACGGCCTCGCCTTTTGCTTTGCCGTCGTTGCGCGGTACACCGGCCCAATCGTAGCGGTGGCTTCTATTTCCCGTCGCACTCGCATTCTCTCCTGGGCTCTGGTCTCGCCCTTTGGAAATGGAAATGGGAGGAAGACCCTCTGTCCTGGCATCCAGAAGCCCGACAAGATCGTGGAGCTGTCCGGGAAGCACCTCTTGGAAGCTAAAGATGTCCCAGCGATGAAAAATGGCAGTATCGACGACCTTGTGTACTCTCTTGGCCCAGTGCAGCTCCCCGTACCTTTGCTCTGGCGGGTAGCTACGATCTGACATCGAACGATACGGTGCAAAGCCGCCGCGGAGCAATTGCCGGATCGAAGACAAGGCCGAGGCTGAGCTATCATACCGCACGTTGAAGCTGGCCACTGTCATCTCCGAGATCGGCGCTTGAGGGGTCGCCATCGTCGAGAAAGGATTTTGGCCGATCGGAGAGGGGGCTTGAATCCTCAAGAAAAGAGCTGCGGAGGAGAGCAAAGTAACGATCGGCACCAAGATGACGCCGAGACGCACCAGCGACGGCATCATCAACGTCGTCGTCGAGGAGAGTGGAGCGAGCGCGCTCTCGCACGGACTGAAGGGACTCGTGACAGACCTATCAAAAATGACAAACTTCGGCATCGTCCAAGGCATTATTTCAAGAGCAAAGAGGTCCTACAAGTAAATATAGATCGTAACTTTGTCGTAAGGACTTCGTACAGGCAGGCACTGAGAAGATCAACATGCCAGGCTAGGGCAAAGAAAGGTTTGGAGGGGATAGATAGTATGGGAAAATTGGTCAAAGCGATTTCATAAAAGGAAGCTCATCAGTAGTAATCCTCCTCGCCGTAGATCTCGACCTCGGTGGAGTCGAGGCTGACAGTGGCGTCCTGGAGGCGGTAGCCATCGCAAGGATCATCCCCATAGGGCTTGTCGTCGAGGTTGCTGGGGATCCAGCCGTACTGAAGACCAGTCTGGTACGACCAGTCGCGAGCATTGCGGTTCTTCCACGCCCACACCATCCAGCCCGAGGCCTTTTCGTAGACGTACTGCTGCGTCCGGAAGTTGCGCGCCATGAAAGCCATGTACTTGACGCTGTAAGGGTAGTCAGGACCCGAAGGGAAGTGAACGGGACCTTTGGCAAGGTCGCGGTCCGAGGCGCGGTCGCCATTGGGCCCATTCACGCCAATCTCGCCAGCGATGGTCGGATAGTAGCCCTGGGATCGGGTGAACTGGCTTTCCTTTGCGCAGACCTCACGAAGACGAGCCGAGTCCTTCTTCTTCTTCTCGGCATCACCGTACACGTAGTAGGGGTGCGTGTCGAGAAGGACGCGATGGGAGGCCCGCTCGGAGAAGAAGCCCTCCCAGTACTTGAGGCCAAGGAAGGCGTCGTGCATCACCATGAGCAGCGAGGTGTAGTCGCCCTGTCCGCCGGGCTTAGCCGCCTCGTTCCGGGCCCAAGGGTAGTACTTTTGAATCAGATCCTTGACACCCTGACTGTTGGTGGCCAGGGGCTCGTTGACAGCCTCCACCGCTGTGACGGTGCCCTGCCACTCGGGCTGGGAGAAGAGCGTGACGAGACGGGTGTATGCGTACTGCGTTTGGGAATAGTACGAAGGGTTGTTTGGCCAGTGAATCGCGCCAGCATGGCCAGAGTTGTCGTAACCTGCGTAAATGGATTCAGCACGACCATGGCAGAGATGTGCGAGAAAAGGCAAGAAGGTGCACTAACCGTTTTGCGATCCTGGGACACCGTGAAGGTCGACCCACACCTTGAGGCCGTGCGTCTTGGCCCAGCCGCACGCTTCAATGAGCTTGTCAAAGCGGTTCAGGGTAAGGTACGGCGCGCTCTTGCCCTTTGCCTCAGCAAATGACCAGTAGGGGAAGGGAATGCGGACATGGTTGAGGCCTGCATTCTTGATGTCGATGAAGTCCTGCTCGGTGATCCATGTGTCAAAGTGCTTTGTCAGGACGTGCTCGGCCCAGTTGTAGTCGCTGTACAGGCCAGCTGTCCATTCATCGACGATGGGGTTGGCGTGAGGTGCATTGATGGCGTGATTGTTGAGCGCGGACGACAGCTGGCTGTCCATCCAGAGCTCGAAGAGAAGCTGTCCAGGGCAGGCCACTGTCAGAGCGATTTCTTTTTGTTTCATCGTTGGCAAAAAAACAAGACCTACCCAATTGCCAATGTTGACACCACGGACCTTGTCGTTCTTGTAGTCGAAGCCCGAGTCCTCGGGCAGGTTGGGCAAGAACTTAATGGTGCCATTCTCGCCCAAGTAGCTTCGCGACTTGCCCTCGCCGACGCCTGCAAAGTCGTCGTCCTCGAAGCCGCTGAACTTGAAGGTGCTCGTCGTCGTGTACTCAAAGACGGGCCTTCCCGAAAAGTATGGCGAAGAGATCTTGGCGAGAGTGGCCATGTTGATGCCCACCTTTGAGGCCAGCGACCCGAGCCAGTCGAACGACCTCTGTGCCCATTCGGGTCGGGGAGAAATGTAGCCCTGAGAGACGTAGTCCTCTGTGTAGCGGTGGCTGTAGAATTCAGGATCGTCCTTAGGGTTGGGAAAAGGGGGAACCTCTTGAGGCTCCATGTGCACGGCCTTGTACCTGCTCTCGCCACGGTAGGTACGGACGGCGGGCATCGCCTCGACGCTGGAGGTGGCCAGAGCGGCCGCAATGACTGCAACGAAGGCAGCTCTCATGGCAAATCAGAAATGCGGAAGAGAAGGGGAAAAGCGAAAGGGGGTTGAGGTAAAACGAAACAAGACCAGAGGCCTTTATAGACGAGAGATGCTGTGGCGGGGTTTGTGCGCATGTATCATTGCATGACAGCGCGCATGTGTATGTGAGCGAACGAGCACGAAGAAAGTCTGGCCGGCCGTGGCGTTTACTTCTTTTCCTTTGTTCTCAAGCTTCCCTAGCTCTAATTTTAGTCAGACTATGCTCTTCCCGCCCCCTGCCATTGCAAGCGAGGTCTCCTTCGAGCCCTGCTCCAGTCGACGACCTTACCCCACGTCTCACCGTCCAGGTGGGTGGATCGCTCATTTAGGCAAGGTTAGCGGTGCGGAACATCCGTGCGGATGTCCTGTCAATATATTGATGTGAATGAGGGAGATCAGAGAGGGACCAATTTCCATGCGAGCTAAAGATTTAAAAGAAGCTAGCACAAAAGCAAGACAGGGGTAAAGGAAGCTTCGAAAATGGCCGCGGCCTTCTCCTTCTCGGATGTAGGCTACCTCCTTTCCCATGTATGCATACGATGGCTTGTACAGTCTAGCTCTTGTAGTGCTCAGATCCCCTTTTAGACCGCTAAGGCAATACTGCCCTTACCTCAAATGAAGTGTGTGATTGGGTGCAAGTTGCCGCTCTATGTATCCGAGATCAAAACCCGAACTGAAGCTGATCTTGAATCACAGACATATGCTGCAGAGAGTGCATCCCATAGCAGCAACACCCCACGTGCGAGCTTTCGGCAGCGGATGATTGATGCCCATGCGCCTTTCGATGAGGGAGAATATTTTTCGGATTTTGGATATTTTGCACTCGATCGAATCACACGTCGGGCTGTGCAGGTAGGGTCCTGGGAAGCTACTCCACATCCGGGGAAAGGGTGCGAAGGCCCAAGATAGCTAGAGTAGTAGTAGTAGTGAGAGACCGACTTTCCTTTCGCAGAGCTGTCGCGAAAAAAGGGCTATCTCAGAAGGACCAAAGCCGCGGTGCTTTCAAGCGCGCTAGTCATCGAACCTACGGCTTGTATATGTTGACTGACGACATATTTACTCCCAATTGCTGGGTTCTCGTCGTCGTGAGGAGCTCTTTTTTTTGAGAAAAGTTTCAGCTCGAGGCTGGAGATTGCCTGCTCTTTCTCTGAAGCAACGCCTCGTGTGGAGACAGCATCAGATCAGACGACAAACGCTTGCCTTGATCATTTATCGGGATTTTTTTTTTCTCGAAAAGACCCTTACTTGAGGCTTCGCTTGCATCATCGCCATCACCACTGCCTTTGACGATAACTTCTCAGGTCGCATGAAGCGCACGACTACCACTAAACCTACGGACGTAACGACATGACGACGGCGATGACGCCATCGACGGGGGCATTTGGCGCAGGTCTCTATCGCAAGACAAGCGGTAGCAACGCCGTTCCCGGCGAAGAGAGAAGGGCCGGCGAAAGAGGAAGGAGTTCCTCCACGGACTCCGTCAGGCAAAGGTCCGAAGAGCGCAACAGCCGATGGGGCCGGAGAACTGTGCAAGCTGCTGTGACCGCCGACCGAGAGCGATCGCAGCTCCTGAGAACCGTCTCCCACCTCAACAAGACGCAAAAGCCAGGCGTCAGCAAGCTGCCGGGCGACGAAAGCCTACCGCCCTTGTCGCCAGCAGACTTTGTTCCGCCGCCGCAATACCAAGACAGATCACGTTCGGCGCGGTCTCTGGACCTGGGACGAAGACGAGGCCTATCTGCAAGCGAAGGAAGCGGACCCGCTCGGACCAGTGCTAGGTTGGAAGACGAAAATTCGCTGCCTTCAACGGCGGGGCTGGGGTCTCTGGGGCGAGCCAAGGCGGCGCAGGCTAGAGCGAAGCTTCGCCGCTTCAGCGTCTCTCAACTCTCTCTGAGCGCAGTCTCTTCCTCTTCTTCTCACAATGCATCATCAGCTCCTTCCCCAGCACTTGCCAACAATGCCGAAGCTATGCCAACAGTGAAGACAACAGCAACAACACCTCCATTAGCACAAGCAGCTACCATATTAGCACCTAGAACAGTCATTTCCGGAGCCGCTGCTCCGGTCGGCAACACAATCATGCTTAAACCACGCCTGGCATTGGCCAACGCGTCTCCTTGCTCGTCGTCGGAGCCTGAATCGTCGGGTTTGCAATTAAATGAGGAGCCAACCAGCATCAGGCAAGGCCAGCAGCAGCAGAGCGCAGAGGGTCCTTCTCACACCACTTTGCAGACACCGGAACCCTCTCCCATTGACAATTGTGAGTAACCCTCCCCCCGGCGCCGCTTTTACGTCAGTCCGGCCTTCTTGTGGCTTTGTCGGAAGACCGGCCGATTTTTGTTCTCTTGTCGATGAACCCTTTAACCCTTTGAAGCCGTTTGCTTGCAAGCGGCAGGCCCTGCAAATGAGGTGGTTTTATTTTTTCGGACGCGCGCGCTTTGTTCGGATTTGCTCGCCCTTCACCCCATCGTGTGGGCAGGTTTAGCTGACAATAGAAAAAAAAAAAACCAAGACAAAATCCCCCCTCCCTTTCAGAAATTGGCGAATGCGAAAGAGGAGCGTCGTTCCACAATTTGCAGGAGCCCGAGCCCGAATCTAGACGTCAGCGCGGCCGATCCTTCGTTGAATTGCAGCAACGACTACGCACTTTCCTCCGCACCACAATCGAGCGGCGAGGCGGTGTTCACTTCCTGTGACGAGGTGCAACAAAAGGCCAGCCTCGGTGGGACCAGCACGGGCCGACCGGATCAGGAAATTTGCTCTTCGCATATCTCTCCCCTCCACGCAGGCGAAGGCAGTCAAGGCGGCGAGAACTCCAGATTGTTGCAGCAAAGACAGGAGCACCCTTCATCGCCTTGCGATCCCACTGACACAAATTGCTCTCGCATCGTCTCTAGTCGCCCCTCCCTCGACTCGATTCGTTCCGAGCACGTCGAAGAAACCGAGCGGACCGACAACACGCTCTTGCCGGGTCGCGCGAGCCGGATACACGCCTCTGATTGTGATTCGGCGGGGGGTCCGTCACTGAGGCATATGGCCGCGGCTTCGACCGACGCCCTCCGCGCACCTGGTCATCGAGAGCGTGGAGCAAGGATGAGTCTCGATGTGCGGCGTGGATCAAAGGGGCTGAACGACGGCAGTCACCTGGAGACGATGACGACTATGGCATCCCGGCGCCCCGACCCTTTGATGCCTATGGCCGAGCCGCGCTCTTCAACCCGCGTCTCCTTCTCCCTGCTTCGTCCAGCGATCTCTGCAAAGGAAGGGGGCATGCGCCGATCGAGTCTGGCCTCGCTCTTTTCAAGATCTCGCGAGAACTTGCAAATCACGACGGGTGACGCTGGCGAGGAAGAGATCAAGTCGCCAAGGCGCCTCTCAGAGGCTACTCTGATTGCAAAGAGCTTCATGCTCAAGACTTTCGGCGGTGTCGGCCCCAATCGGCATTCCTTTTCCAACGGCAAAGACCTTCCAAGCAGCCAGCGGCCATCGACTACGTACAGCCGCGAAGCCCGCGGCTCGTCTTCCTGGCCAAACGAAGAGGAACAGCCCAGCAGGGAGGCGGCGTCGCAGGTGTTCGCGTCCGCCTTTGGCGCGCCCCACTCGAGCGCCCTCGACGAAGGCCGTCCCGATCCTCCGCCCTACTCGAGCGTCCGCAGCGTCAACAGCGCCAACTCGCGCCCGGTCAGCCTCGTCTCGGCTGCCACGTCCTTCTTTTCGATCCAGGCTGGTCCAAATCAAGGCAGCACCACTTCTTTTACCGCCTCGCCCG
This sequence comes from Acaromyces ingoldii, assembly GCF_003144295.1. Taxonomy (NCBI): domain Eukaryota; kingdom Fungi; phylum Basidiomycota; class Exobasidiomycetes; order Exobasidiales; family Cryptobasidiaceae; genus Acaromyces; species Acaromyces ingoldii. The sequence goes on from NW_020290247.1 coordinate 881,624, forward strand.
TACGGCGACAGCAGCCCTTGCCCGTCGACCCTCCCTCGTCGTCAGAAGTGCCAAGTTCGCCTGCAGGTCTCTTTGCTCCTACCAGCAGCTTCCAGCGACTACCTCAAGGCGCCCCACACGCGACGATGCAGCTACTGTCTCCCGATGTGGGTCCCTTGGGTGAGGAGCGCTCTCCGTTGGCGCCCGGTCCTTCCTCATCGCGCCTAGGCCAGGACTCTACCTTGCAAGCGGCTACAGCACGCCCGTCACCGCCGTCCTCCCCTCGCGCAGCTTCGCGCTCTGCACTCGGTCTCGAGCAGGGAGCAGAAGTAGACCACTCTAAGGGCAAGATGAGGCAGAGCGACTCCGTAGCAATGAGGAGAGGTTCCAGCATGGGCATCGACGAGGAGCAAGATGCCATTGACCGAGCCCAGGCCTCCTCGACGATGACACTAGGGGCACCGATCACGCAACAGCTGCACCAGCAGGAGCAGGGCGCCACAGATGCAAGCGGTGACAACGGTGGCACAGCAGGAGGAGCGAACAGCGGGGCCTCGAGGAACAGGTCGGCCAGAAGCTCACGTCTTTCCCATCTCCCCAGACTCAACTCGATGCGCGTCGAGGCAGGGTCAGGCGTAGGAGGGATGGGAGGTGCAGGGGGCGCGGGGGGCGATGGAGGCGACAACAACGAAAGGCGAGATGATGTCAATGGGCCGGCATCTGCCGGTGGTGGCGAAGACTACACGAGCGAAGAAGGTACCGGCGACGAGGCCGAGTCTCGGGACGAAGAAGAAGTCGAGACCGACACAGCAACCGACGAAGATTACGACAGTTTTTTGTCTGGAAGCGAAGATGACCTCGACGGCTCGATGCCTGGCTCGATGCCGACGCATGAACGCCGTCCCTCAAGGGGCCTTGATCATCATCGGGCGAGGTCGTCGCGTTCATCGGCTGATGCGAGTACCACCCCTGCTACCTCTGCCGAGGGACCATCGGATGCCGGCATCAGTAGATCTCTGAAACCTGAAGGCATCCAGTTGCCACCGACCCCACAGTTTGGAAACACTTCTACCGCCACGCCCGACCAGGGTTTTCACGGCCAAGCGATTGGCAAGGACTCCTGGACACAGTTTGGCGCATCCACCCCATTCGAATCACCGTTGCCTACAGTGACGCCCCGAGCAGGCCCGATGGCTAGCACTAGATTCACAGCCACACCGCGAGGCGGCCAAACGCCCAAGGTGGGCTCGTCTTCCGAGGCGACGGCCGCGGCGGTGGCCAGAAGTGATACAGGAGGGGAAAGCTCCTACTTTAACATCCATCCGGTTGCTCCCCGCCTTGCGAATGGGGCTGCATCTGCCACGAATGGTGACATGCCCCCACCTTCACCGTCGATCATCTCCCGCCATCGCGCTCCATCCTCGGCGAGCACGCGCTCATTCAGGTCGATTCCCATGCCGACTCCGAATCGCGAGATTCCCCAGCTGCCGCCCATCGTGCCCATGAAATTCAGTGGCAAGGATAGAGCAAAGTCACCCGTCCCGCAACCGGCTGCACAGGCAAACGGCGTGGCCCCTCCGTCCGGATTGCCCGACGTCAGGACGAAAACCCAACGTCCCTCGACTTCACTTTCCAGCCAAGATGCAGAGAAAAGGATCTTGTCGCCTTTGCCTGCGCCAGGTGGAAGTATGCGAAGCTCACCATCGGCTCGACCGGGCCTCTACCAGCAGCAGTCGCGCTCTCTCATCGATCTCAGCGCCACCGCTCGTGAGGTCGAGAAGCGGCAGCATGAGCAGCAATCGACTCCCGCCCTCGTTGCTCCGCACAGTGCCAAAGTTGCACACAGGGAGCTTGCTCCCGACGCGAGCGATTCGGCCCTGCTCATTCCGCCACAGAGCCCAGGGGGCTTGCCACGAAGGAGAAGGTCGATGTTTGAGGTCGGCGCTGCTCCTCCGCCTTATTCAATCATCCATCGCCGGCCCGAGGGGACTCAGATGATCTATCCTCGTGAGGAAGAGGGTAAGGAGAAGTTGCCGATCTACAACTGCTCTGTTCACATCGAAGGTTACCTGCCGCGTAAGATGGAATTCAGCGCACCGGGAATCCAGGCCAAGGATCGGAGCTGGCGAAGACTCTATTTCGTCCTTCACGGAACGAGTTTGAGGGTATACAAGTCGGATCTGTCCGGTGATTCCTTGGCTGCAAAGGGTGCCTGGGGAATTATGGATGGCGTGCATGTTCACAAGGAGCCCATGAACGAGGATGGGTCCGCACCCGCGGCGGCACCTGCTCCTTCGTCAAGCACCAACGGCACAGCTCCACCGTCAAACACTCACCACGGCCTCACCGCAGCCGTCGGCGCGGTGTCGAATCTGACGAGCTCTCTCGTCCACCACCCGTCTACTTCCTCTCCATCTTCGTCATCACTCCAGCCGCCCAAGGCAGGTCTGATCCGAAATTATACACTCCAAGGGGCCGAATCAGGCCTTGCGGCAGACTATCTCAAGCGTCGGCACGTCGTCCGTGTCCGCGCAGAGGGCGAGCAGTTTCTGCTGCAAACCAAGAGCGACCGGCACGTCGTGGACTGGATCGAGGCTTTTCAGGCCAGCACCAATGTCTCGTTGGACCTCGAAAGGAGGCCGATGCCGAAATTTATCACGCTTCCGAGGCGGCGAAGGAGGAGGCGTCCCCAAGAGGCGGCAGCGGCGGCTGGTGGCGCAGCGACTACTGCCGGTCAAAGCGCAGCACCACGCACGGCAGCCGAACGAGAGGCAGCCGATCTCGCAGAGGCTCAGCGGAGGTCGATGTCCGATGCCCGTGGTGGTACCGCTGCGGCACGGAATACAGGGGCAAGGAGAATCAGCCCGCCTCGACCCTTGGGCCTGCCGGGCGACGATGCAAACTCGACACCGGATCCCAGTGCTGCATTTGACGAGATGCTGAGGGAAGAGCACGAAGACATGTCGAGACAAGAGGCAGGCGACATTTGAGCTGCTCTTTGACGAGTCTCCCTCTTGCTTTGATGACACCTAAAAGAAGGCCCCATGGTCCTCTCAAATTTTTCTTTCATGTGATGCTTTTCTCTTTTCTTTCTTCTTTGGGTTCATCGTTTTCGCTCATCCTCTCTCACAATTGAAGTACCATACTGGCAATGTTCTCAATGCACACAATGTTCGAGCGAAAGACGATGGATGATGTCTCATGAGCCTTCCTTTTCCTCGCTACCGCCAGAGAATGCTACTACTGTTACCAGAAATATCCCCCCCCCCTTCCTCCCTGAGTGGAGACATTGAGATCGTAGAAGCGGGAGAGACACAAAGAGAGAGAGGAGAGAGAGAGAGAGAGATTTCAATATACAACCAAGAAAGAAGGTAGAAGCAGAGGGAGCTCAATCTAGTTTTGAAGAGGGGGTTTTAGAAGGTTTCGAAAGCGGGGATCACTTGGGAGCCAAAGAATCAAATGGGGATGGACTGACGAGGCCGCCCGGATGAGAGACAGCCGGCTGCTGAGAAGTGGTTGCGGTTGAAGCGGCAGTGGAAGAGGATGAGGTGGCGGCGTCCAGGAGGAGCTGGGCCTGATCCAAGCTCAAGTGCGAGTGGTGGCCCCCGCCACCGCCGGAAGTCGAGGATGAAGTCGGAGGTAGCCCGTTCTGGTGTTGAGAGAGGGCGGAAATCGCGGCACTCGACAGGCCGTCGAGTCTAGAGATGTCGGCGGGCGCTGCAGATGTGTTGAGGGGCCGGCTGGGTGGGCCGCCAGAGGTCGAGAGACCCGATAGGCCCATGATGGCTGCCTGCTCGGCAGCGGCAGCAGCGGCTGCCGCGTGTGACTGCGCATGAGCAGGAGAGGAAGAGGATGAGGGATCCAGCGATGTCGATGACGAAGATTGCTGAAGTCCGGCGAGACCAGCCAGGACCTTGGCAGGAGACGTCATGTCAGAGGATGAAGAGGCGGTTGCCTCGCCACCGTTCCCAAACTGCGTCTGGTAGGAGAGCCCTTCTAAAGAGGGGTCTACCATCGGTTCGCTTTCCTCGCCTTGCTCTCGGCTTTCGTCTTTCATGTTTCCTCCCTGGGCGAGAAGTGCGGCCTGCGCTAGCGTAAGAGCAGCCTCTGCGTCTGACTTTGACCGGTTGCGGGTTGCTACATCATCGTATTGCTGCTGTTGCTGCTGCTGCTGCAGTTGCTGACGAGCAGATTGACGACCGCCGCCTCTCCTTCCGCCCCGATTGCGGGCTGTGGATGATGCTGGAGCGGGTGCAGGAGGAGGGATACCAGCCGAGCTCGAGCTCTTTCTACCCCGTTTACGACTTTGACGCTGACCCTCATCCTGCGGTGCAATGTCATGCTCTCCGACCGCCTCCTCGTCGTCCTCACCGTCTTCATCGTCCTCATCTTCGTCGTCCTCTTCATCTTCGTCCTCGTCTTCGTCGTCTTCGTCCGACTCTTCGTCCTCGTCGTCGCCCTCCTCTTGACCGTTCTCATTTTTGGTTCGCTTGCTGCTCTTGCCCTTTGGTTTGACGTAGCCAGGCTGATGGCATTTAGCGTGACGGTTGAGAGTCGTCCGCCTCGTAAACATCTTCCCACACCGTGGGTGGCCGCAGACATATGGCCGCCGTCCAGAATGAGTCCTCCGATGACGTGCCAACGACGAGGAGTCGCTGAAACTTTTTCCACACCCGGCGAACTCGCACTGGTGGGGACGCTCGCCCGAATGGACACGAGAGTGGACCGTCAAGGCGGAGCGCTGGATGAAGCTCTTTCCACAGCCGGGGAAATCGCAAGGGTAGGGTCGCTCGCCCGTGTGGATGCGCTTGTGGCGGGCAAGGTCGGAGCGACGGCTAAAAGTCTTGCTGCAATCCGCGCACTTGTGAAGCTTGGGGCCACCGGCATCGCTCTCGGTGTATTCGCCCAAGGCGGCAGCGGCAGCAGCGGCGGCTTGAGCTGCCTTTGATCCAGGGGGCTTCTTTGCTCTACTGTTGCTGCGCTTAGGCGCCTCCGTTGCGGGCAGCGGTGGGGGAGCGTTGGATGGGAGCGACGAAGACTGAGCCGAAGCCGAGCCGCCGCCCGAGTACTGCTGGGTCCATTGATAGGGGTCAAAAGGAGCGGGCGGTGGGAAACTTGCATTGTAGCCTGCATGAGATTGGCCGGCTGCTGCTGCTGCAGTGGCCGCTGCTGCTGCTGCCGCCGCGGCTTCGTGCATGTCCGACCCAGATGCGCCAGCAAAGTCGCCGTAGGGTCCCGATGCGCGCGAGCTCGAGACTGGGGTGCCGTGACTCCATGATCCGCCTGTGGTGCGTGTGTTTGACGAAGAAGCCTGATTGTTTCCGTAGGCAGCGACACCATAGGGAGCAGGCGCAGGCGGCTCGCCCTGGCTACCGTCGCCTAGACGGAAAGTACGGCTGAACGCAGGTGAATGTGGCGGATTCGCTGCGAGAGCACTTCGTCAATATACCGATAGAGAATGAGAGAGAGATGCTCGAGACCAAAACTCACCAGTCATGGGGCCGTGAGTCTGATAGAAGGTGCCAGGCGACGGGAATCGTTCGGGAGGCTGGAAAGTGATTGATCCTCGGGGAGTGTCACGACCACTGCGGCTTGGACTGTCCCGATTGCCGCCTCGCTCCTGTGATTCGGCGGCGAGTAGCATGGCGGCGAGTCCGCCACTGTTCTCGTGACCCTGACTGCCACCGGCGGCCTGATCCTGGTCGCCAGAGAAGTCCCGAGCAGCACTCGAAGCAAAAGGCGAGCTGCGGGACGGCTCGGTGTACCAAGGAGAGCCCTCACGCGTCGGTTTCCAAGTGGCCGACGAGGGCGATCCTCGTGGATGGAATGGCTGGTCGCGAATGTCGCTGCGACGCGGTGTCGACGACGCGTACACGTCACCCAGGCGTGATGGCGAGCTCGGGCGATGCTCATCCTGGAGCCTCGTCGATACCGATGCCGACAGAGTGGCAGCTGTTGGGACAGAAGGTCAGCAGCTATCCTGCATGTATGGCTCGTGCGACACTATAGGCGACGGTCATCATAGCGCATGGACCAACGCGTGCACCAGCCAAGGTGGTCCATGCATCCGTCCTTCTCCAAGAGCAGGACTCAAGGAGGAAGAGGCAATGTTACACCTGGATCGCTACGTACGCGATGGATGGTCGCCGCCATCGTCACTGCTCCCCTTCTGAACCGGTTTAGACAGAGCAAGGAGACTCACCATCGCCACGAGGCTCCTCCTTGACTCTCCTACGCTTACGCGACGAACGCGTCTCTTGGGCTCCGTCTCGCTCTTGATCGTCTTGGCTGGCTCCGGGCACGTTGACGCCCATTTCGTCGCCGTTACCGTCGTCGGGAGAGGGGGAGGCAGGGCGCGAAGCAGACGTGGGATAGTGCAGTGAGGAGGCAGCGTCGCGTGCCAGGGCACTGCTTCGCGGGCTTCCCACGGCCAGGCCGGTGCCGTGGTGCGCGGCCGAGAAACGCGCGGCCGAGTCTCGATAGGGCGACATGTGGCCTGGCAGATGATGGGACAGGCTCGTCCGAGGCGACCCCAGGGGAGACGCGTTGCCTGGCGCAAACGTCGAAGAGGATCCCACGGCAGCAGCAGCGCCCGCTGAGGTGTTTCCCAGCTTGGGAGATGGAAATTGCGCGCCGCTGCTGGACGATGGCGGTTGCAAGATCGGAGGTAGGCGGCTTCCCATGTTCCTTGACGAAACAATCGAACCAAGCTCAGGTAGGGGTCTCGCACGCCGTCGTCGAGAGAGCCAATCAGGGGCGGATGGCCGGTCTTGTCAACGGATGGATGTCGTGCCTTGTCTCTCAGGAGGGACCTGGATGCTTTGGACCGCTTTACAGCCGATGATGGATCGCTGTCGGAGCCCGCTTCTCAGTGCAGATGCGTCGACAGACGAGATGAAAAGGATGGAGAATGGCGAGGGAAGTCTGAGAAGGGGCCAAAGAGGAAGTAAGAAGGTGGCGGGCTGCAAGTGTGGGACCCGGGCGATGTCGTTTTCCTTTGGCTGGCCCGACGCAGTGTATGGGTTGTCTCCTTGTGACTAATGAGCAGCACTCGCGATTGTGTGGATGCTGATTCTGGCACCGCGAGAGGGCCTCCGTTTGCCAACGTCAGCGCGAGGCGTGATCCAGAGGACGAAGTAAGTCTTTCTTGGTGGGAGAGGGGAAAGGCTGCACGGGCCGTCACCGCACTGGCCATGTAGCAAAATTTTTCTCGCCTTCAAGGCAGTCAGGCAGCAAAGAAGAGAAAAAAAAAATCAAAAAAATCGCGCGCGACCGCTGCTTTCTAACCTGCTGACTAGAAGATCAGTCCGTCTCGCTCCGGCGCATACCTGATCGACTTGTGACGCTTAGATCGATAGGCTACAAAGAGAAAGCAGGTGTCGAGCTGGAGGGGCTGACGAAAGCGATACAAAGGTAGAGAAGTGGTGGCGTCCAAGCATTCGCACGCTTCACCCAAATAAAGCAAAAGAAACGGTGGGCACGTCTGGGACCGTGCGCTCCTGCGAAAACGTACCGCGCACAGAACGCTATTCTGTTGTCCGACGTTCAAAGAACGGGCGTGTGTCTTTGCGTCGTATTGTCTGTCTCCTGTCCGATGACCGATGGCGTACTTCATTGTTTTCGTTACAAGAAAGCAGAGGGAAGAATAGCTCGAAAAAGCATTCCCTTCGGACTTTGAGCAGGCGATATGAACAAAGAGAGACGCGCACTTCCGATTCGCACTTGATGCTCAGGCTTCCCAATCTCATCTCTCCTGTAGTCTCCAGCAAGTGGCGCAAGGCAACATGAGAACCATACCCCAGAGGCAAGCCGCCGGTCAGCTGCCCTCGCCAATGATTCAATGGGGAGATGGAGCTTGATGATGAGTCAGATCACGTGAATGAGGGCGCAACAGATGCCTGCATCTTTAATTTCCCGCAACCTTCTGAACAGGAAGGAAAGAGGCTACGAAGAAGGTCACGATGAATTCGTCGTCCTCTCCGCCGTCGGCGCCGTCATCATCATCAGCGCCGGCATCGGTAGAGAAGATGTCAGAGTCTCCGAAAACAGATCCGCCAACGCCTCACTATCTGCCAACACCGGCCTTGGACCACGCATTCTCGGGCATCGTAGCTGGGGCGGTGGCGACAGTATGCATGAACCCGTTGGACCTCATCAAAGTACAATTTCAGGTGGACACCTCTGCTTCCAACAGAAGATACTCTCCATCGTCCCGTCTCGCCCGATTAGGTCGCCTGGCTACCGGTGGCGATGTGGCGCGGGATATGGTCTCTGCCTTGCGAGCCATTGTGCGGCGCGATGGTTGGACAGGGCTCTACCGCGGCCTAAGTCCAAACGTCGTGGGCAACTCGGCTAGCTGGGGTCTCTACTTTCTGTGGTACACCATGATCAAGGAGCACATGACCGATGCGGAAGGCGGCAGAAAGCTCTCGCCCGGGCAACATCTCTTGGCTGCGAGCGAGTCTGGCGCTATAACGGCCCTGATGACCAACCCGATCTGGGTTGTCAAAACCCGCATGTTCACCACCTCGAGATCTGGTCAGGCCATCGCCATGGCCAATGTCCAGGCTCAGGCCAAGACTTCGACTTCTGTATCCGTCGTTGCTGCTCCCCAGGGCCAGGCGGCGGCCAGCTATCGGGGTCTGTATGACGGCCTGCGACAGATCTGGCGGTACGAGGGTATACGGGGCATGTACAAGGGTGCAGGCTTGGCTCTCTTTGGTGTCAGCAACGGTGCCATCCAATTCGTATGCTACGAAGAGCTCAAACGCTGGCGCATGGCCGTTGCGAGGCGAAAAGCCTGGGAGAGGGGCGAGAGAATAGAAACGACGGCCGACGAGGCGGTGAAGCTGGTGAGTGGCTCCCTCTTCCAGTCGGCATGCGTATGGCTTGCAGCATCCTCTAATGCCCGATCTGCTCCAGGACAACTCGGAATACATTGTCATTTCCGGTGTCGCCAAGCTGGCGGCCATCGGGATAACGTACCCCTATCAAGTGATTCGATCTCGCATCCAGGTGAGCCTTTTTTTTCCGACGACCAACTCTGTATGCGATGTCCGGTGCTGATCACTCGCTGCAGAATCACGCCACAATGCATCTGTACCCAAATATTCCCACCTGCATCCGCCTGACGTGGAAGAATGAGGGCATCAGGGGCTTCTACAAGGGCATGTCGGCGAATCTGGTCCGCATCATCCCAGGCACCTGCGTCACATTCGTCGTCTACGAGAACACGTCCTGGTTCCTCCGTAGATTGGCTCAAAGAAGAGGTGGGCCCATCAGGAGTGACTCGACGTCGCTTTGATCAAGCAACAACAAAACGGAAGGACTACTCCCTGCTCCATAGAAGTGATCACTTGTAACAACATACCAATTATCTTACTTGATAGAGCATTACAATCCCACATTTGCGCACACCATGACGCCTGGTTTGGAGTAGAGCCCTGGAACGAGCAGAGTGCCCCCGCCGATGCTGCCATCGTAGGCTGCAGAGGTGGCCGAGGCGATCCCGATCCAATCCTGTCCGTCCTCGGTCTCGCTGTCCAAGCTGGCTGCCACCTGCTCGCGCCGAACGGGTCCATGACCCTGGTAGACGGTGCTTACGTGGAAGCCTTCGTTTTGCCGTATCATCCGAGCATTTGCCGGTACGTACGAGTCGTCGTCGTCATTGCTGTCGTCCTTCGGCGGCGTCGGCGAGATCGAAATGATCCACGAATGGGCCCGTTTCGTATAGTTGTGTGGGTCTCTTGCGAAGCGCATAAGCTCCAGCCCGCTGGGGCCGCCACCTCCGATGAGCCTCGCAGCGTTTCCAAATAAGTCATTGCCACCGGGGATCCCACTGGCGCCCTTTGTAAAGGCGATGTTGTCGCTCAGGTTGGGCGTATTGATGCGGTGCGCCAGCCGGACCACTTCGCGCTTTGCTTCATTCCACTCGTACAGCTTGATGCCAGGCATCATCGTCGACGCCACGGCGAGGAACTTTCCGTTTGGGCTTAGTGCCAGGCCATTTGCAAAGGCGATCCACCGCGCGATAATCTTGGTCTGATGATGTGAATCTGCCCTGCCGTTGACGTCATCGTCGTCAAACTTGACATAAGTGACCCAGCCAAGGGGTAGGCCAAGGAGCGTCTCGATCCGCGCAAGGAGGGGTGCGCCGAGGCGTGCCAATTGGGCACAGTAGCGTGCGATCGCAGGGGCAAGCAAGGACAAGGGGGGCACAGCGAGGCGCCACGTCGCTGTCAGATCGTCAAGACTCGAAGGAGGGCGAAGTGCAAAGAGGTGGTCCTGGGTGACGAGGACCTCGTTGGCCGACAGCGCGACGAGCGAGTTGGGCGTGTGCGTCGCGATGGGATCGACCAGGCTGCGCACAAAGACGGCTCGCCAACGTCCTGACTGATCCTCACCTTTCTCTCCCTCTCTACTCGTTTGGCTGCTAAGAAGATCAAACACATCGATGGTGGACCGAGCTCGCTGGTGGTTGATGACAAAGAGTCTCGCTACCTTTGCTCCGTTGCCATCAGAGCTCATAGGATGGACGGCAACGCCCAAAGGATGAAAGTCGTAGGGACTCGGCAGACCTTCGAGAGACAGACGTAACGGCTTGACCGCGTTCATCAACTTGGTGCCTGACTGGCGTTCCTTTGAGGTAGAAGAGACTGCGTCGGAGTAGGCGTACATCCACAAGGCGCCTCGACCCTCTGGTTTCTGCAGCGGCCTGCGACAGAGGAACACATTTTTTAGTTACCCACATATGACCATCCTGGCAAGCACGTAAGAGGAGACCGCTGCTCACCCCATGACCGTGTTCCATTGGTCGCGACCAGGGTCGCAGCTGAGGAGCGCCCAGCCGTCCAGACCCGGACCGTGGAGCATCTCTGCATCCTCACAGAAGCTAATCTGGTTCTCTTGGCCCTCGAGGCCAGACGAAAGAGTCGCACATACTGGAGCCGCTCCACCAACTTCAGTGGACGGGCGCACCCAATGAGCAGGGAAGTGGGAAACGGGCGAGGTCAGCTGAAAACGGAACCACGAGACACGAGCGACGAAAGGACCCAACACGAGGGCGAGCACGGCAATCAGCAGTCCGCTTCGCACCGTCTTCGATCCGACGCGAGCGTCGCCGCGCCCGTCTGCACTACGCCGCGGCTGTTGACGAGCCGGCATATTTGCCGTTGTTTGACCAATACCGCTCGCGTCAAGAGAAGCTTGATGGGACCGAAAATAAATAGTAACAGCTTCACAGTGTGGGGCGACCGAGATTGGGGAGCCCGGAGGAATAAGCTTCTTTGGCGCCCGGGCCACCTCCACGGCCAAGTTGTGAACCGGGTAGCCTAGCCCGACACGGGAAAAGAACATGATTGCAGGCAATTTCGGAGGATATCTTTCAGCGATGGTCCTCGCTTGTCTAGGCCATTCACAACTGTTCACATTGACCTCGGAACGTCAGTTTCACCAACGCCAATTTCTTCGTTCACATCGGTGCAGCCCGTGGGAATATTACGGGGACGCTACAGCGCCCCAAGCGTCACTATCATCGGGCCTGCATGCTTGTGTCGGCACTCAGCTTCTTGAACATGAGACGTGCTGCAAAACCCTACTTTATTGCCTCGAATATATTGATTCATCATGTCCACTGATTGATTGGCTTTTGCAGACGAGCTCACGACCGGAGCGTTTGACCTGCGCTTTCTACCGGCAGCGTGTCGCTCCACGCATTAGATTGCACCTCTTCCTCACCCCGCCGAAAAGCCTCATGCACCGCTCAGCAAGCCTCTGGACGATGCGTGCAGCAGGCAGGCGAGCGGAGATATTGCAAACCCGAGATCTGGACCGGCGAAGGAGTGTGAATTGTACACAATGTTCGGGAATTATGACAAACAAGCTTTCTTTCTCTTGCTGACAAAAGAGTATAGTGTGCAAAGCAGGTTCGGTCGAGCGCTAGCGGTGCTGAGAAACATTAAGGGTACACGTTGAAGAGAAGGGAAAATCCGGATCCACCTCCTTCCGGCTTGGCAAAAAGTTTGAAAGCAACTGAAACACGCAACATGCGACTTCGCCGACCCAGCCAGACCATCCCACAATTGCTCGAGATACACTCCTACACTGCTACTACTCGTACTACTACACTACTACACGTCCTTCTACCACTACACTACTACACGCCCTTCTACCACTACACTGCTCCCACTGCACAGACAAATTAGCTTCTGCAATACGATTATTTTGGAGGTGGTTCACGATGACCGAGCACGGCTAAAATATTCTCTTCGGGCAACTTGCTCACTAGATTGATTTCGAGGACCGCAGAGCTAGGTCACGTCTAAATTTAGCGGCCGGGCGGGGCAAGATCTGCCTTGAAGGCCAGCTGGCGAGACGCAGAGGCAGAGCAAAGCGCGGAAGCACAAGTTCCTGCTTGGTTACATGCAGCAGTGGTCCGATGGCTGGCAACGCAGGCTAGGGCATTCACCCACTGTCATGCGCTCGACGCCTTGCCGGCTCATTCGCGTCAGGCGACTTTCTGCTGCACAAAGTGGAGGAGGTGTGGATTCAAACCCGAAAAGGGAGAAGAGCTAAGTTGAGATTAGGATGCCTTCGGAAACATTGAATTTCAATGGAAGAAATTGTCGCAGGCTCCAGCCACTAGTCTGGGACAAAGCTCGGTTCCATACGATGGTAGTGTGAGACCGAGGGAAGGTGGGGAATACAGAGTAGAGAGAGAGGTGTATCGCATCACCTCCCTTGAATTTCGACGCTGGCTCGCCTCCCCAACAAGCTGGCACCCTTGGACGGCGGTAGACGGATACCACGACCACATTCATCATCATCACCACTGTCCAACCGGGCAAGTTTGTTACATTACAATATACACGGCGACCTGCACATCGGCAGCGCCGTCCCTGTAGCATCACGACAAGGTGACTTCCTTTCTCGGGTCTGCATCGGCCAGTCCGCCTTGGCCAGCCTCCTCACCTCGTTCGCGGGGATCGGGATCGCTCAAGCCATTGTCGGAGGCCGCGCCTGCTCTTGCAGACGCTCCTGGATTTCTCCCAAATCCTCTTCGGTCCACCGAAACGATGCAGCCGGAGCACTTCTCGGGCGACTGGGATCCGCAGTCATCCAGAAATTCCTTCCACGTCCCAGTCAGCCCTGCACCCACGGGGTACTTGGCCAATCCGTACTGGCAGACGGCGGAAGACTCTCATCGCGACTTTAATGAGATCCTGTCGCGAGATGAGTCGACATGGCAGAGTGAGTGTACTTGTTCGCCTACTCCAAGGGCGCTCAATGAGCGGCCCTGTCGAAGCAAAATGACTGACAGCGAAGCGCCAACAGGCCGCGGGACATTGGAGGATACTGACATCAAGATATATGCGCGGCCCGGGGCTCCCGCGTCGGAACTGCCAATGAGCAAGGGGACCACGTATGTGCCGAAGTCCCGACCAATCGAGCTCCTCGCTTGCATCCACACCTTTAGCTACCGAAACCTGTTTGATACACGGTTCGCCTCGGCCGGTATTCTCCAGCGCTATTCACTACATGACCACCATTTCTACCTCGTCATCCGTGGCATCGGCCCCATCTACTCACCCCGAGACGCTACGGGCGTGCAGACGGTGCGATTTTATGACCACGCGGGTGCAAGACTGCCGATGTGCTACCCTGACACACCCAAAGTCGACATTGTCTACCGATCAGTCAACGACCCAGAAGTGCCGCCGCAGGAGGGCAAAGTTCGAGCGTGGATTCATATGGGCGGCTACAGGCTCGAGTGGGACGAAGCAAAGCAGGCAACAAAGGTCACCTACGTTGCCCACACTAATCTCCAACAAAGCGTCCCACGCTGTGAGTCTCTATTCATCGGCTTTTCACATTTACTGCCTTGGTTCTCACACGCTCTTCACACACAGACATTGGCAATGTGCTCATGTCTGAGCTGCCGCGAGTCACGGCCCGGCTCCGTGGCGCCGTGGAGAATTTCGGGTTTCCACCTTACATTCTCGACATCGAAGTCTGCGTTGTGCAACAGCTCCAGATCCACGATGCAAATACACGGCGGAACGAATTCCGGTGTCATGTGAGGAAGCCTGGCTCCTACCTCATCATCATAGACCGCGAGCGCATGTATCAGAACGGTGAGCTAGCTTTGACATCGCGATTTCCACTTATACATCGCCGCTCACTACCCTTTCACCAGGCATCGTTCCGCCCAAGGCTGAAGGAGAAGGTGCGCACGCAGTCACCTTTTCAGACCTCAATGGCCACTTGGGCGTTACTGTCGCTCCCAAAGGTGTCGGTCAGGAATTTGTATTTGTGAGTCCGTAGACGCTATTGCCCTCATTCTGGCTGCTGGCTAAGATTCCTCTGATAAGGTCATCGAGCCCCGAGACCAAGAGGCGCCACCGGAGTCGTCGAGTGCATGGTGGTGATTGTTTATACCCATTCCCCCGCCTCTCCGTCTCTCTCTTCGTCTATTGCGATCGCTGGCGTGGACTGGCTCGCTCTCTCGCGCTCTCACCCATCCCTCTGTACTCTGCCTGATGCTCTAGTCCGATGCCTCTTTCTGCTCTCAATACATGAAGCGTCGACCTCAAAGTCACGATTTGCTGCTATGATTCACGAGGCCGGGCCGAGAACTTCACCTTCTTTGCTATTGATTTATGACCCGTCTTATATTTATGTTATCTGAACTGATATTATATGCGAATCGCCTCATTTGGGCGCCGGCCTAGAAAACGTGGCCGACGAATGCCGACTTCTCAACCCAGGGGAGGGAGGAACAGGGCCGAGAAGAGGTTGAGACGCCACAATTAAGGCGGTGTCAGAGCTATCCTCTTAACCATCACATTCGACTCCCTCTACTTCCATTTCCGCCTCACGATCTGATCGCCTCTCTTCGTTGGACATCGCACCAACCAATCCTACTCCCTCTAGCACGAAAGCACCCGAGTGCTGCCCTCTAGAGAAGAAAAAAGCGCCAAGATGTCGGCCAAAGATGTGGGTAGCTTCATGATCTTCCGTTTCTGTCATTGAGTAAATTGATACTGACCATCGCTCGAGCCTTCCGTAGTACTACGGCGGTGAGTCTACGCTTCACAGCTGTCGTGGACGCTTGGCTCTTGTTGTTGGTGACGATGAGGACCGGGCCAAGGTTGCATGGAGAGACGAAAAGATCGAAAAGTTCTTGATGGCTTGGTGTGGCGGCGCACGAAGGAGAGGAGGTGGCTGCGATGCAAAGTGGAGTGTAGAGGAAGATGCACTTCGCCGCCTGCCGGACTGCGAGAGATTTGGGAGCCTTCTTCTCTGGTGACTGGATGCTTACAGTAGGGCCCACATTGCACCACACAGGCCAGCAGCAGCAGTACGGAGGTCAACAGTACGGCGGCCAGCAGTACGGCGGCCAGCAGCCTTATGGGGGACAGCAAGGCTACGGCGGTCAGCAGCAGGGCTACTACGTGAGTATATGCGTGGTCCCGGCTGCCAGATTGAAAATGTCTAACCTCTCTGCTCCTTTTCGTTTGCCAGCCTCCTCAACAACCACAGCAAGCATACGGGCAACCTGGCTACTACCAGCAGGCTCCACCCCAGCCCGTCTACGTTCAGCAGCCTCAGCAGAAGGGAGGCGGTGCGGGGGCTGGCGCAGGTTGCTGCGCCTGCTTGGCCGGAGCCTGCCTGTGTTGCTGCGCAGAAGGTGAGTTTTGCTCACATGTTCGTACAAAACTTGGTTCCGCTCATCATGCATCGATTCGCCCACGCAGAGATGTGCCTGGACTGCATGTTCTAGATGCCCTCCTTGCTTATGCACCTCGAGCTTTCTTCCGCCAGCCAGCAAATCTTTCCCGGTGCAGCTCTCTTCTTTCTTCCTTCTCGAGTGATCTCTTCCACCTCCTCCTTCGACAGGGACAGTGTGCTTGACACTCTCCTCTGGGGTAAATCTTTCTTTCGTTGTGGTTTGCAGCGTAGCTCCGTGCTTATATTATTACTACTATCCATTCATACCTATCGTCCTGTCGGTCTATCGCCTCGGTTTGAATTTGTGAGCGCGTGTTGGTGAAATTGTCGCAGTCGTCAGTAGTAGTGGAGGTGATCAACCGACGACCACCAACGGTTTTGGCCTCCCTGCTGCGACCATGACCAACGATGAAAAGAGCAGCAAGGGTGAGGAGGCAGACCCGATCTTGCTCTCGCTGTTCGCGGCACGCTTCATGAGCGTGGCCGAAGCGATGGGCCGGTCGCTCCAGCACACATCCATCTCAACGAATATCAAGGAGCGCCTCGACTTTTCATGCGCCCTCTTCAGCCCCGACGGCTCTCTCGTCGCCAATGCGCCCCACCTGCCTGTCCACTTGGGCAGCATGTCTTTCGCTGTGCGCTACCAGATTGCGCGGCTCTCTGGCGAGGCTCAGGAGCCCGACGACGACGAGCAGGACCGCGGCATCAATCAGGGCGACGTCATCCTGGCCAACCACCCAAGCGCAGGAGGCAGCCACCTGCCGGACATGACGTGCATCACGCCCGTCTTTGACGATGCAGGAAAGAACATCATCTTCTTTACAGCGAGCAGGGGCCATCACGCAGGTGAGTCTTCGGCTTCAAGAGTGCCCGTAGTAGATGTGAACGAAGTCGACAACGACGGCTAATTTGTGCGAATACAGACATTGGAGGGATCCTGCCAGGAAGCATGCCGCCGACGTCCAAGGTCATCTACGAAGAAGGGGCGCAGATCAAGTCTTTCAAGCTCGTTCGAAGGGGTGTCTACGATCGAAAAGGGCTCTTGCGGCACCTTTGCGAGGAGCCTGCCAAATACCCCGGCTGCAGCGGGACAAGGTGCCTGAGAGATGTTGAGTCGGACCTCCAGGCACAGGTCGCTGCCAATCAGAAGGGTATCAACCTCATCCATGGCCTCGTCGCCGAATGGGGGCTCGAAACCGTCCAGGCTGTAAGTCTTTGTTCTGGCTCCATCTCCACGACCCAATCGTTTTGTGTGCAGCTGACGCCCTATGCTCTCGCCAGTACATGGGCCACATCCGCGCCAACGCTGAGCTAGCCGTTCGCAATCTCCTCAAAGAGGTTGCCTCAAGGCAGGGGACCAACGAACTCTGGGCAAGGGATTTCATGGATGATGGTCAGTTCTTTCTTTCCTCCTTCGCCGCTGTTTCCGAAGAGCTGACCTTGCGTCTCGCGACCCGATGTCAGGCTCGCCCATCGAGCTCCGGGTGACTATCGACAAGGACAAGGGATCAGCCGTCTTTGATTTCGAAGGGACTGGACCGGAAGTGTACGGCAACCATAACTGCCCAAAGTCGGTGGTCCACTCGGCCATTATCTACTGCCTCCGAGCGATGGTGGACCTCGACATTCCTCTGAACCAAGGCTGCCTCAACCCCATCGAAGTGCGCATTCCCAAAGGCTGCTTCTTGGACCCCAGCGACACCGCCGCCGTCGTCGGCGGCAATGTCTTGACGAGCCAGCGCATCACCGATGTCGTCCTCAAAGCCTTCCAGGCCTGCGCGGCGAGCCAGGGTGACTGCAACAAGTGAGTCACGTCCTGCGCCTTCCTCTCTTTCGAGGTTATTCTTTAAAGACACTCACACACACACCAATATCGCCAGCCTGACCTTTGGCCTTGGAGGGACCGACGAAAAGGGAAATCACATAGAGGGCTTTGGTTACTATGAGGTCGGTTCGCCACTTCATCCTCTTCGAGTCTTTGCTCATCGCCACTGACTGCTTTGTTCCATCCTGTAGACCATCGCTGGAGGTAGCGGCGCCGGCCCAAGCTGGCAAGGGACGAGTGGCGTCCACAGTAAGTACCGTCTTGCCTCTTTTCTCTTCCTCTCCTACGCTGCACACCACTCATACAAACTGTGCCCCCCCTTCGACTAGCCCACATGACAAACACCCGCATCACTGATCCTGAAATCATGGAGCGGCGCTACCCTGTCGTCCTCCGCGAATTCTCCCTTCGCGACGGCAGTGGCGGCAAGGGAAAGTACGACGGTGGTCGAGGCGTCGTGCGAGACATTGAATTCCTCTCAAAGGAGATTCAGGTCTCGATCCTCTCGGAGCGAAGGGTCTTTGCGCCGTATGGCCTCAATGGGGGCGGCGATGGCCAGAGCGGGCTCAACATCTGGGTGAAGAAGGACGAGTCGGGCGAAGCGGGGGCAGAGAGGAGGATCAACCTGGGAGGCAAGACAACGGTCAAATTCAAGAGGGGCGACCGGATCATTGTCAACACGCCAGGTGGCGGAGGGTGGGGCACGCCCGAGGGCGATGCAAAGCAGCAAAATGATGCAGACAAGACGCACGTCCACATCGACAGACGCCAAGGCTCTCTAGCCGAGCGCGAGGCAGCCTCACTCGGTGCTTGAGCTTCAGTGCAATGTGAACAAATCTCCCTTTATTGACATTCTCGATGTGTGTGTGTGTGTAGCTTTACTCTTCCATTGGCTCCACCTCGCCCACCGTGGCGTTGCCGCCCGGCGCTGTGTCACCGGTACCCGTCGGTGCCTGCGACTGTCTCGGCTCCAGTCTGTGAAGCAAATGGTCAGTTGAGAAAGCTAATTAAATCCGCATGGAGACTGGAGACGCACCGGTTCAACCAGTGCTTGAGATCCTCTCCCTCAACGATCTTGAATTTTTCTGCGTTTCTCGATTCGGGCGACTTGGAGTCTGCGTCTGCGTGTGGGCCAACGATGGACAGGGAAATGGCGTCAAGCTCGAGCTGATGATTTGTGCAAGGAGAGTTGCGTCAGCAAATGGGTATCGCAGAGGACGAGAAGTTGAGAAGAGGAGCAGCACTCACGTCCTTTCCTTGTTGGAGCGTGTCTCTCAATGCGTACAGGCCCTGCAGCACAAGGTCGTCGAGGCTCATTTCTGCAAACGTCTCGTGCCGTCTCTCAAGGAACGTCTTTGCGCTCTGACTCCTGGCACCCAGCGCCATTGCGTAGTACTCGAAGCAGTTGCCCGTCGGGCTGAACTCGTAAAGGTGGGGGCCAGTGCCGTCGACGCCGATGACGAGGAAACCAACACCGTAGGGGCGTTTGCCGTACTGCATCGTGTTGAGCTGGGCACGGTCAGAGAGAGCCGAGATGAGTCGGGACAGGGGAATGGGCCGAGAATAGACGACGCGGCTCGACAGGGACAGCTGGCGCATGTAGTTGGACAGGACGCGGGCATCAGAGGTCAGACCGGCGAAGCCCATACCGACGTGGTTGTCGATGCGGAGCATCTTCTTTTGGTATGAAGCAAGCTCCGAAGGGGCACGTTTCAGTGCGACGAGGATGGCATGCGTCTTGGAGCGAAGTCCGACGACAGCGCTGCCTTGCTTGACTGCCTCGAGGGCATATTCGACCTGGTGCAAGCGTCCCTGGGGAGAGACTTCCAATGTTCGTTTTGACAGTCAGCTTCAGATCTAAGAAAAGGCACAGAATCATTGAGAGAGGCCCATACTCACACACTGTGTTCTCGCTGTCATACGTGTTGCGGAACATTGCGAGACCAGCACCTGTGCTTTGTCGTTGCGCGGTGCTGTGTTGCTGAGATGGAGGGGGGGGGATGGCCCTGGCTTCGCAAAGGCGTCGCGGCTTTCCACACGTGGAGCCTCAACTATCTCCGACTTCCGTGCTCGCTCGCTCGAGCCGACGCGCCTTCTTCCTCCTACCCTTCATCGACTACGCCCTCGCACCACAGAAAGCAACAAGCGATGGCTTTCCTCGGCCCTGCCGTTCGGTGGCCCGATGTTCTTGGGATCAACGCCACGGCTGTGTTCGAGTCGGTGCAGCCTCACCTGCCTGCACCGCTCGCGACGATGGACGCAGACCTGTTCATGTCCCTCTGCCTCTCCTTCACAGTCATTGCACTGATCACCGTTTCGTCGACCATCCTCAAGAGCCGCTCAAAGCACGGCGTACCCGTGTCGGCCTCATCTGCACGGAAGCTTCGAAGAAAGGAGACACCGACTGTGCTGCTCGCCGGTCCCACATCGGTCGGCAAGACGTCGATCTTCAGCGGCCTGGCGCTTGGATGCGTGCCGAGTGCGCACCCGTCGCAGCGCGGTAGCGAGTCGACCGTGTGGCTCTCCCCAACCAAGAAGGTGCACCTCGTCGACACGCCCGGCCATCCGAGACTGAGGGCCCGTGCCGTGCAAGGCTACCTCTCGAGCGTGGATGCCGTCGTGTTTTGCATCGATGCCAAGGAAGCCCTTCGGGGAGGCGCCTCGGCCGGCCTTGCGTCCAAAGACGCCACCGGCGGCTTGACAGAGGCGATAGATCACCTGCACGCTGTCTTGACGTCTCTCGCCCAGTATCGGCTGCGCCAAGGAACTGCGTCTTCGCCTGCGCCGGCCCTCGTCATTGCCCTGACACGTGCAGATCTCTCGCCCCACCTCGCCAACGTCGACCTTTCCTCGTCATCGGAGGAGGACATCAAGCGGAGAAATGCGCTTCTCGCCCGGGCAAGGACCGCCGTTGAGGTGGAGCTGGGACGGAGGCGGGCGGGTATGCGACTGGGCCGCAGCGCCAGTGCCAAGATCGGCGGCATGTCGCAGGTGGCCGGCTCGGGCCAGGCAGATGGTGTCTGGGCATCAATCAAGAAGATCCTGGGTCTTCAGGGACGTGCTTCTGGCAAGGGGTCAGACGGGACAGACGGCGATGATGGCGACGACGAGGAAGAGCCGGCAGACTACATCGACTGGACTCTCCTCGACCGGGGCTCGTCTGCATTCAGCCTCGACAAGCTCGATGCCGACGTCGTGCAGGACGGCAAGGCCCTGGCTGCGTTTGCGAGCGTGGGCAAGGAGAGGGGATGGGAAGAGAGGCCCATCGAGGGGCTAAAGGAGCTCCAAACAACACTGCTCAGCGTGTAGCCCTCGCTCTTTGCGACAGGACAAGCTGTGGATGTGGAAATTGTATTCATTATTGCGAAAAGAGCAGACGACCCACGACGACGGTCAAGAGGGCCGTTGTGACTGACGAGACAAGATTGACGGCATTGTTACTTAAGACATCTCTGCCTGTGATGACCTGCCACTTGCCACTGCTGCCGCTGCCGCCTTTTTTAGCCTGCTCGTGCTTGGGCAGCCTGCCACCGACGAGGACCTGCTTTGAGGCCGTGTTGTACCAGGTGCGCTGCAGCGTCGCACCGAGGAGCGAGTCTATTGTGCTTCCTGCCAAGCCCGCGAGGCTGCCGAGAAAAACAAGCTTGGCGAGGGCCGTCGAGGTGCCGTGAGCCAGCCTCGTCTGACAGGCGGCATTGTCAAAGAAGAGGAGGCTGGCACCGGAAAAGAGGCCGATGAGCGTGCCGCCGGCCAGGGCAGCCACGGTGCCGACGAGTGACTGACCGCCATTCGTGCCGGGGGGCACCTTTGCAAAGGGCGGCAGGATCAGCCTCGGCGAAGTGCGCGAGAGGATGCCGAGCTCAGAGGCGAGCGTGTCGCCCATGCAGCATGCAAAGTGGCCCAGCATAGCCAAGAAGCAGCCCTGGGCCACGGCGCCGGTCCGGTCGCCCAGCCACGGGAACAGCGAGGTGGAGTCGTCGACGAGGAGCAGACACCATCGCTTTCCGGACTGCCATGTGATCGAATGCCGATGGGGTTTCAAAAAGCCCGGCACCAGGGCGGGAGAGACGTCGTCGACGTAGAGCAGACGAAAGAGGACAGACGCGACGACGGCTGTGGCCGAGTTGCAAAACACCTGCCAGGCATCCCTCTGCCCTCCCTGCTTGCTCTTGTGATTTGCCTTTTCCTCTCCCTCGCGCTCCAACTTGGCCTTTGTGGCGGACCCGACCTTTGTGGCGCGGCTGCCGACGAGGTAGAAGAACAGGAGCGTGGTTCCAAACGTTGAGACAGGGTTGGCCAGCGTCAGGTACCCCACAGTGAAAGCCGCAAGGGCGCCAGAGACGGCGAGGCTGCCCTTTCGATAGCCGTGCAGCGAGAGGAGAATGGCAAGCGCAAGCGCGACCGGGTATACCTTTGTCTTTGCCATCCTATCCCCACGTCGTTTGCAGGAAGCCTTCGGATCGCCTGTTCCAGTGAAGGGGTGGAGGCAGGAAGAGCACCAAACCTCGGCCGAGCCCGAAGAGGCTCGTCGAGCGAGAATCGCGTCAGGCTCTATACGCGGAACGCGTCGCGTCTTTTTTGTCAATTAGATATTCGTTTCGGCTCTGCAGGGGCGTTCGTTCGCTGCATCACAACCATCACCACCACTACCGTGTCTCTGTGTTCACTCCGATGCTGGGACGAACAAGCCGCAGGGACGATTCGTCCGCGTTCAGAGCCGTTGGCGCGCCCTTGTCATCCTCAGCCAAGGGCAAGGTGGACCACTTTGCTGCTGTCGAGAGGCGGCTCGTGCCCAGGTCGCAAAGAGCCGGCTCTCCTGCGTCGTCGTCGTCCTCATCCTCGTCGGGCGAGGGAGAGCAAGACGGCGGGGATGATGAAGGTGAAGTAGCGGGCCCGTCGTCATCGCCTGCTTCCTCGTCGGCAAGCGAAACTTTTCGTCTCGGAGATGCAGTCTACACCAAGTCGAACATCGCTCACCCCAACCTTGGCATCCTCACCGACATTTGGCGCCCAGAGCAGGATGACGAAGACGAGGAAGAGGATCAAAATGGCGACGAGACAATTCTCTGCCGCGTCCGCTTCCTCTATTGGCCGCAGGACGTCTCCCAAGTGACCGCCAAGAAGCTCGGAGGACTGATCGAAAAGGATGAGGTCTACTACACCCACACCGCTCCGCGACGACCGGGGAGAAAGACCAAGAACTCGCTGCGGTACGGCCAGGACATTGACGACGGCTTTGAGCGCGGGCCATCGCTGCTGGAAATGACGATCAACGTCGAGTCGATCCTGGGAAAGACTTCAGTATGGGCCTCGCGCGAGGAGTGCGAGGAGGCGCAAAGTGCCAAAGCACCTGCGGAAAGGCAGCTCACCTTCAAACGAAAGAAGTGGAGCACCGACGTCTTTGTCAAGCGGGCCATCGATCCGATTCGGGAAGTCTTTTGGAACGTCGACTGGAGGGCCGTCGAGGGGAGGGGAAGACAATGCGGGAAGTGGGATTTGGCCGAAGGGGATGACGGATCGAAGGTCCGGAAAGCGGCGGGGGACAGCGACACCTTCTCGCCGCTCGAGACGCCAGGCAAGAACGCAAACGAATGGGCGCTGATCTTGACTCGCGAATTTGGCATCAGACGTGTCGACAGCGATGAGCCGAAGAGACGGAGGAAGCGGGATCCAGTCATAGACACGCCCAGCAAGAGAAGAGGGCCGACGAAGACCAAGCTCAAAGCAGGCAAGCAGACGCGCCGATCTCTCTCTCCGGCTTCAGACAGCGACAGCGAGAGTAGTCTCAGCGAACTGGACGGTGACGATGGAGGTCAGGATGCCTTTACGTTGGATTCGTCCGACCACGGGTCTGACTCGGACGACTCAACGGCCATCACCTCTGAGGAGGAGGATGGTGAGACTGACGATGGGGGCGAGTTCGAGGACGGGGACTCGGACGAAGATGGTGGCGATTATCTGTCAACGAAGAGAAAGCGAACAAGGGGACCTACAACGCCGAGGAAGCGGCGTGTCGTCCTTGCTGATTCGTCGCCCGTCAAGGCCTATGCGACGCCGCGGTCTCGGGCGAGGATTCTTGGTCTGAAGCGCGCCACGGCATCGGCCGTCTCGCTCCCCGCCCAAGCGCCCAAGATGACATCGCTCTCTCTTGATGAGCTGAGGTCCATGTCTGCACAGGACCGTGCAAAGCGGCTTCTCCACGTCGGCGCCACGCCAGAGGCGCTGCCGTGCAGAGAAGAGCAGTACGATGAAGTGCTTGCGTGCGTTGAGGATGCTGTCGAAGAAGGCATTGGCGGCTGCCTTTACGTGTCGGGCGTTCCAGGCACGGGCAAGACGGCAACGGTGCGAGAGGTGATTCGATCGTTGCAAGGCAGAGCAGAGCGTGACGAATGCAACCCGTTTACGTTTGTCGAGATCAATGGTATGAAGCTGCCCGACGCCGAAGCCGCATACAGCCTGCTCTGGTCAGCCCTCAGTGGTGGAGAACGCGTTGGACCAAAAACGGCTCTCAAACAGCTTTCGGCTCACTTTGGTTCCGGCGCATCTTCCTCTCTGGCAAAGGGCGGTCGGCGAAAGGGAACGAATGGATCCGCCTTTGAGTCGGGAGCAGGCGGACCGGCGAGGGCCGCGACCGTGGTCCTGATGGATGAGCTGGACCAGCTCGTCACGACGCGCCAAGACGTCATGTACAACATGTTCAATTGGCCCAACACGCCTGGATCTCGTCTCATTGTCGTTGCCGTTGCCAACACGATGGATCTGCCGGAGAGGGTTCTCAATCCCAAGGTCGCGTCCAGGCTGGGCATGACGAGAATCACTTTCATGCCCTATACAGATCGCCAGCTTGTGGAAATTGTTGAGAGCCGGCTTGGCTTTACATTCGACCAGGAGCAGAGCGAGGCTAACGGCGAAAACGACCGAGCCAAGTTGGTAGTACGTGGCTGCAAAGACGTTTTCACCCGTGACGCCCTCACGTACGTCTCGAAGCGCGTCTCAAATGTGTCGGGCGACGCGCGCAGGATGCTCGATGTGTGCCGACGCTCCGTCGAGCTGGTCCAGCAGCAGGGACCGGCTGACCGCAGCGTGTCAATCGGCGATGTGCGGAAAGTTCTCGACGCAATGGTCAAGACTGGAAAGGTGTCGCACATTGTCTCGCTCTCTCTGCATGCCAAGATCTTGCTCCGAAGCCTGCTGAGCTGCGTCAGAAAAA
Organism: Acaromyces ingoldii; assembly: GCF_003144295.1. Lineage (NCBI taxonomy): Eukaryota > Fungi > Basidiomycota > Exobasidiomycetes > Exobasidiales > Cryptobasidiaceae > Acaromyces > Acaromyces ingoldii. The sequence continues at coordinate 906,367 of NW_020290247.1, forward strand.
CAGGCCTGACCGAAGCCGCATGGGGCGACGTAGTTGCGCATCACAATATTCTCTGCAGAATGCAGGCCATTCACGGTTCGCACAGCGGCTCCGCCAGCCAGAACAATGGCTTCTCTGTTCAGGACCTGTCTAGACCACTGGCCAGCCTTTGCGGCCTTGGTCTCGTCGTATGCGTCGGTGGCGGATTCAACCCCGGCAAGCTAGGAATTCACTCTAAGCTCCTTTTGGCCTGTCAGGAAGACGAGATCCGGCTTGCACTCGAACAAGATAAGGATGACCGGATTCGAAGGATGCTTTAGTTACTCTCAAATATACCATCATCGTATCGCACCTCATTGTCATACTCTATGAATTTATTTGTATTACGCCTCATCAAGAGACGGCTATTAAAGGATCTTGATTGGGGGCAACAAAGCTGTCGTTTCTAGTCGTCCTCAAAAGACAATAGTCACCGTATCGATTCGTACCCTTCCGGAGCCACTTGGGTAGCCAATAGGCCCGTTCTACCGTCGCCCAGATCTTGTCCGAGATCAGTGATGAGGGAGGAGCATGACTTGAGCCAGCATCTAGGAAGTCGAGGCAGAGGACACGGTCCCACTGATCAGCATTGACGGCGTACCGGGGCTCGTATGTCGGAGGAGGCTCCGCAGAAGGATGTGCATAGCGATGGGGATGATCGAGATCGACGATGTAGTCGCATGTGTCGACGTGAACGTAGCGATCAGGCTCTTCAAGGTTCATGTCATTGAATCCTGATGGAACGGCCCTCGTAATCCCTTTCCAGGGCCAAGCCCAGCCCAACACATCATCGAGCAAGCCGAGTTGAGAGACGGTCGCACCTTCGGCAGTAGAACCAGACGCAAAGTGCTTGGGAAGTTGACCGTTGAATTCTGACTTGATAAAGTCCACACGGACGCCATCGGGAACGAGGTAGTGCGTCGGAAAGCGGTACCATTCCTTTCCGTAACAGAGCCTGATGGACTCCCCTTGTTCAGCGCTGCCAGTGTTGGTCTTGAGCGGCGAGAGATCCACACTTGGTTCCTCGGCCTCTACACCAGACGAGCTATAGAGAATCCTTGCGCCCTGCGCCAATTTCTCCTCCCTCGTCCGCACAGGCTCAAGCCCCGCTGATATCCGCTGGCGCACGATAGGCGTTTGCTCTCCCGGAAAGCGTTGTGCGACAACACGAGGCAGCTCATGGCGCGAGAAGAAATCGAGGAGAGTCATGGGTGCATGGTACGAGTGGGCGACATGGAGAATCCTCGAGACGTTGATGAGCGCGCAGACACATACTATCGCCGCTGTGCACAGCGAGAAGAGCTTTGTGCGAGATGCCTGGGAGAAAGAGTGAGGAGAAATGTCAACGAAAGGAGAGGGAGAGAGAATATATGAATATTACTCACTTTGTAGGTTGACTTTGTACACCTGGTGTAGACCCGTTCCAGACAGCTTCTGAAAAGGTAGATTGACACTGCGGCGTTGAAGCAAAGCAAAGGATACGCTGGGAACATGAAGCGCTCCTCTTTGTGCGCCTGAGACGTCAAGAGTCCCATCCACAAATACTGAGGCAACAACCGAAGGGTCAGGAGTAGCGCTTCCGAAGAACCTTGAAGGCCATCGGGGTGTCCCTTTTGTATGGTTTTGGACGTTGATTCGAGGGGCTGCAGGCGTCTTCGATCGACGATGAGGGTGAGACCAAGGGCAGGAATGCTCAAGATGGACAGCAGCAGAATTGGTCCGAAGTTCAATGTGAGGTTGAGCAGGTAAAAATACCATGGTTCGACGCCGTAAAGATCTGGACCTGCTCCCCTCCTGGCCGAAAGGATGTTGTAGACCACGATATTGACGGGGACAAGGACCGGCCTTCCGTACGCGAGCGTGTCTATAAGGATGAGTGGCACGGCAGACAGAGCTGCGACGGAGGCGACCTTGACTCCACTGATAGTCCTTGCGATCCACAGATTTGTCAACCTCGAAGTCGAGACCAAGAGGCCGCTCGCCAGAAAGATTTCCTCGAAGACAAACGGCACCGATAAGAAGAGCGCAAATGGCCAACCCCACAGTGTGCCGAGCGCAAAGGCCCCTACTGCACCCAGAAGTCGGTACGGAGGTGTCGATGGGAGGTTGACGTTGGAAGGAAAACGCTCTTTTGCTGACCTCGATGGGTAGAAAGCGAAAGAGAGGGCCAAAGTAGACGTGTACATCACAAATGTTGAGGGTAGAAGAGCTTTGATAGCAACGTCAGTGATTCTGTGCACCCTCGTCTCGCTCAGAACGCTCACCTGTTGAAGCCTCGTACATGCCGGCGGAGCACAGCAGCAAGGCAAGCATATACCTTGCCACCCTAGGATTGACGACTTGGGCGACTGAGCGAACCAAAGACGCCTCGCAGAAGGACGAGGTGAATGCGAGTGTCATTCGAACGGCGAAGAATGCAGAGCGCTGCTATGACTCGTGAGCATGTCTGAACATTGAACTGATCGGCCCTGCTTACCTTGTCCGCGTGGAAGAGACCGACAAAATAGCGTGCGACGGGCAAATATTGCAAAAGGTAGAGCCAGGAGCGGATTGCAAAGGCTGGGGAGTACTCCCATGTCTCAAATGCGCTCTGAGATGAACCGAGTGGGCGAGGTGGGTGGCTAAGGAGGTGGAGAGGCTCCCAGTAGTTGAAGGCTGTGTACGCATATGTTGGCGGGCTTGAAAGCAAAGACTTCAAGTCGACTCACTCTCATCACAGTCCGGAATACCCGAGTACATTGCCGACATGACACGGACCAGCAAGAGCATCCGAAAGCTGGTGCCCAGACTGGGTGTCCATGGCGCTCTTTGCTGGCTGCGATGCTTACAATCGTTAGATTCGAGTAGAGGAGCACCAGCGGGAAGCAGTACTTACACCCTCGTGTAGTCCTTGAGCAAGCCAGGGTGCAGAGATCTGCCAGTGTGCATTCCAGCATCAGATAAGCGACCCGGTCCAGGCCCTGGAACCTGATCGCCGCCGCGGCGAGGAGTATGTCCACTTGTCATGAGGTCCGCCGTTGGCTGTGATGGCGCTTCCAGGAAAAAGAGAACAAGTCAAAAGCAGGGTCGGCCCGTGCGAAATGTGAAGACACGTGGCTTTGCACTGTGCTTTGCGCTCCCATAGCTACAGAATACAATCAAGTACCCTCCCCATGAGCACCCTGCAGACTAAAAACAGAAATGAATTCGCGAAAATGCACGGGGCACCTGTCGAATTTCACAACGGTTGTTGAAACACGGCTGCGAAACTCGCCTCGACGATGGTCTGGTGGAACTCGTTCACAACGTCAACAGTGCCATGTCGTCGTCGTCGTCGTCGTCGTCTGCTGTGCCCGTGTCGTCAGCGGCGGGCGGCGCCGCTGGCTTGACGCCCGCCACGCAGCCGCGCATCAGCCGCTGGGTGGGCGCTTTTCTTCGAGCAGTCCTCATGCCCCTCATCGTCTTTGGCATTCCCGCCTGGCCGGTCCTCGGTGTCCTATGCGCTGGTGGGTCCCACCTCGTTGTTCTTGCCCCGTCTCACCCCTGCTGACTGTCCGCGTGCCTCTCCTCTGGCAGTGCCCGTCATCGGCATCGTGTGAGTGTGCTCTTGCGATCATCTTCGGGCTCACGCATGCCAAGGCTCACTTATTTCTCCCCGCCACAGCACCATCCCCCTGTTCCTGCTCCTCACCGTCCTGCTCCTCTACGCCATCGCCTGGTTCTCCTACCTCGTCCTGGCCCAGGCCGACCCGCCGTCGTCGTCGCAGTCGGGCTACCTCGGCGGCTACCTGCCCTTCCTGCCCTTCTCGCCCGTCCGATGCCTCAAGATCAACTGGGCCACGCTCCTCTATGCCACGGCGGCTGCAAAGGTGGCCTTGCCTGCCGTGTTTGACTGGTGCTACCGCCGAGTCATGGTCCTCGGCACTCAGGGCGGCGGCGGCATCGTGCGCGAGAATATCCTCTACGGCTCCCCCTACCCAAACCGGCGCCTCGACGTCTACGTGCCTCCGCTGCGTGACTCGGGCCTGCCCACCTCGTCGTCGTCCACAGCTTCGCTGCACAACCTGTCCAAGTCGAGGCATCGCAAGCACTCGACGCTCTTTGCAGAGCCCTCGTCTTCGGACTTTGTCCACGCCCTCGACGCCGACCCGAGCCTGGGCGTTGGTGGTGGCAGAGGGACACGCAGTGCGCCAGGAGCGCCTGCGCTGCCCAAGGCGCCCGTGATTGTCTTTGTGCCCAGTCCGATCCCGCCGCTGGGCTGGACCAAGAAGAGGGTATGTTCATACTCACCTTGCAGCTCGGCAACGTGGTTCGACTGCTGAGCTGACGAGAACCATCATCTCTCTTTCGCAGAAAACGTATCTGCAGCTGGCGCTTCGGCTGAGGCGCCAGGGCTACTGTGTCTTTGTACCCGACATTGTGAGTGTGGAGCGAGCCTCTTCATTGGTGTGTGTGTGCGTTAAGCAGCCCGCTGACACGCGCATGAACTTGTACAAAAGACGTGGTACCCAGAGGCAAGGGTCAAGGCCTCGGTCATCGACCTGCGCCTCGTCCTGCGCTGGGTGGCCGACAACTGCGCGCGGTACGGCGGCGACGTCAACCGGATCCACGTCATGGGCCACGGCATGTCTGCCCATCTCATCATGCTCACCCTCACCCAGGAGGCCGTCGTCCTCAGCCGCGAGGGCCATCTGGAGCGCGAGTACGAGCGCCAGGAGGAGTCACTCAATGCGACCATGATGCAGCAGCAGCCGCAGCAACCATCTCACTACTACCGACACCAGCATCAGTACTCCAACAGCGGCGGCGACCCTACCGAGACGGGCAACAAGGAGCGCGGCGAGGCCGAGCTGGCGACGGGTGAGCAGGCTGCTCAGCAGCGCAGGCGCCTGGCCGCGTCCGCTGCCGCGAGGAGCATGGCCAAGCCGACGGTCGATGAGTCCGTCGATGACAACGCCTGGGTCGATGAGGCTGTAGACGAGGCGTCAGTAGGCGATCTGCCGCCGGGCGCTGTCATGAGCGGCGTCTCGAACCCCGAGGCCAGGCTGGCCAGCCAGCTCGGCCACGAGGGCCCAGTCCCCTTTCCAACAGCAGCCACGGCAGCAGCAGGAGCAGCATCGCAGCCCTCCTCAGGCGACGGGCGACACCCCAATGGCACATCTAGCAACGCCGCCGCCGCCGCCGCTGCCCGGCTCGGCCAAGCAGGCCCCTCGACGGCCATCTCCAATGGCCTCCGACGCGTCGAGATCTACGAGGCTCACGTGGAGCTGCCGCCCATCGCCGGTGTCATCCTCCTTGCTGGCGTGTTTGATGTCATCAAGTGCTTCCGCGGCGAGTCTGACCGCGGCGTCGAGCACCTCTCGTCGCTCCGGCGCAGCTGCGGGCCCAGCCACACAAGCTGCCTGCTCCACTCGCCAGCGCACCTCCTGTATGCGGCCAAGAACCTGCTCGACACGTCGCTCCTCCCGCCCAAGTTCCTCCTCATCCACGGCGGCAAGGACGCCGTCGTCGACATTTCCCAGTCGACGCTCCTCAAAACGCTCCTCTCGGGCGTCGGCGTCGAGCAGGTCAAGCTGCGCGCCTACCGCGAGCTCGGCCACGCAGAGGCCGTCGCCAGCCTCTTTGTGGGCATGGGCAAGGCTAGCACCCGCTATTCGCGCCAGATCATGACCGACATCTCCGACTTTGTCACCCTGTAGCAGACGCAGGAGCTCTCAGTCTGCCCTTGCCCCCTGGGTCCGGGTCCTCTCTTTTTCTTTCTTTCTCTTTTCGATACACTGTCACATTCTGGAGCTAGTCAATATGGGCTTTAATAGGGATCGTTCATCATATTGTCTCTCTGTGTATGTGTGACATTGTCTTAAGTCTGAGAAGGGTAGGTGACGTCGGTGCGCCGAGCGATGCCGATGCGTCGCGGGCCGTCGGGCTGCGCACCTGGACCATAGTCGAACGTGACGGCGTAGGAGCGGAGAAAGACGGTGCCTAGCACTACGAATGTTTCTTCGAAGCCCTGGATTCTGTGACGATCGCAGCGGGTCAGTTCAGGTCAGGTCAGGTCAGGTTCGATTGTAAGAGAGAGGGAGAGGAGAAGAAGCTCGTCTTTGAAACCCACGCTGAGAAGCAGAGACCTTCACGGCCGCTGGTCAGACTCGGCGGAAGCGGGTCTTTTGGAAAGAAGACAAGATCCGAGGCGGGGATCGAAAAGGTGGTGTGGCCGATGCCGAAAGAGATAATCGGGGCTGGTGGAGGTCGCGGCGGTGGTGGCGGCGAGGACTCCGACGACGACGACGGATTGCGGTCGGCACGCGCGTCGAGGCCTGTAGCGCAGGGGATGGACCAGCGACCAAGCTCTTTCACAAAGAAGGCGCCGGGAATTGCGCCATTGAGGAGCGCAGCGGCCTCGCGGGGCAGTGAGATGAGTGCTGAGCCTGTATCGAGGACTTTGGTGGCCTCGTTTCTCAGCTCAGTGGCACTTGGTTTGAATGAATGCTGTCATCCACGACAAGTGCTCACTGTAGTTGACGGGCTCGTTGATCTTCCACTGCACTGCTTCTCCATTGATGAGCAAGGGTGCCTCGGCCGCAAGGAAGCCGCCCCAGAAATCGTGTGCATCGCTGGGGAACCATTCGAAGCTGTCCTCACGGTGTCCCATGACGGCGGCCAGGTCCACGTCGCCAAAGGTGATGCGTCCACCGAGGCCCACGCCCGTCCTTCGGTCGGCCTTGACGAGCGTCAGGCTGAGAAAGGGCCGGTACAGGTGTCCTTCACGTACGAGAAGCTCCATGGGCGAGACGGTGCTACTGCGCATGCGCGGCGTTACGTAGGACGACGGTGCGAAGCTGTGTTCCTCCATCAGCGTCCGTCCTGACTTTGTAACCAGAAGGCAAGAGACCCCCTACTGCACTCGTACCCCATGATGCCGTCGAGCTTGCGCTGTGACGCAACGGTGTCCTTGACGATGTCTGTCGCGACAATGACGGTGGCCTGTCTGACCTTCAGGTCCGGCGTGGTCTGCGACAGCGACACGGTGTCGGAACCCGCGTAGCCACGCAAGCCACGATTCCTTGCGCCATACTCGAGCGTCACCTCATCGCCTGGCTGACCGCGCGGCACACGCACCGACTCGCCCGTTCCCCGATTCACCGTCCGGTTCGCGTATGTCTCTGATGCTCCCGGGTCAAAGAAGCTGTGGTTCGACGCAAAGCAGCACGTAGGGCCGTACGCCCATGTCTCCCCTGTTTCGACAGATTGCATTCAGCCTGCATCAGGGACAAACAACGCTTCCCACACTGACAAGAGCCTGTGTCGGGAAGTAGGAGCACCCGCTGGCCGGGCGTTCCGATCCACACTTCGATGAGGTACTAAGTGCGCCAACGGTCCTAATTTAGCGCGCTTCGCCCAGGCAACAACCAATTGAGAACACAAAGAGAGGACAAAGGCCTCACCTCGTTGTCAGCTTCTGTATTGTCAACGTGGGATACGCCTGTGCCAGTCCTCATGCGCTGTTCTGTCTCATGGTTGTGTCCGTGCGCGTCCACCTGCATCAGACGACGGTGAAGCTGCTGATTTGTCCCTTTGCCCGTCCTCGACTTGTGCCGCGATCGTCTGGGCTGATGGTGTCCACCCACGTTGGCGAGTCGAGAAAAGTCGGGAAAAAGGCACGCCTTGGCCTGCGGTGCTAGCTTGTTGCTCCGGTGGTCCTCGTACGGAAAGAGTGCTCCGATCGGCTTGGTGACCAGCTGCGCCTGGTTCTGCTGAGTGGCACGCGTGAGCGAGGCGGTGTGCCTGGACGCGCGACCGGAGGAGAGAGGATCGGAACGGGCCGTGGCGTCGACGCCAGTGCGAAAACCGAGTACGGATAGCATAATACTCAACACAGCGGCCAGCACCATTGCCGACGACAACAGATGCGCCTTTAGCGCGCCCACCGTCATGCCACTACGAACGTCCTTCGCGAAGAGCCAAAAACAAATGGGGAAAAAACAAGAGGGAGCTGCACTTTGAGAGAGAAACCAAAGTAAGCACAAAAGGCCCAAATAGGGGGCAAAGTTGACATTCAGCAAGCGACGGAAAGGAAAGGCCGAAAGTGGGAGGAGGGCGGAAAAGGGGAGGAGCCGCGCTCGCCACATCGCTCGTTCCTGCCGCGTCCTGCCACGCTGCCGCCGTCCTTTGAATGAAAAGATAGCGGAGCGTGAAGATTCACGGCCAAGCTGAGTAGCTTTGTTTCAGGAACACTGCTGATGCAAAGGCCACCCGCTTTTTCAACTGAATGTTGGTCATGATGAAGTCTTCGCCGCCACGCCTCCCATGCATCGTGAAAGATGCTTGCTATGCACGGAGCCGGCATTCCCGAAACCAAATATACCACCCTCGTACCAATCACCACGTATCTGGTTCTCTAACCAAATGAGATCTGTTGAAGCCCGGGTCGTCTGCGACAATTCGCCTTCTCATCCTATCAAGTGATGCCACCGTGCGGATACTAAATTGATGAGGAAGAGTGGCGTCTGAAAGCAGCTCACAGGCTCTTTGTCACCGTTTGACAGTGGCCGGCCGACAGTCCGTCAGGGCCTTCGCACCGAATTAAAGATAACGCAATTTTGGCGCGCTTGGACTTCCGTTGACCGCCCATTCTTTGAAGCATTGACACTCGAAACTCGACCTTTGGTCGCCCTCGGTGCGTTGTCCGCCAAGCGGGTCGAGTTCAGGGAGGAAGCGACAACGCAAGTCGTATCGTTTTGATAGAGAGGTCTGTTCGCCCGTCATCTGAGAAACAAAGAAGCAATCGCTTCTGTACCGGACAAAGCCCCGATGTATACCTTCTATATGAAATGCAATGGTCTTTCTTCGGGGATAGATCCCTGCTCGTGTTATCATGAATATCATCCATAAGAGGCACCAGGGCTTTTGCTTCTTGCTGCGCTGGAGACTGCCGAGCCCGAACCTTAACAGAGATACGGACCGATAGCATCTGAGTTCCGTGGGCAGTCCTCCTGCAAGATCTCACCGAAACAGTGGGAGCACGCATGATCGTTGAGGCAGAGAGGAAGCGCTGCTCGCGAGTGAGAAGAGGGGGCCGAGTGGGGCTGCAATATCTCAGTCCTACGTCCTCACGTTAGGAATAGTCGACCCTCAAGATTGCTCCATAGCGCTTGGCATTGGCTTCCTATGGTATTAAAGGAGCTGAGAGCCAACCCATCTCTCGGGCGTGTCGTCCCAGAACCGACAGCGAGAAAATGGACGGCATCGACTCACTATTTGTCGAGCTCGACACCGACCGCGACGGTTTCATCCACATTGCCGAGCTGGGCGACCACCTTTCCGACGTGTATAAACTCCTCTTTCCGCATCACGACGAATCTCTGACCAGAATCAAGGCAGTCCATGCTGCGCTTTTGCCAAACGACGCACAAGTAATGCTCGATCGCGACGCGTTTCGTCGGTTGGTCGAGCGGCAATGGACGACACCGAGTGAAGAATCCGAAGAGAAGAGAGCGCTAGGCTACACCAACGTCTTTGAGCGAGATCTGTCGTGGCAGTCTCGAATTGCGGCCAGCTGGCGCCTTTCGGCACATCGCTACCTCTTTGTTCTGGCAGTGGTCGCCTGCATCTTTACCAGTGCATTCGCCAACATGCTCAGGTATCTCCGCGACGAGGAAGCCATGCGTGCTTTTGTGAGTAAGCACCGAGATCATTCGGAGGAGGAGGGACATCACAGCTTTCTGACCGTCGCAGAAACAGGGACCGGGCATCGTCGTGAGCAAGGCGGCTGCGGGAGCACTGTACCCGACGCTGTTTCTCATGGTCATCTCCATGTCTCGTTGGCTGCCCACGTATGCAAAGCACCGCGGCATCCTCTCCACTTTCATCAATTGGGATCGCAGCAAGCCATTCCACATCGCCATGGCCTCTCTTACCGTTGTATTTGCAACCGTGCATGCGCTCGGTCATCTATTTGGCTCCTACCGCCATGCCGCTCGCGCTTCTGCTTCCGATCTGGCACCTTTCATACAAAGTCCGACTCCGACAATAAAGTATGCAAGTCTGATGAGGCTGCTCCCTTCCCCCAGCGGCCTGTTTGCACTCGCATTTCTCTACACTATGGCGCTATGCGGTCTTCCCGTGGTGCGTCGCCGGCAATTCGAGCTGTTTCAGCTCTCCCATCTCCTCATGTATCCATTTTGTGAGTTGTCTGAGCCGAGTCTTTCCCCTGCCCTCATCGTGACGCTTACTTGGGCATTAATTGTCGTGCCTTTAACAGTCGGCCTCATGATGGCTCACGGGACGCTCCGCCTGCTCCAGTTCCCCATCCTGGGCATCGTATTTGCCCCACCAGTGCTGCTCGTCCTTCTCGAGAGACTGCATCGTTCCGCGTACCGAGGCTTCTTTGTTTCTCACACAGCCGCCCTGGACATCGTCGACGCCACGACGGTCCGGCTGACCTTTGACAGCAGCGCAATGCCATGCTTCGTGCCGTTCAAGGCGGGGCAGTATGTGCTGCTACAGGTTCCGCAGATCAGCCGGTGGCAGTGGCATCCCTTCACCATTTCCAGCTGCCGCGGTGGAGTAGAGGAACAAGACCAGCAGGAGGTGACGCTGCACATCCGCACCACCGCCGGTGACTGGACGAGACGACTGCGCGAGTTGGCTAGTGCCGATGGAACTGCGACGGTGCGCGTCGGTCTCGATGGGCCTTTTGCGGCGCCTTCGGACGTCTTCTATCGCTACGACCGTACCGTCATCGTCGGCGCTGGCATCGGCGCGACGCCCTTCAGTGCGATCCTGCAGGACCTGAGCCATCGATGGCGCGCCGAGGTGGACCCTTGGAGGGAACATGAAGCAAAGAGAGCTGCTTACCGCCTGAACCAGCTTCAACGTGGGCTCAAGCGTATCTCTTCCAGTCGGGCAAGCTCGGTGACGGGCCACACCGTCGACATTCCTCGCTCTCGGCCAGTCACTTGGACGAATTTACCAGCCTCTGTACTTTCGCAGTGCTCCAGTCTCGCCTCGAGCGGCAACAGCCGTGCGTCTTCGTCGGTTGCGCTCCCAACACCCGTATATACCGTCGACTTCCACCCAAGTAGACCAGGTGGGCCACCTGACTCACAGCTGCGTGAAACACCCCCCTCACCGCAATTCAGCATCAAGCTCGAGCCGGGTCAATCTTCTCTGCAGCGCAGTGTTCTCTCTTGGGTGCTCCCCACTTCTCGTCCCCGGACTCCCTATTCGGTCGACACGGCGCACACCACCCTTCCCACGCCGTCGCCCAAGCGCGTCGATTTCGTGTGGACCGTTCGACAGGCCTCAGATCTCGACTGGCTCCTCCCGACGCTGGCCGAGGCGACACAGGATCTGCCAGACTGGATCGAGGTCCACCTGCGGCCCTACGTTACCTCTTCTGCTTCGTCTTCAATAGGGCCAGCAGCACTCGTCGAGGCGGCCATCGATGGAGCCGTGTTGCCAGTGCCCGTTGTTCGAGGTGCACGACCCCACGTGCCTGCACTCCTCGACGCCCTGCACGCAGACCTCGTTGCACAGCAGCCCGTGCGGCGTGGGCGGTGCGACGACATCGGCGTCCTCTTTTGTGGGCCAGCTAGCCTGGAACTCGAGCTTCGCGAGCACTGCGCCCATCTCACCTCGCGCGCCGTCCAGGACGGCAGTGGTCATCGCTACTTCTTCCACGCAGAGGCTTTCTAGTCATCCACAACCACCTCTCTTTTCATTCTCTCTCTCATTCTGTTTCCCTCTTGATGAATCTTTCTACTTCTAGGGATATATAGTAGATGGTGCATGCAAATTTCCAAGATATAAAAGACTCTACAGAACCGCCTCGTAGAACTGCCGGAGGGCTTTCCAGTACCCCTGGGCGTCGGCGCGGAGAATGTCGCAGTGGGGTGCGCTCTCCCAACGCCGAAAGGCCACCACGGGTGCAGGAGCTGACTTGTCCTTGCTACTGTCACTCTTCAGCGTGTCGACGGGCAAGGGGCCCTTTTGGAGCCCGCTCGTCTTGGCTGCCTCGTCGGCGTGCTTCTCGACGGCCGTGTACTTGATCAGCTTGTCGGCCTTGCTGTAGAGATAGAGGCGGGGCGGGAAGACATCGCCCTTGGCGGCGTCGCCGGCAGCGAGGGCCGACCAGCGCGCCGGGTTGTTGAGCTGGTGGCGCATGACCTCGCTCCACGACCGGCGGCCCAGCAGGCGGCGGTAGAGGAGCAGGAGGCCAAAGTAGAGCCAGACGGACCACCAAGCGGCGCTGCGGACGAGCCAGCTGCGGCGCGCGAGGGGCACCGTAAAGGCCGTTGCGCCCGACGACGGCGTCGCGATGCCTGGGCAACAGTCGAGCACCTGAGAGAGCACGGCGGGGTGGCCTGTCGTCTGAGCCAAGATGGGCAGGAAGCGGGCCAGGTTCGTCGCACCGCCGTCCGAGACTTGTATGAGGGATGCGTCAGTTAGTCATTGTCACACAAAGCAAGGAAGAGCCACACAAAGAAGGCATATAGAGATGAAGAGCACCACTCACACGTGTGGATGATGACGCCACGCGGCACTCGCGCAATGCTCGAGTCGCTGTCCTGCTCGTCGCTCTTCTCTTTGCTCTCGCGCGCGAGGCTGTTCTGTGCATCGACATCCATGCGCAAGCCCGCCTGGCGAGCACTCGCCTCGAGCCCGCGCTCCTGGTCGCGGAGCCGGTCGCGCTGGGCCATGCGCGTCTCAACCTCGGCCAGCACCTCGCCGACGCGCCTGGCCGTCTTCTGCTTGGCCGCCTCGGCTGCCATGAACGCAGAGCCCGTGGAGAGCTGCAGGACAATCGTCGAGTCGGGAAATAGGCGGGCGTAGGGCGCGGCGTACTTTGCGACGATGCGCAGCGGCGCGTCCATCCATCCCTGGATCAGCACCGCCGCCGGCGCCGGGCCACGCGACGTCGACACGGGCGCCAGGCCGTCGTCTTGCTGCTGCTGCTGCTGCTGCTGCTGCTGCTTTTTCAACTCTGCCTGCTGCTTCTGTCGCTCCCTGATCGGCGGAGGCCGGTAGACGTGGACGAGGCTGTCGAGCGCCTCGAATTCAACAGCCGGTGCGCCGCCGGGCGCGGCTGCCTTTGCGGCTGGCGGTGCCTGCGCCTGTGTCGCCATGTTTCGCTGCAAAGTGCTCGTCTGTCCTGCCCTTATTCCTGGGTTCGTGTTCTTCGTGAACGTCAGACGGGCCAGTCGACAAAAGAGCATGTACTGGATGAATGCACCACGGGGGGTCCCAGCTTTAGCGTGGTCCGGGGACGCAATTATTGTTTTGTTGCTGCCTCCGTCGGCTATCGGAACCCAACTTGGCCGGCAGCGCCAGTTATCCAGCGCGGTTGTTGCTGCTCTATGCAGGCACGGGCAGATCGGGTGTCCAGATTCGCCAAACTGCGCTTTCCTTGTCTTGACGTTGACTCTGGTGGCGTACAGATCGGCGCTCGCTCAGAAGTCGTAGCCATCTCATCGCATTTGATACCTCTATCTCCCCTGCCTCACTTATTCCCCATGAGTGATGACGCTCCCTCTGCACGGCTTGTGGGCCCGAGCGAGACGCGCCTAAATGACCAATGCGGGCCCTGAACTAAATCCCTGTTTTTAGTTTTCCATTTCCAAAGGGGGGGGGGGGGGCGTGACGGGCTGGCTGGCTGATTGATCGCATCGCATCGCATCGCATCTCATCACACCGCGCACGCACGCACACACTCCCTCACGACTCACCTCTTGTTGTCGTTGCCACGCCACGCCACGTCATGGACGGCTCTACGGCTCTCCCTGCCGCTGGCTTGTCGACGAACACGGCAGTAGCAGCAGCAGCAGCAGCAGCAACAGGAGGCACGCCAATGAAGACGGCCGACAGGGGAAGTGGTGGCATCAGCAGCGGCGGCGGCGCAGGCAGCCTAGGCAGCGCTGCGCAGGATGCAGCCCTCAAGAGCCACGTCCGGGCCATGCTCACTGGCGCTTTGTGTCCCGACGTGCGCATGACCGCCTTTGGCCGCGTCTACAGCCTCCACCGCGCCTTTCTCGTCCAGTCGTCATTCTTTGCTGCCATGCTCAACGGCGGCTTCCGCGAGGAGAACATCAAGATGGACATCTTTGCGCACCGTGGTGGTGGTAGTGGCCGCCATCGCGATCGCGATGGCGACGAGGGCGATGATGAGGATGGGGAGGACAGCGGCTTCGAGGATGGTCGAGGCGGCGGCGTGCGTGCTAGCGATGACGACGACGACGGCGTCATCCACCTGCGCTTCGACGACCCCAACATCGCCCGGCCTGCGTTCGAGTACTGCGTCACGACCCTCTATGGCTGCGCGCCCGAGCTCGTGCTGCCCGCCTGGGCGTCGCCCAAGCCAGACTCGCCCTTCACGGCGCACTTTGTCCACGGCGAGAACGGCGACCCTTCCTCGTCGTCATCGTCGCTGGCCTCGTCGTCGCTCGCAGCATCGTCGTCGCTAGCAGCAGCACCGTCGCTGCTCCCCAATAGCAGCAGCACGGACCCGTCAGCGGTTACGACGCCCTGCCATCCGGCCACACCGCGCTTCCTGCTCTCGCTCCTCGCCACGTCCATCTACCTCGGTATCCCTGCCGTCACGGCACGCGCATACACCCTCGTCCTCTGCTCCCTCACGCCCTTTACCGTCGCTCACTACCTCGGCTTCTCGCTCGGCCACGGCATCCAGGGCGCCATCGCGGCCAGCCACGCGGCGAGGCGGCCCGACGCCCACCTTCCCGCGCTGCAGCAGCAGCAGCACGCTGACTGGGAGCTCAGTGGGCCTGTCTGGGGATTTGAGTCTATGGGTAAGCCCATGGCTGCCTCGACGACGACGGCGACGGCGACGAAGGCCGCCAATCCGCGTGACAAGATCCACCAGCAGGCCAAGCGCCAGCGCCAGCGACAACGGCAGCAGACGCCCGACGACGAGGCGCTCACGGGCGTGCACCGGTTGTCGCTTCGCGAGTCTGGCGGCAGCACTAAGAACATGAACAACAGCAAGAACAGCAGAGAAGTCAGCAAAGAAGACTTGGACGAAGAAGAAGAGGACGAGGACGAGGAAGAAGAAGGATCTCAGGCCTCGGTGACGGGCGCCAAGCGGAGCAGCACGGCCGAGTCGCACAGCGAGCCCTTCTACGACGCCGCCAAGACGCCGGCCGAGTCGCACAGAGAGTCCTTCTACGATGCCACCAGGGCCCCGCCGCCGCCGCCGCTAGACGACGGCGGTGCTGGCGGTGCACGCAGCAGCAGGCCGAGCCGCCGAGGAGCGCGCACGCAGCAGCGGCTGCCCAAGCCACGGTACCAGTACGGCCGCGTGTGCAACAAGATCGGCGAGGCCTGCGCGTCCTGGCTCGCCCGCTGGGGCTCCGATGTGCTCGCCGTCGAGGAGGACCTCGAGGATGCCGTCGACGACCGCTTTCCCTCGACGAGCAAGAGTCAGAGCGGCACCACCGTGGCCGTGCCCCCCGTCCCCGAGCAGGTGCGGCCATACAACCACGGCCACGTGCACCCGTCCTGGCTCACTGCTGCCCGTGTCAGTGCCATTGCTGCGCCTCGGCCAGCCGTGTGGGCCCACCCGCGCCGTGGCGGCGTGCCTGCCGACTGGGTTCGCGCCCTCGTCGAGAGCGACAGCTTCTGGATCCGCAGCGAGTGGGAGCGCTACAAGGTCGCCCGCCGCATCGTCGAGCTCCGTCGTCGCACGCGGCCCACTGCTGCCAACGAGCCTGTTTCCCCACCACAGGCGGCGACACCATCCCACCAGAAGAAGAAGGAGGGTCTTGCGCGTGGTGGCCATGGTAGCAGCAGCAGCAGTGGCAGCAGCCATGCCACGGCGCGCTTCGGCGACCCTGCTTTTGGACACAAGACCTTTGGCTTCACCACCAGCAGCCCGAGCAAGCTGCGCGCGAGCACGGCCAGCGATGCGCTCTCGACGGCCCATGCAGACGGCCGCGACGCAAAGCGGTCCAGCTCGCACATCAAGACGCGCAACGACGACGACGATGATGATGATGATCACCACGGGATTGCCGGAGACAGTCAGCGGGCGACTGACGATGACGACGGTGGCGACGAGGGCGATGATAACGGCTATGACGATAATGACGACGACGAGTATGGCAACGATGACGACGAGTACGAAGACGAAGACGAGCTGGAGGACGAGGCGGCGCAGGAGGAGCACGACGAGGAGCAGTATGCGCGCCTCTTTGCCGACGGCATCTACTACACTCACATGACCTTTCCCGAGCTCAATGCCATCTCCAAAGACGTCTCGCTCTCAACCGCCGCCACCTTTGCCCCGCTCCACGTCCTCCAGCGCGCCCTGTGGGTCCAGTCGGAGCTGCAGAACCACATCACCAGTGGCGGCAGCCTCCTGTCGCCCCCGGGACGCACCCGGCTTGGGCTCGGTGCCAGGGCCGACGACGGCAGCGGCAGCGGCAGCGGCGCCCCGCCCAGCGACAGTGACTTTATGGATGCTAGCGATGACAACATCGACGGCGGCGGCGGCGGTCTGGATCAGGCCGGCGACGGTGGTGGCGAGGGAGGTGCAAGCGCAGCCGCAGCCGCCGCAAGGGCCGACGAGGGCGCCGTCGCAGGCAACCTCGGCATCGCCAGCTCCAACCGCGAGTTTGCCAAGGCCTACGAGGCCATGCTCAGCAGCCAGGCCTCGTCGCTGGCCCCTTCGCTGGCCCCCTCGCCCGCAGCACACCGCAGCAGCAACAGCAACGGCAACAGCAGGTCGCTCCTCGCCTCCACCGTCGACACCACCCTCGGCGGCATTGGCACCAGCCCGCTCCAGCTTGGGTCTGCCGGCGGCATCGAGGGCCTCCTCGCCAAGCGCTTCTTCCCCGTCTGCATCGACGACACCATCCGCGTCGGCGATAGCCTCTCGTCGCTCGCCTCGTCTTCCCTCGTCAATGCCACCGCCATCGCTGCCGCTGCGGCCGCCGCTGCTGCTGCACAGAGGCACGACCTCGGCGGCGACCCATCCAGGCCGAGTGGACTTGCCGTCGTGCGCGACGCCCAGACGCTCGTCCTGCCCGTCGACCAGGTCGCTGCGCCCGCGCTGGCAAAGGAGACGACGAAGCGGACGCCGGCCAACTACTTTGGCCTCTCCAACCCTGTCCGCATCGGCCGAGAGCTGGCCGAAGAGGCCCTCGAGCCGAGCCGCGACGCCGACACGGACGAGGACCGCTCCTCGCTCGGTGCCTCGCACCTCGAGGGCGACGACGAGGGCGACGGCCGCACCAGCAGCGACGCCCGCCTCGGCAAGATGATGGCCTTTCGCCAGTGGACCGGCTACGAGCCCATGCGCATCGGCGTCGAGTTCTACGGCGTCGACCGCCTGGCCGAGAAGCAGCGCCTCTATTCGCCCACCTTTTTCTACGCCGGCTCGATTTGGAATTTGTACGTGCAGACGGTGCGCAAGCCCAAGGGTCTCCAGCTGGGCATCTACCTCCACCGTCAGAATCCAAAGGACGCGCTGCCCCTGGCCAGCACGCCTCCCAACCCGACGAGTGCCAGCAGCGGCGGCGCTACCGAGCATACTGACGGTGCGCTGTCGCCCGAGTCGGCTGGAGCCGCAGCGGCGACGCCCAGCACACCTAGTCGAGCGGCAAATGGCAGTGGTAGTGGCCTGTTTTACGATCCATCGATCTCGTCGCCCTTTGCTCGCTCCCCGGCAGGCAATGCCGCCAAGCAAGCCTCGTCGGTCTTTGGCACGCCAGCCCAGAGCTCCGCATCCATCTACGGCCTCTCTGCCCTCTCGCCGCACCGGCCCGTCGAGGACCAGGTGCCGTACCTGGACCAGCGCAAGGTGCTGCGCGCCTTTTTCTCCATCCACTGCCCCAGCCCACTGGGCGAGAGCATCACCTGCTTCAGCTCCCAGCCCGACCATTTCACCGTGAGCCAGAGCTGGGGGTGGAAGAGCAGCAGCCTGCTGGGCACCACGTGGCTCAGTCGCAACAGCCTCGGAAGCGCCGCGACGGGCAACGCCGAGCGCTTCCGGTGCATCTGCACCATTGGCCTCGTGTGACCGTGTCTCCCCTCTCTCTCTCTTATAAAAGTGTGATGTTCCCACTCAAGTCTTTCAATCACTCATATCGGTCCCTCAATCAGTCAATCGAATCAAATCAGTCAATTTTTTCAGTCGACTGCTCTTGAGTTAGTCGCTCTTGATTGTGTCACTCTTGATCCAGTCACCCAGGCCATCAATCGTGCGCTCGTAGTGGGGACAGGAACAAAGCTATGGCGGTCATCGTCGTCGCGCGTTAAGCCACGTGTTTTTAGTCGCCGAAAGTTTGATTCTTCCCCCCCACCAGGCACCCGCCCGCATGGATTGGCTCTTTCTAGCTAGTCGCGGCGAAATTTAGAATTTGAACCCCCCCCCCCTCCGATCTGCTGCTTCTGATGCTGATGCGCAATGATTTCTTCTGCCTTGAAATTATTTTACACTCGCTCATTTAGCGGCACAAGGGGGACGGACGGCAAACTAGAGAAATGCATGTGCCTTGCCACCCGACCACCACCCCTCCTCAGCGTTACTGATCACACAGTCCTTCCCATCCACTTCACCCAAGTGAGTCCAGTCTTCTTTCTTCTTGCATGTCTGCCCGTGCACGCTACCAGATCTCAACTCACACCCTGGTGACTCCAACAGCATGTCTTCTGAGCAGCAGCAGCAGCAGCAGCAGCCGGCGTCGCCCTCGCGCAAGGGCTTCTTTGGCCTTGGCAAAAAGGACGGCGCAAAGACGCCGCGGCACGAGGTGGCCCAGACGCCCATTCTCGAGCACGGCAACCCGCTCGAAAAGGCAAACATCCCCACCGAGGCGCGCAACCAGCAAATCGTCGGTGTCGCCGGCACTGACGTCGAGGGCGACCACTCCAAGATCCTCCTCGCCCTCGACGGCACCGACGCCGGCGACAAGGCGTTCAAGTACCTGCTCCAGAGCAAAGTTCTCTCCAAGGAGGCCCACGTCTTTGTCGCCACTGTCCTCCCCGCCCAGGTCCTCTCTGGCCCCTGGGTTGCCGGCCCCCTCGTGAGTTGTTCTGCCTCCCCTTTTCTGCTGTGTTAGTCTTCTGCTAACACCAGGCTGGTGCATCGTAGTCCATCGACACAAAGAAGCAGAATGAGCTGCTCAAGGCGCTCCGCCAGCAGGCCCTCGAGAAGCTCGAGCCATACCGCGAGCAGCTGCGCCAGGCCGGCTACCAGTGCACGCTCCACGTGCTCCACGGCGATGCGCGCCAGTCCCTCGTCCGTGTGGCCGTGTACCACAAGGTGGACCTCGTCCTGACGGGCAAGCGCACAAAGAAGGGCTTCACCGGCCTCACCTCGGGCACCACGTCGAGCCACCTCGTCCACCACTCGCCGTGCCCCGTCCTCGTCATCAGGTAGAGCATTCCTCTTCCCGTCCCTTTCTTTCGCAAATACCTGTCGTGCATCTCTTTCTCTCGCTCGCTCGTGGAACCCCACATAGATGGCCCTGGCTCGGAGCAGCACACGCCGCCTTCTCAGTCTCAGTCTCAATAAATGTCAGAATGAATGCAAATTAGAGAAGCGGAGAGAGAGAGAGAGAGAGAGGAGAGAAAAAGAATCACTTGTACTTGTCCTTGTGGATCCAGGACAGGCCCACGGTGTCGTACCCCTGGGCCTCGGCCATGCGGTAGTACATGGCGGCCTTGCGCAGGTCCTTTTTACAGCCGCCCTTGCCCGCAGCGAGGAGGGCGCCAGCCTCTGCCTGGGCATCCGAGTCGCCGAGCTTGGCAGCGAGCTCAAAGTACTCGAGGGCCATGAGCTTGTCGAGCTTGACGCCCCAGCCGTAGCAAAAGCACTTGCCGAGCTCGTAGACGCTCAGCTTGAGCTCCGATCGGATCGCCTTGAGCTCGGCCTCGCTCTTCTGCTGCACCCCACCAGGCCCGCTGGGCTTCATGAGCTCGCCGGCGCGCGCGGCCGCCTTGCTGATCCACTCGAAGCCCTTGCGCGGGTCCTTGCGCGCACCCCAGCCCTCGCGCAGAGCCATGCCCCACATGCACATGCCCACGACGCAGCCGCCATCGATCTTGGCGGAGCGCTCAAAGTAGTATGCCGAGCGCGACAGGTCGCCCGACTCGTGGTGGGTGATGCCGAGGGTGAGAAAGGCCTCGGCTTGTGATGTCGCTGCCGGCTGGCCCTTGGCACCACCACCATTGCCGCCACTCCGCCGCCGGGCATCGTCGTTGGCCATCAGGCTCGGGCTCGACACAGCGCGCAGGCCCTGCATATTGGCCGGGCGCGCCTGCTGGCCAAACGAGGGCGAAAGGGGCGTGGCGAGGGGTGACTGTATGCGCGGCGAGTGGACCGTCTGGTGAGGGCCGCGTGGCTGTTGCTGTTGCTGTTGCTGTTGCTGTTGCTGTTGATGCTGCTGGTATTGCTGTGATTGTTGTTGATGCTGCGGCGGCTGCTGATATCGCTGCTGCTGCTGAGATGGCCGCGGGCTGCTCTGCGCCTGCGCATACTCGTCCGTGTTGCTCCTCCGCGGCGGTCGGATGACCCTCGCCAGTGGATCGGCCTTCTCTGTCGATGGGCTCGGGCCCGGCTGGCTGAGCGGCCGCCGCTGCTGCTGCTGGCTCTCTTCCTGGATCGTGGCGATGCTGTCGATGCTGTTGCGCTGGTGGTCGTGCCCGTCGCGCTCGCTGCGCATGGCGCGCACCTTGTCGCTCGAGATGGTGCCCAGCGTCGAGTTGCTGCCCCGGCGGCTGTCCCACGACTCGCTGCCGCTGCTGCCGTCGAGGCGCAGCGTCTCGACGTCGAGGTCCGACACGAGCGACTCGCGGCCGTCGTGCTCCTCGATGGCCCTGCGCCGGTTCCTGCCCAGCTCGGGCAGGCCGGTGCCTGGTGGTGGTGGGCCCATGGGCTCGTTTGGGTCGCTGTAGCCGCCGCCGCCGCCGCTACCAGTTGCACCACCAATGCTCCCACTGCTCAGTCCGTAGTCGAGGTCGGGCGCAGGCGGCGGCGCGCGGCCAGCAGGGTGTCCTGCACCCCGCTGCCGGATGGTGCCGCCGTCGGGCGCGAGGATGGGCTGGTCGAGCGGCCTCGACAGTGCCTTGGATGGGCTGATTGGATGGGCAGGTGACGAGGGCAACGGTGCTGCCGAGGAAGCTGAATGCGGTGGCTCGGCGTACTCGACGACGGCCCGCTGGCCCACACCAATGCCCGGCGCAGAGAGCGGGGCCCGGAGCGTGTCCCTGCGCCCGCCTCCGCCACCGTCGATGCTGCCGCGCACGCTGCCGGCGACGCTGCCCTGCGGCGTGGGTGGCCAGACGTAGACGTGGGCGTTGCTCCTGCCGTTGCTGCCCGAGGAGCCCGACGAGGTCTGGCTCGAATAGCTTGCCCTCGGCTTGTGGGCAGGAGTGCGCACGTCGGCCTGGATCGTCGATGCGCTGTCGCTGCGCGTGTGGGCCAGCGGTGGGCGCTGCGCCGCGGCGGCAGATGTGCCAGCATGCTCGTCGCCGTCGTCGCCATCATCATCACCATCGTTGCCGCCAATGTCGCCCATCATGCTCCGGAGCGTGTCTCGCCGCGACAGCCCTGGCTCGAGGCCAAGGCCGGCAATGAGTTGGTGGTGGATGCCCTGGCTGGGCGCCGACGATCCGTTGGCGTGCGCGTGCATGCGCGAGGGCGTCAGGCTGACAATGTGCTCCTTGCCCGGCACGTTGTGCAGCTGCAGGCCGCGCGCTGCTGTTGCGCTGCTTTCTTGTCCAGCTTGTTGTTGATGCCCCTGTCCCTGCATCGGCTGCTGCTGTGACTGCTGCCCTGTCCTCTGGTATAGCCCACTGGCGCCCATGCCCTCGACGTCGATGTCGGACATGGCCATCGATGCGACGCTGTGCTTGTTTACGCCCCTCCCCTTTCTCCTCCGTCTTCTCATCCCCCCAGCTTGCCCTTCACCATCATCTTCATAGTCATCATCGTCGTCGTAGTCATCATCGTCATCGTCATAATCATCGTCGTCGTCGTCGTCGTCGCTGCCGCCCCACGCACGGTCCCACTTGCCGCCCTCGCCAAACTCGCTGCTGCGGACGGTGTCGATGGACTGGCGCCGCTTGAGCGACAGACCGCGCAGGGCATCGGCGATGCGGTCGTCGGCCAGCATCAGCGGCTCGTCCGTCTGGCCCGTGATGGTGTTGAAGCTGACGTCGGAGGCCATCGAGTCGCGAAAGGCATTGCCAATCAGGCCCGACGGCTCCCGTGCGGTGCTCCCAGCTCCAGCTCCAGCTCCAGCTCCAGCTCCAGCACCGCCCTGCTGCTCGTCAACAGCGGGCGTGGGCGTGGGCATCCAGCGGCCCTGGCTCGACAGCCGCGCGGCACGCATGTCCCGCACCAGCTGCTGCCGGTCCGCTTGCTCCGTCGACGTCACTTTTGTTGAGGAGGAAGAAGCCGAAGAGGAAGCCGAAGAGGACGAGGGAGGCGAGGGCGCAGGCCGCGGGTGCCGGATCGACGAGGTGCGCGACACCTTGACGGCCCTCTCCAGCAGCGCGCCCCGCGGTTGGGGCATCACGCCTGCCACGCCGACGTCGAGACCGCCGGTGCCATAGCCCTGCGACGGCGACGGCGACGGCGGCGGCGGCGGCCGGGGCGACTGGCCACTGGCGAGCATGTCGAGCGGCGATGTGGCTGGAAAGGCCGAGGCGGCCGCCTGGCTTCCCAGCGGCGATGGCACCATGGGCGACGGATACGAGCGGTGGTTCGCCGCCATTCCGGATCTCTCTTTTTTCGATACCTTGGCTTTCAGTTCCCAGTCTCCGAGCGTGCACCGCGGCCGTGGACCATGCTCCAGCGCCTCGACCCCTGGAGACGGACGCGACCGGCCTGTCCGAGTGGGGAAAGCGGGGCCTGAGAGAGGTCGAGGAGGGGAAGACGAGAGCGATGCTTTGGATCAGGTGGAAGAGGGAGCGCTATGCGTCAAGTGGCAGTCGCAGCAGCTGGAAGGCCTCTTGAGAGCGTACTTGAGGCAGAAAGTCAACAGACTGACGAGCGATCGTCCGTCGGTGCCGTTCTCTCTCTCTGTGTGTGTGGAAACAAGCCTAAAATAAAAAACAAAAATAAAAAAAGCCAAGCTTTCAGCCGACGTAGGAGCGCAGTAGTAGCTAGTGCGTCTGCCCAGTCCCGAAAAAGTCTTCTATGCAAGGGCCCACGTGGAATATTTGCGTCTCTGACCTGTATTAGAGCTCCCGTCGCTCGACGCCGGCTCGGGGAAGACTGGCCGAGGCGCGCACGTCCTACGCACACACACCGACACACGCCATCATATCGCTCTCTCCACCTTTTCTGCCTTTGCCTCTCATCGTCGAGCGAGCACGGCCACCGCCCGCTAGCCCGCCACGGCCGCCGCGGACACGACGATGGCAAAGGGTGTCACAGACAAGAACAAGACAGCGGCGGCCGCAGCCAACGAGGCCGAGGGCGACGCAGGCGGGGCGCCCAACTTCTTTTGCCGACTGCCCGACCGGTCGCAGAGCAAGCTGGGCGCCAGCCAGCATCCTCCTCGGCTGGCCTTTCTCCGTAGTATTGTCGAGACACACAGGCCAGGCACGTGGGTCGATCCAGAGGGGCAAAGTGACGGAGGGGCACGGGGCGACGAGGGGCAAGAGGTCATTGGAGAGGGCAGAGCGAGCAATAATGGCGGGGGCGGCGGGGGCAGCAGCAGTAGCAGCAGCAGCAGCAGCAGCAGCAAGGACAGCAATGGCAACAGTCGCGAGGCAATCGACATCGCCAGCAGCCTAGATGCGCCCAACAGCAGCAGCAGCAGCAGCAGCAGCAGCTTCGGCGCGACATCCAACAGCTCCTCGTCGCACCCGACCGAGAACGGCGACGCACATGGCAACGGCGCCGAGGAAGACCCGCCCTGGTTCTCGCAGATGGTCAACCTGCCCCACCTGCGCAGCGCGGGCATCCCCCTCATTGCGCCCGAGCAGCAGCGTAAGGCAGAGGCGTCGAGCAGGATCAAGGACGGCATGCAGAAGTCGCTCAGCAGCCGGGGCCACGAGTCCAAGTCGGCAGCAGCAGCGGCCTCGTTGTCGTCGTCGTCGTCTTCTTCATCGTCTGCTGCCGCTCTCAAGTCGCCCGAGAAGCATGGACGCCCCTTCTCGCCCTCCCCTTCGCAGCTTCAGAATCAGAACCAACAGCAGCAGACCAAAGAGGGCAGCCGGTGGATGGAAAAGGCCGATAGCCGGACAAGCATGCTCTCGTCGTCGTCGTCGGCCTCGGAGTTTGACCCTGGCATGGCCTCCTCTTCGACGTCCTCGCTGCCCCGCCACCACCAGCCCCTCGTCCGACCGCGACCGGTCGTCGCGCCGTCGGCTGTAGCCACCGACGACGGCGCACCCACGGCCGCGACACCGGCCCAGACGCTCGTGCCGCCCGACAATTTTGCCATGGTCAACACGTACGTCTACCGGTCCTCGTTTCCCAAGAAGAAGCACTTTGCCTTTCTCGAGACCCTCGGCCTCAAGTCGGTCCTTACCCTCATCCTGGAAGAGTATCCAGAGCCAAACATGCGCTTCCTCGACGCCAACGGCATCACCTTTTTCCAGTTTGGTATTCCGGGCAACAAGGAGCCCTTTGTCTCGATTCCACCCGACAAGATCGGCGCGGCCCTCGTCACGATTCTCGACCGGCGCAACCACCCGATGCTGATCCACTGCAACAAGGGCAAGCACCGCACGGGCTGCCTGATTGGGTGTCTGCGCAAGCTCCAGCAGTGGAGCCTCACGACAATCTTTGACGAGTACCGCCGGTTCAGCTACCCAAAGAGCCGGAGCATGGACCAGGAATTCATCGAGCTCTTTGACGAGCGCAGCGTTTGGGGACAGGTCGAGCGCGCCTACTTGCCCCACTGGAACGTCCTCTCCAAGGGCCTCCGTGGCCAGGGCGCGGCCATCGAGCGGGGCGCACTTGTGGAGGAGGTGGAATACGACGACGACTACTATACGGAGGAAGAACAGGGGGGAGACCCTGGCCGGCGTCGCCAGCGACAGCGACAGCGCCCTCAGCGGCGGCTCATGCCCATGCGAGGCATGTAGAAGACAGGAGCATCATCGATCTAAGAACAACGACAACGACAACGACATGTAGCATAGAAGGTAATGAAACCACCGCTCGTAATACACCACTGCTCCACGAAACCCGTGCCATTGTTGCGCGCTCGACTGCACTAGGAGACTGCCTGATGATTGAATGATGAAAATTGTGCTCGCTTGAAATCATGAAGTGGTGTTCGTTATGCAACAATGAATGAGGAGTGAGAATGAGGAGTGAGAAATGAGAAGAGAGAAGAGAGAGAAGGAGATAGAGTCCTAGTAGAGACGAGCGCCGGCCCCGCTTGAGACGTCAAAGGCGCGAAAGTAGGCCGAGTCGGCTGTTGTGGGCGACGAGGCAGGCGCAGGTGGCGCATGAGGCGCACCCGACGACGACGACGAGCCAAGGCCGCTGCCGCCGCTGCTCCTGCCAGCCATCAATGCGGGTGTGCGCGCGCTGCTGCTGCTCGACGGGGGCCGCTTCAGGCTGGAGGTGCGTGTGTGGCCGCTGTGCCGCGCGCTGCCAGCTGCGGCCGCCGCCGCCGCGGGGTGGCTGCCCGCGGGCGACGAAGGGTTCGAGGCAGCCGTAGCAGCAGCGGCAGCAGCAGCAGCGGCGGCGCGACTGGCAAAGAAGCTGGCGAGACCTGCGCCAACAGCAATGAGGAGCGTGAAGAAGATCGACGGCAGAAGCGACGAGAGCGGCGGCCGGGGAGGTAAGGTGCGCGATGACTTTGGCCTGGGCGAAGAGGCCCGGCCCGGGGCAGCAGAGGGATTGGCGGCCGTCTCGAGGTTATAGGGCTCAGAGGACTCGGTGCTGTCCTTCCTCTTCTTGTCGGCTCCCTCGGTGTCGCTGCTGCCTCCACCACCAATACCAAAGGACTGCGACACGGCAGTGGGCGTGAGCGTGTATGCAATCGTGGCGGGAACGGCCAGGGCGAGCTTGATGGGCGCAGTGACGACACCAGACATGAGCGACGTGGTGCGCTTGCGACTCGACGCGCCACTGGGCCGTGTTGACGATGAGACGGGCTCCGGCTCGGGGGCGTCAACCGGGCCGCCGGTGAGCATCCTTCGGCTCCAGCTGATGCTGGCCTCGATGTTGCGCCGCGCGGCACCGACCTGCCGTTTGACGTTCTGTCCCCGCGAGTTGACATCGTCCCACACGGTGAGGAGGTAGCTCGCGATGAGGAAGATGCTCAGCGTCAGGCAGGTGGCCGACGAAATGCCGATGAAGAGGGTGACGTGGAGGACGGGGCGCAAGGGTGCGCTCAGCTGCCTGGTCAGCGTCAGGGCGAGGTGGCCTGCCGAGCTGAAGTGGTTCGAGGCAGCACTGAGGGACGTTAGGAGCGCCAGGTCGGGAACGTCGCTCCCTGCGTCGTCAGGCCGGTGTGTATGCACCGTCGCGTCGAGCTCGCCTCGTCGGAAGCGAGGCCGCTCGTGGTCCTGCAGACGGATCGAGTGGCGCGGGCTGTTGGGTGCAGACTGGCTCATGGAGCGCTGGTGGCGCAGGTGCGAGCGAGCGTGGCTCCTGACGTCGTTGTCGACCCGCTGCTGCTGCTGCTGATGCTGCTGCGCGGGCTGGTTCCCCCGTGGCTGCTGCTGCCTGGCAGAAGACGTCGACGCTGGCATGTCATGCAGCGAGACGGTGCTCCTGCCAGCAAGCGTGTCTGAGAGGCCGGCGTTGCTGCTGCGCCCAAAGGAGCGGCCGAGGGTCTGTGTCTGGCCCGGCTGTCCACTCACGGCAACCTCACGGTTGAAGCTGACATGGCGACCGCTTGCCAGGGACTGGCCGTCGTAGCTCGACTCGACAATCGACCGCCGTCTCGGCACGGGCATCGAGCGTCGCTTGTCGGCTAGGGAGGTCGCCGGGGCCGCGGGGTGGCTGGCCGCCGCCGCCGCCGTCGTCTGTGCTGGCAGCGACGACTCATAGCTCGTCGTGCTGATCGTCCTCGTCAGGCGCCTCGTCGTCCGTGTCGTCGTCGTCGTTGTCGTCGTCGTGTTGGTATTGTGGCTCGCGTTTGAGGCGGCGTCGTCGTGCTCCTCTTCCTCGCTCGTCGCTTCGGGGGTATCGGTGAGACCAAAGCTGGACCGGGACGACGAGGGCCGCTCCTCAAAGCCCCTCCAGAGGCGCAGCCGTTCGTCGAGCTCGTGGTGGCTCGGTGGCAGGCTCTGCTTGCCTGCTGCTGCTGCAATGCCGAGACCCATGCCGTCCTCGCTCAGCCTCCGCGTCCTCCTGCAGCTCTGTGACCGTGAAAAGGAGTGAGGGGGTTGTGCTTGCGCTTGGGACTGGGGCTGGTGGACGAGCCAGGCAGCCGCGC
Organism: Acaromyces ingoldii; assembly: GCF_003144295.1. Lineage (NCBI taxonomy): Eukaryota > Fungi > Basidiomycota > Exobasidiomycetes > Exobasidiales > Cryptobasidiaceae > Acaromyces > Acaromyces ingoldii. The sequence continues at coordinate 933,735 of NW_020290247.1, forward strand.
TCGGATGCAGGTCCATTTCGTCGCGGAACGTAGGGCTCCTGCCGTCGATGGGGCTGTCGTCGTTTCCACTGCTGCTGCTGCTGCTCGTGATGCCGCTGCTGTAGTCGCCGAGGCTGCTCCTCGAGGACCGGCGCGACGAGTGAGTCGTCGTGTCGCGCGATGACGGTGCGACGTCGCTCATCGTCGACGAACGGCTCAGACCAGCCAGGTTCTTCCAAGTGGCCTTCTCTGTCGGTGTGGCGTGGCGCAGCGCCGACGCCGACCGTGGCAGCGTCGATGGTGGCGACGACAGCTTGTTGTTGCTGCTGTTGCTGTTGCCACTGCCGCTGCCGCTGCCGCTGCTGCTACTGCCACTCAACGGTGCTGTGCCTGTCATGGCCTGCGCCCGACGGAGGCGCTCGGCCAGCTGCCCTGGTGGCAATACCCGTTCCCACCACCGGTCTGTCTCAGCGCTGTTGAGCCCTGCTGCGCCTGCGCCCAACGACGACATCGACGACGCCGATGGACGCACGCTCGATGTGGCAATCGAGGCCGGCCGCGCATGTCTGGAGCTCCTCGAGGGGTGTGGCACCTGCCGACTGCCGTTGCCTGCATTGAGGTTGCCACTGCTGCTGCCGCCGCCCATGCTGGGAAATTGAAGCGGCCTGTCGGGCTCGTCAGCCGCCGACGAGTGCTGTCTAGACCGTCTGCCCGTGCTGGCACCCCACGTATGCGGCGGCTGCAGGTGGTTGCTGCCGCTGGTGCGCATCTTGGGCGACGAGGTCGACGTGGGTGATGTCCACGGTGTCGACGCCGCCGTGCTGGCCGCAGAAGGACGCGAGGAAGACGCAGTGGATGACATGTCGGCGGCCCTGGATGACGACGACGATGACACCATTGGGTCTTGACGCACCTATGCGGTGAGCGGACGAGATGCCGACGCTGCTGATCTCCCCCTCAGCGCCAGAGGTCCGTTCGCTGATTATAGCACTTTGGCTTTTTTTCGCTGAGGAAGGGCCTCCTCACTGCAGACGCAACACGAACGTGGAATGCGACTGCGTGGCTTTTGTTGTGGTCAGAGAGGCTCGGGCGGCACCGACTCCTTTGCAGCGCGCGCGGTGTATTATCGCCTTTAAAGGTGAAGGTGGATGGGACCAGAGTGAGGGCCGTCCGTCGCCGTGCCGCTTATAGCTATCGGATCGATTCGGAAGATGTGATCGCTTTGTTTACTGGCAAGGGCGACCAACAACGAGGGAGAAGCCGGCGTCAAAGTGAAAGTTTTGATGGCTGATTTGGGTCGCCGCTGATAACGAAATAAGGAGAGGATTCACGTTTGCTCTTTCACTGCTCCTTATTTTTCCTTTCCTTTTTTTTTGGCTGTTCTTCGCTCTTTGTGTCTGGTGGACGAAGGGATACGTGTGAATGGCTGGGGTTTCCGGTTCGTCTCGTCGCCGTCGTTGTCGTCGTTCCTGCTGGACGTCAAACAGTCTCACTTACACAAGCAGTGCACCTACGTACGGCGGAGGTTACCAGCTAGGGTCAGGTTTCGTTCTCTCATCTCGCCCTGGCAGGAGCGGCTGCTGCTGCTGCTGCAACTCTATCGAACTACACTTGCAGCGCAGCAGTACGCGCTTTCAACCAGAGCCCGCGCCTACATTTGCTCGCTCCAGAGCCGTGAAAAAAAAAAAAAAAAAAGCAAATTTCAGAAGTCTTTTTCCTTTTGTCCGGTCTCTTTCAATCTCTTTTTCGACATTTCAAATTTTTGTCTTTTTGCCTTTCATCGTCTGATTGCGAAGAATTCTGTGGGCAGGCGGCAACCGCTCCGGCTGCTCCTGTCGCTTTTCTTCTATCATGAAAAGTGGCGAGAGCAGCGATGATTACGACAACCCGCTGCCTTGAGAGGTCACAGCCGAGGCTGGGCGATGGACCAAGCAGGAGGAGATCGAACTTAGCGCGAGAAGATACGTACCCCGCCTTCCCGAGGCTTGGGTTCTGGGCACGGCTTAGCTAGCCAGTAGTAATCTGTACTTGCTAGCTTGCTGGTGCCGCTGCCAGCCGTGTGAAATTTTCTGTTTTTGTTTTTCCCTTCAGGTCCGCCGATATGAACGCGTTTAAAAATGTAGTAGTGGTGAGATTGCGAACCCGATCATAGACAAGCTTTAATTGTGAAACATTTTGGATCTTATATCCCGAGCCCTCCCCTTTCGACGCCCTCGTCTTCTTCCCTAGGGGTGTGGCAGGGCAGCCATACCTTTTCGACTTTGCCCTCGAAGTCTTGGCTTGATCGTCCGGTGGCTTGGTTGCTTGGCTGCGCACCGTTCGTCGCAAGCAAGAATAATCATGCCACAGTAACCCTGTCCGGGCAAGGAAGGGAAGCCCAGGACACGCAAAACGTGCCAAAAGGGCAAAGGCGTTTCGCGTCCAGCCCGATCGAGAATGACCAAAATAAGGTCCAAAAAATGACGTGTCCTGCACCCTTTGTCGTTTGCCATCCCAATCGCGACACACACGGTGAGAGAAGAAAAAGAACGAAACTTTGTCCGCTTGGATTGTACCTAGACGAGCGAAGCGAGCAACTGCCCCTATCTCCCCGCTTGCACTGCCACAGAGACCCGGGGGGAGAGGGGAGTGCCTTCGCCCCCATGGGGAAAGGGCTTGTCGAGCTACTATCTCGGACGCGCCAATCAAGGCTCATATGGGCGCCGCAAACATATCTCTCTCCTCTTTTGCCCTTCTGACCCCTACATTTTGGCTTTCCGCCGGCAGCGAGGAAACGTGTGTGGGTGACATCGTAACGCACTCTGTACGTAAGTGGCACACTTATCTGACGCGAGGCAAGGGCAAAGGGTGGGAGCATTGCGTGCCAGTCCTGTGGTCGAGATAGAGTAGTGCTGGAGCTTATCGAGACGGGCGATGATGTGTTCGCGCGCTTGATATATACCGACACGTTCATTACAGCGCGGGGCTGACGGAAGGAGAAAGGACAGATCTCTATCGTTTGCCCGTCTGATTTCTCGGTACAGATTACTTCAACTGCTCGTCCGCCGCCCCTATCTTGCAGCTCTATCTGCAACGAATGGACGAGGGACGGGAGCGGGCATACCTCTGTGCTGAACGGGCCCGGAAATGCGTTCACTAGTAGCCTGTCGCCGTCGCTGTCGGAACCGTGCGCTCGCTTACTTGCTCCGTTCAGTAGAGTACACGCTCCGGGCAAAGCCCCGTCAGCGGCCTGGATCACTTGCGCGTCGCTGAATCTGATCAATGCGGTCGTCTATCGAAGCGTCAGAAAGCCGGGTGCCACCAGGGCGCCAAATGGGGAGTAAAGTTGACGACGCCGAGATTACGTGAGGGACCACTTTCGGATCCTTGGCCGCAGCTTTGCTCTCGTCGGAGTGGTCCATAGCTCGTGCCTTTGGTCATCTGCTATCATGGTTTTGAGTTGCTCCCTCCACCATCGGTAACCTCCCTCATTCATGGCGGAGTAGGTCCTAATATGGCCGCAACCTGTCCAGCATGGAGTGCCGTGGCCATGGCCGTGCGCACGTCAGGCCCCTCCGGCCATAACGGCATTTAGCTTCTCCACCCCCAAGACGCGTGCGCGTGCGTGCAAGCTTCTTTGGCTTCTCTTCTCTTCGCATTCTACGCTACCGCTACAATCTGCCTCTGGGGAAGCCAGCTCGCTAGCTGCAGTCGCTCTCGCCTGATGTCTCAGGTCGACGCTGCCCTGTTCCATGGTACGCACATCCCCTTCGCCTTTGCCGTCTGGCTCTCTTCCCCTACATTACATCATTTAGACTGACTGAAGCACAGCGACGGTGTACGAGCTCACGCGGCTGATTCCGCGCGGCATGGTCACGACGTACGGCCACCTCGCGCGCCTCGCCGGCTACCCATCGCACAGCCGCCTCGTCGGGCAGGCCCTCAAGTTCCTCGGCCCCTCCATCGTCGCTGCAGAAGAAGCCAACGGCGGCGGGGGCGGCGGGGGCGCTGGCGCGGGTGCAGGCTTGGGCGCAGGCGAGCCGGGGGAAGCGGGCGAAGTGCCGTGGTTCAGGGTGCTGAGCGCCTCGGGCGCCATCTCGGACCGCGGCGACGGAGGTGCCGGCGCCGCGAGGCAGGCCGAGAGACTGAGACAGGGTGAGTGTGTGGCTCCGGGAGCTGCTGTAGAGGAAAGCGGGCAACGACCTGTGACTGACGAGCTACTCTCCGTCAGAGGGAGTCGAGGTGAGCGAGAGCGGGACACCGACAAAGTTTCGGGTCAATCTGGGCCGCTACGGCTGGTGTGAGTCTTCTTTCAAGCGCCTCCTTCTCGTCTTGAAGAAAGCTACTAATTCCCGCCCAGTCCCGGACGCCGTCGACCTCGAGGCGGGTGACGATGAGGAGGCGCACGACGAAGAGCATGCATAGAAAAGCCACCAAGACCACAATCACAAGCTCAGACTACTACGCAAATGCCTTGCACCTGCCTCGAGAATAGTGTATTTATATCATCACGGAATGGACATCTACTCTGACGGAGGTTGGTATGGTTCCACGAGGAATTTGGAGAAGTTCTTGATCCTGTCCACCCCTCGCACCTCTTCGGTGAGAAGCGGGCAGCGGACGATGTGGAACTGTGAGTAGTGCCAAATGAGTGGTCAGCGTGAGGAGCAAGAGACTTCTGAGAGGGGACAGAAGCTCACATCTTCGGCGTACAGCTCCATCATCTCGCCCAGGTACTTGTTCTGCATCGCCTTTCGCACGCTGCAGTGCTCGCAGTTGGAGCCTTTCTTGGGGAACAGGAGCTGGTTGCAGACAATGACGTGGGTGTCGATCTCATACTGCGTCAGCTCCTGGATCAGCCGCTCCGTCTCGTAGAGGGAGAGGAACTCGGCGATGCAGACGCAGACGAACGTCGTCTTGTCTGGGTCCTTGAACTGCGTGTTGACCTCGTTGATGACGGCCCGCATCGACTCGAGCTTGGCAAACATGTCTTCCTGGTTGCCCTGGCCGCCGCCCATCATGCTCGTCATCTGTCATGTTCGGCATCGCAAATGAGCACTTTGCTTGCGCCTCCTCGTGCCGGCATTCTGACTCACCTGATTCAACATTGGACCAAAGCTCCTTCCCAGCGTCGAGAACTTGGCCAGGGCCTTTTCGAGAACCGAGGGAAAGGAGAGGAAGCGGAGCGTGTGGCCCGTGGGTGCCGTGTCAAAGATGATGACGCTGTACTCCATCGACTTGACGTGCTTCATGATCTCTGCAAAGCCCATCGCTTCGTCTACGCCCGGAATGGCAAACGCGAGGTCCTGCATCATCGACGACATTGCTCCCCCGCCTCCCTGCTGTGCGTCGGCTGTTTGGGACAGCAATCAGCTGGGTCTGACCACTTCCAGGCGGGCCTCGAGTGCGATGGCAACGAAGAGCATGGAGCAGCAGGAAACTCACACTGCTCAATCATTTCTTGGATGCTGCTCGTCGGATCAATCTCCATGGCGCTCAGATTATCAAAGCCATTGACCTTGGTAGCCTCCTTGCCAAACTTTTGCCCAAAAGCATCGCTGAGGTTGTGCGCCGGGTCAGTCGAAATGAGCAGGACGCTCTCGCGGACCTGGGAGAGCTGCACGGCCAGCGAGCACGACGTCGTCGTCTTGCCCACACCGCCCTTGCCGCCGCAAAAGATCCATTTGAGCGTCTTTTGCTGCAGGATGTTCTCCACCGTCGGTGCCAGCGTGTCTTCAATGATGGCAGTCGACATGGTGCTCCCCTCTTCTCTCCTCGTCGGCCGTCTGTATGGTCCAAAAGCAGAAGCAGGAAGAGAAGCTAGTTTTCAGTGGAGTGCGTGTCGTGCGCTTCTGGAGATTCTTTTCACGTGGCGCGCGCGTTAAACAAGCATCTTATTTCTGTCTCTCGCTGCTACTACAGCTACTACTGCTGCTTTGTGCCGCGCCTCTCTCTCTTTGTGAATCAAGAACCGATGATCGAAGACCTGTGGTACAGGCTACGGTCGGCAGACGACTGCCTGGGCTCTTGGTCCTGGTCGTGGTTTTGCTCGCGCTCCGGCTCGCGATCGGGCTTAGGCTTAGGCTTAGACTTAGGTTCAGAGATACCATCGGGTTCGGCACCGTCACCGTGCTGGTGACCGTGTCGGTGCTGGAGCTGTTGCTCGGGATGGATGGAGAGCGGGTCGCTGGCTTCTTCGTTGTTAATCGAAGAAGTAGGAGGTCTGTTGTCCCCAGTCGCTGCGCTGTCTTCTTGGGGCTCCTGGTGTGGTCCCTGCTTGTTGTCGCACCCAGCTGCTCCGGTTGACAGCACTCGAGAGGCCCTGCGCAAAGAGAACATGCGTCTGCCCCTCTTGCGCACTGTCCGAGGCACCTCCTTTCGGACCGTCTGGCGGGACAGAAGCGTTGCTAGCATGCACAAGACTGCAAAGGAAACAAGGTCAGCATCGTGCTAAATTAATGACCGCTTGAGCACCCCTAATCTTTGCTGACACTCACTGTTGACCTGAGGCTGTTGACAAGCAAGCGTGCAACTATGTTTAAGCACAGATCCAAGAAAAGACACAGCAGCAACGTGACTGACCAAGGGAAAGCGGAGAATGGACATCATGCCGACGCTGCGAGTAGCTGCAAAGATGAGGGTGCAGCCTGTAGCGACGAGCGTCATGGCCGCGCAGGCAATCATGTTGTGTCGCTCAAGGATCTTCTTGACATCTGAGAATTTGTCGTCGAGCCGACGGATATTGGAAATGAGCTTGAACGTGATCGTCATGTCTATCAGTATGCCAAGGACGAGGGGAAACACGCGGAGGGCTGACAAGGCAAACGGACGACGAAGCGTCAGCTCTATGATGTGAAGCAGGAAGAAGGTGCATACATACGGTCCAGGCCTTTGATCTTGTTTTCGTCGCGGTAGTCAGCAATGGTGAAAACGAGGGCCTCCGAGACGATCCCGATGAGCGTTTCCACAGCAATGGCGAAACCGAGACCAATGACGAGGGGAGAGGTACGAAGCGAGGGGAACACATCGAGGCGTCGGAGGAAGAAGAACTGGGAAGTGCCTGACGGGGCGATTGAATCAATATTTGTCAAACATTCATGCTTTGATGTCAGAATAGACCTCACCTTGCGCCAGGAAGCTGGAGAGAACCCGAGCGGGTTTGTTGTCAAGGCCGGTGATCATGTCAAACAAGAGGAAGCACACTCACTTGATAAGGCCCTCGACGAAGTACTCGCCGTGCTGGATCCTGAAATCGCCGTTGGGATCCTGGGTGCACTTGTCATAGATGAACGAGAAGAGGACCATCACGTCGATCAAACCGCAGAGAACGGCGGCAGAGACCTGCGCGGAGGGCTTCAGCCGTTCGTTGGCAAGAAGAAATAGGAGGCTCTACTCAAAGCTCACAGTGGAAAGCCGAACCCTATCTTCGATCTTCCAGAACTCCCATAGATAGCTGTACGGTGATGATGGCTACTTTTTGAGTTCGGCGTCTCAGAGCTTGAGCTAATCCACTTACGATGAGAAGAGGGCGCAATTGATGCCACCCAAAAAGATGGCGAGAAGAGCGCCAATGACCTATTGACGCAACGACGATCAGTGAGCCTGCCCTCTGTTGCAGTTTAACCACGGCCGAGCTACATACAGGTAAGCCGACCTCCGAAACGAGGACGTGCTCTGGGATGCCCAGGCTTTCGGCGACTTTGTCGAGCTGAAGGTTGCCCATTGAATTTGCTAAGCTTGGTCAGGCGGGCTTGGTGGTGTGGTTGCGGTCAGAGAGAAGGGGCCGCTGCTCTCCTCGTCCCATTTTCCCCTGCCAGGAGAGCTCGGACTTTCAACAAGGAAAGAAAGCGGAGAATTGTAGGGCATCATGTAGCATTTCACTGCACCAAAGCACACCGTAAGGCGGGCAGGGCTGAGTCTGATGTTGTCTGGGACGACACTTCTTCAGCGGGCCACGTGAATTGAATTTGGCCGCTCATCGCCCCGCCGGCATTTATTTTTTGTTTATTCTCCCATCATTCCTCTCACCACTGCCCGCCCCCTTTCTAGCAGACAGGGTCTACGTACAGCGATGGCCAGCGTCCATCCAAGCCGTGCAGGCCTGGTGCCCTCCTCTTCGTCGCCAGAGCCCAGGTCGAGGCGAAACAACGAAGGGTCGGGCGATCATGCGGCGGCGGACAGAGAGGCTGAGCTGCGACAGCGGCTTCATCGCTCCCGAGGCGGCCGCGAGGGAGCCAGCAGCGAGCACGACGCACGGGCACCACCGCCGCCCCACTTTTCGCGCGCCCCGCCTTCGCAGTACCCGGACGGACACGGCTATGGACGGGGACCACCCCCACCAGGCCCACCGCCGGGCTACTACAACCGTCCGCCTCCGCCGGGCTTTGGCTACGACGAAGGTCCACCCCCGCCAGGCGCCTGGGGTCCTCGGCGCGGCGGCAGCGGCCCTGGTGGAGGTGGTCCAATGCCGCCTCGTGACTGGACAGACAGGGGCGGAGACCAAGGAGGAAGCTTCTTCTCGAACAGGGATGCTCAGCGAAAGGCTGCGACTTATGTTGTCTGGCCCGAGAGTCCGCGGTCGCCGTATGTGTCTGAGGCTGAGGAGGAAGAAAGGCGGCGCCGCAAGAAGCGCGAGAAGAAGGAACGACGGCGGAGAGAAGAGGAGGAGGACGAAGAGGAAAGGCGCAGGAGGCGACGACGACATCGAGACGAGGAGAGCAAGAGAAGAAAGTACAGCGACGGGGAAAAGAGCGACGTCGACAGCGAGGAAGAGGAACGGAGGAGACGAAGGAAGCGGAAAGAGAAGGAAAGGGAGAAGGAAAGCCGCCATCGTCGGCATAGGCATCGGCTCGGCTCGGCCACTGTGAGCGAAGACGACGAGGAAGAATCCGAGAGGCGCCAGCGCCGGCGAAAGCACAGCACACGCTCCGCCTCGCCCGTTGCAAGGCCATCCGAGGGTGCTGCCAGCGACGACAAGGAGCCCAAATCGGCTGCAGCGCAAGAGGAGAGAGAGCTCTCGACGACTACGACGGCGGCGGAACAGAAGGCACACCAAAGGGCAATGGCACGCATTGGCCCCCAGCTCCCACCCGAGCTCTCTTCGTCTGCATCTCCTACCTCTGCTGCAGCTGGTGCCTCCAACGCGCACGTCGATGCCCGCGAGTACGGCCGTGCGCTGCGGCCTGGCGAGGGAACGGCCATGGCGTCGTATGTCCAAGAGGGCAAGCGCATTCCACGCCGAGGTGAAATTGGCCTCGACTCGGAGCGGATTGAGGCCTTTGAAAACGTCGGCTACGTCATGTCGGGCTCGAGGCACCAGCGCATGAATGCGGTGCGGATGCGCAAGGAGAACCAGATCATCTCGGCAGAAGAACAGAGGAGCATCCTCAAGATGCGCGCAGAGGAAAAGGCCAAGAAGGAGCAGGAGATTGTCGAGCAATTCCGGGACATGGTCGAGTCCATGGGCGACGGTCCGGGGGGTAGCTCCCAGAAGCGATAGTTTGTCACTGCTTCGCCCATTACCAGACCCAGATCATGACTGTTCTCATCACACAGAGATATTAACAATAAGCACCTTGTCATTCCGAGAATTCAAAGCTGTCACTGTCCCATAGTTGATCAATTGCCCGTCGATGCCTAAACTCAGCTGAGCCGCGAGACGAGGTAGGACATGAGGCCCTCCTGCTCCTCGGAGCAGGCCTTGAGCAGCATCTTTAAAAAGGGTGCAAAGAGTTCCCCGTCGCCGCTCTGCCTCATGCGCTCCACGGCGTCTTCGTCGAGCTTCCAGAGGACGCAGTCGAGTTCGGCAAAGGCCGTCGTGTTCCGTCGCTGCTGCGCCAGGAAGCTCAGCTCGCCGGCAATGGTGCCGGCCAGCATGGCCTCGTTGATCTCGTAGTCCTCCTGCGGAAAGTCGTAGCGCGCCTTGAGGATGCCGCGCTCGATGAGGTAGAGCCCGTCGGGCTCCTCGTCACGCTCCCACAGCGTCGTGCCCGCCGGCAGCTCGAGGCGAGTGAAAAATGGGGTGATGCGCCGGAAGAAGACCTCGTCGTCGTACGGCGGCGTCGTGTAAGCCTGGAAGGTGACCATGAGCAGCGGCAGGGGTTGGTGTGACGAGAAATGGACACTCTTGGCTGCCGACTTGCGGTGGTTGGCGTTGCCAGACGTTGCGACCGAAGACCGACGCCTGCCCTGCTGCTGTTGCTGCTGGACTCGGGACTGGGCCTGGACCTGCTGCGTCTGCAGCTGCTGCTCCTTGGAAGCCTCGAGCGAGACCTCGCTGCCGCTCCTGGTGCTCTCCGTCGTCGAGATCTGGGAGCCGTCGAGGCTTCCAAGGTCCAGCGCCTTCGTCATCATCTCGGCCGTCCGGCGGCTCCTCTCGGCTGCCTCTTTGGCCGCCAAGTGCAGGTGCTCCCTTCTCGGCGAGCTGACGGTGCTCTCCTCGAGGCTGAACGCGGGCGCTCGCCGGGGTCCGCCGCGGGGTACCTCGAGACCTGCCGGCCCACCCCCGGTGGCTGTAGCCTCGTGCATCGCAGCCGTGGGAGGGTTTGGCACTCCACCAGAAGAGGTTGTAGAAGACAGCGACGGCCTCTGGCTCACAGCGGCGGCCGCGGCATACATACCTCTCAGGTACTCGTTCTCGCTCCACTCCAGCGCCTCGTTGAGGTTCTGGAACACCTCGACACGCACGCTACTCTCGGCCCACAGATCGACGCTACGCAGGGCCACGCCGACGTCGCTGTCGGGCGTGAGACCGCAAAAGACGAGGACAACATCCTTGGCCTGGAGCAGACGCTGGATGCGCGTAAAAGCCTCTGCAGCCGAAAAGTCGACGCCATTGACGAGGCTGAAGTCGACGACGAGGAAACGGATTGGGTGCGACTGCCAGGTGGCAATGTCGAGCGCGCGACGGATAAGCTCCTCGACAGAGGAGATGTTGGCAAAGTAGAGGAAGCCCTGCAGCTTGACAATCTGCGTCTGGCTACCCACGCGCTCGAGAAACCGGCGCTGGGTGATGTGCCGCCGGACGGTGCTCCTGGCGATGCTGCCGTCCAGAACGGCACGGACTGTGCGACGCCTCGATGTCTGGATGACAAAGAAGAGGCAGGCGACAATGATGCCCGCGAGGATGCCGACGACAAAGTCGTAATAGGTCATGACAAAGATGATGAGCCAGATGGTGAAGTACTCCCAGCCATTGACCCGGCCAATGGTGTCCCAGACGGCCTCCTTTGTCAGGTCCAGTCCGAGCACAAAGATGAGGGCGCCCACGACGTAGATGGGGAGGTAGCCGATGGCGCCAGGACCGGCGAGGAGGATGGCAAAGGTGCCTGCGGCAAGCATTAAGCCCGAGAGACGGCTGCCTCCACCGACGCGGTAGAAGAGGACGGAGTTGACGTAGCAGAGGTAGTTGGGCACACTGCCCGCCAGACCAGCGAGAATATTGGAGATGCCGTGGGCGACAAGCTCGCGGTCCGTGTCCAGGTTGTCCTCGTTTACGCTAATGGCCAGCGCAGGTACGTTGAGTGGCACATGGAGGATGGAGAAGAATGTCAGTGCGAGCTGAGTGGGCATCGTGGCCCACAGGGCAGCTAGGCTCGTCTTGCTGAAGTCAAAGTAGGTGTAGAAGCGCCAGAAGGGTGCCTCGGCCGCCTTGCCCACGTCGAACACCCAGTCGTCTCGGCGAAGCGTGTCGAGGGGTACTCGCAGGATGCCGCTGGTGATGATGTAGAAGATGACGGGAATGACGAGGAAGTAGGTGGGGAAGATGAGCGGCTGGTGCCACTTTGCAGTGATGAGCCGGAGGAGGATGGCGAGGAAGAGAGGCGGGAGCCAATGGGCAACCATGAACCAGGACTGGGTGAAGAACTTGAATGTTTCGAGATTCCACTGGAAGCCGGCCTCGGACTTGAGCTGCGACGACACCTCCAGGCCCGTTTCGATGAGGAAGACGCCGACGCCACCGATGCACCCGACGAGAATGTGGCGGGGAAAGAAGCCAACGAGAACGCCGAGGCGGAAGTAGCCCAGCAGCATAAAGACGATGCCAGCAAAGATCGACGAGAGGGCAAAGGCGACAATCGTCGTAGAGACCACCGACGCAGGGTCGGCCTCGTCGCCCAGGGTATCGATGATGATGGTGACGAGAATGTGGTAGAAGGGCACGACCTCGATCATCATGGAGCCGTTACCGCCCTTGAATATAGAGCCGCCGAGGGTGTAGACGAGCTGGCTGATGATGCAGGTGACAAAGAACATCGACACGCCGTCGCCACCAAAGTCGGCAAAGATGGGGTACGAGGTGGGGAAGATGATGAGGCCGTAGGAGACGCCGTCGAGGACGTTGAGGAGCATGCCAAGAATCACGGCCGGGAGCAGACGGATGGGCTCTGCACTGGCCGAGATGGCGTCTCGCCAGGTGAGCTTGCGCGCAGCGTGATAGACGGTGCTGAGGCCAAGCGAGGGCGACGACGAAGTCACGGGGATCCTGCCTCGACCAGGACGAAACCAGACTGGAACGTAAGCCCACTTGGGCGAGAGCTCGCTGTCCTCTTGGTAGCCGTCCTCGTCTTCGTCGTCACCGTGGTCGTCACCATCGTCATCATCGTCGTCGGTGTATTCGTATCTCGGTCTTGGTCTGGGCCCACTGCTGTGGTCAGCAAACGAGACACGGCGTGGGCCCGATGTCGACTGCGTCTGGGTGCGCATGAGCTTTGCGTCTTCTTCCTGCTGCTGTGCCTGGGCCAGGACACCGTAGCCGTACGTTGACGAGGAGCCAGCTTTGTCAAATGAGCCTGCGCCCGTCGTCGGCGCACCACCATTCGAGCGTTGGGAGCGCTGGCTGAAGCCCGAGTCAGTAGCGGCCCGATCATTGCTTCTCGAGGGTGCAGACGACTCCTGGCTCGACTCGCGCTTCTTTGCCTCTTCTTCGGCCTCGAGGACGGCGCCAGCGCCGCTGAGCGGCGACGCAGGTGTCCTGCCCCGAGGAGCTCCGAGCAGCGGTGTCGACTCGCCGGGGCTGTCATCCTGCGCCTTGACCGTTGATGGGCTCGTGCTCTGGCTCGCACTGATGGCCTTGGACAGGTTGCTGGGACCGGTGCTCTGGTGCGACTGGGAGAGAATGGAGATGGGCGCAAAGTCATGCGACGAGGCTCCATCGCCCTGCAGCACCTCGCGCTGGCCACCGTCGTATCGATCTCTACTGGCTGCAGAACGAGGCGAGGCGGCAGTGAGCCCTTCGTTGTCGTCGTCGTCATCGCCGTCATCGTCGTCGGCATTGAGAGCCATACCGGCGAGGAAGGCGGTGCTGCCGCGAATGGTGCCCGAGGTGGCCGTGTAGCTCGATGGCACAACGTGGTTGCTGTGGTCGGGGTGCGTTGTCTGGAAGCGGCTGTCATGAGGGAGTCGAGAGGCCTCAGTTGCTGTGCCAGAAGAGCAGATGAAGCCAAAGCCATGAAAGGTGCAACCCACTAGCTTCTGCCCTGGAGGTTGATGTCCGAGCCGTTTCCCGCTCCTGTCCCGGCTCCTGCTCCCGACGCTTGTCTCTCGACATCGCCGCTGCCGCCGCTCTCGGTCTCGATCGTTCCATAGCCAGTTCCCGACGTGCCCGGGTGATAGCTCACCGGCCTTTGCGTTCCGACTGCTGCTGTGACGGGGGGCCGCCCGCCAGCCCTGCCCGCGACGGGTGCACCCCTACCCTGCACTGGCTGCGCATCGCCCGTGGTGAGCGATCGAGGAAAGAAGCGGTTCTGCTTTGTCGCCGACTGCTCCTCGCTGCCTCTACGCTGGGGAGAAGCGCTGCCTTTGGCCAAATTTTGACGAGGCTGCTGCTGCTGCTGCTGCTGCTCGTCCGGCGGCCAGGCGTTGGGCGGCCGCGGCGACGATGGAGGGATGCCTGTTTCGGCGGACTGCTGTCAGCATACACACTCATACACTCTCTCCGACTTCCCCTTCCAGACCTGCGGACTCACTCTGCGGTTCGGCCATCTCTCCCTCGCTTTAATCAACGACGACGCAGCCACGCCCTGCGAGTGAGCGATGGGTGAGCAAAGGGCCGGCCCCCTTTCTTCCCAAAGTCGTCATATTGCCCTTCCTTATCTTGCAGGGCCCGGTAGCGCACATGGCCAAAAATTTAAATTTTTGCCCGCGTCCCGTGTCCGTGGAGGGAGGAACGGACATACAAGCTCCATGTCAGGAAAATAAAAAGGAAAGAAGAAAGTGAGAGCCACGGTAAAGGAGACTAGAGCGACGACGACGACGACGACGACGACGACTGAACGGGGGACCAAGCTGGACGACGGAATCGAGCTGAGGAGCATGGACGAGGCAGCCACGACGGGTGGCGCGGGGGCCAGGGTGGCAGATGACGGGGGCGTGCCATCGCGGGGACGGCCACGCGTGCGAGGCGAGACGAGGGACAGATCGACGTCGACGGCCACGGCCACGGCCACGGCGACTCCGAGAACGAATGAAAGCTTTTTCACAGGCGTGCTCCTGCTTCTCCTCGTCGTCTTTCTCTGGACCGGCTCCAACTTTCTCACCCAGTTCCAGCTGACAAAGGGCTACGACAAGCCGTTTGCCGTCACCTACCTCAACACCTCGTCCTTCGCCCTCTACCTCGTTCCTTTTGCTTGCCTCGTTTCTCGCCGCAAATCGGCGGCAGGAGGAGGACAGGCGAGACATCTGGATGAGGCGTCGTTCCTGGACAAGTTGGGATTCAGGGTACCACAAGGCAGTCTATGGAGAAAAGAGAACTCGCGCGGTGGCTACGCTGCCCTCTCGTGTTCCTCGGTCGAGTCGCTTGAGGGCAGCGGTGCCGACGAGGCGGCTGCCGAGGCGCGAGAGCAGCCACTCTTGCACAAGCAACGACGGCGCTTGGCCCACCCGGCTTCGTCGGCGTCCCTCAGCAGCGTGCGGCCCTCGTCCATTGACGGCAGGCGGCCCCAGTCGACGATTGCCGTTACCGCCGCGATGGAGCAAGAGGCTGAGCTGGCTCCGCTCGACCTCCACGAAACCCTTGTCCTTGCCGCTCAGTTCACAATCGTCTGGTTCTTGGCCAACCTGACGCTCAACGTCGCCTTGGAAGAGACGAGCGTGGCGAGCGCAACGACGCTTAGCAGCACCAGTGGTGGGTCGTCCTTACCTCTTTTCACATACTCGATCCCTGCTGACTGATGATGAGACAGGTTTCTTCACGCTGGCTATTGGCTCCCTTGTCGGCGTCGAGAGCTTCTCGGTGCCCAAGTTGGGCTCGGTCCTGATGAGGTGCGTCACTACTTCGTCTGCGCTGATCTGCGACGGACTGACACAGGTTTCCCTCCCACAGCTTCCTCGGCGTCTTTCTCGTCGCCCAGGCCGACGCCAAGGCCCCAATTCAAGGCCCCTCGAACCCGACGCTGGGTGACGTTCTGGCGCTTGCCTCTGCCTTTTGTGAGTGCCGTCGTCCACTGCTGCATTTTACCAAGGTCAGTCGCGCTGACAAAACGGCGAGTCCAGTCTATGCGCTCTACGTCTCACTGCTCAAGAAGCGCATCGGCTCCGAATCGCGTGTCTCGATGCCCCTCTTCTTCGGCTTTGTCGGTCTCATCAACATCGTCTGCCTTTGGCCTGCGGGACTGCTCCTCCACATGACCTCCCTCGAGCGCATCGAGTTGCCGCAGGGTGCGCTCATGTGGGCCGGCGTCGCGACGAACATGGCCATCACGTTTGTGAGCGACATGGCCTACCTCGTCGCCATGCTCAAGTCGTCGCCCCTCGTCGCCACCGTCGGCCTCAGCCTCACGATTCCCCTCGCCCTCCTCATTGACCTCGCACGTGGCAGCCATTCGGGCGGCGTCCAGGCCGACATTGGCAGCGTCCTCGTCCTGGTGAGTTCCCCCCTTTCCATCTTCTACTTTTTTTTGATGGAAGTTTCTTACGGTTCGCTGATACGCCTTCTCGATGTGTGCAGGCCAGCTTCGTCTGTATTGGCCTGGCGGACCGGGCAGCCGCTCGGATAGAAGCTGGTCCCACAGAGAGCAACGAGTGATGAGGATATTATTGCAATTGTAGCATTTGGATTTGAAGATACCTTTTGTGTTTGTGTGTGTGCAAGCATTCTGACCGACTGACACTGAGTGCATTTGGGAACAATGATGGGGTTTGGCAGAGACGAGACAGGAAGAGGGGAAGTTTGGGAATCGAATTGGCATCACGAAATGGCATTGAGGGTATAGATCTAGAAAGATAAAATGACTGTCTACCAATGATTGTCTACGAACGGCCTAGCGATCGGACAGTGGGGATCGCAGCAGTAGCGGCAGACGCAGCGCCTGGTCCGTCATCGCCCGTCGTCGTCGTGGACGCGGGTGGAGGATGTGGCTGCTGGCGCGACGAAGCACCGGATCCCCAGATGAGCGACATGCCCAGATTCCAGCCAGAGCTCGCCGTCGACGACGACTTTTCGTGCGACTCTCGCGCCTGGCTTGCCTGGCTGGCGGCCACTGCGGACCCCACGCCGCCATTCGTCGTGGCTGTCTTGTCCATCGCTGGCGGCGGCCCCTTGCCCAGCGTCGCGGGATTTGACGAGGGCAGCAGCGAGATCGTCTCCTGCTTTCGCGGTGGCCGCTCCAGGTGCGACATGCGCATGAAACTCCTCCCGTCGATGCCGCTTCCCGTCACCACGGGGCCCCGCGACGCACCCCTACCTCCCTCATTGTTCTTCCTCTTGGACGCCGAGGGAGAGGAAGACGCCGTGAGCGTCACGAGGAGGTTCTTGAGGTTGGGCAGCGTGTGCCGAATGTCGAGCACCGTGATGCCATGCGCATTCATCATCTGCTCGACATCCTTGTTGACGAGGAAGCACGCGTACTCGAATCGATACTGCTCGACGCCGCGCTGGTACAGAGGGAATGCACGGGGCCCCGACATGACGCTGATGCCATCCTCGACGACGGCACGGCTGCCTGCTGTCGCAATGGGATAGTGCACCGGCGTCTCAAGGTAGACGCTCAGCAGGCTCACAAGCTGGCCGACGAGTCCCAGCGCACTGCTGAGTGAGTCATCGTCGACGAGGGAAGCGGCGCTTTTGGATTTCGAGACTCGCTCTTCCTCGTCCGGCGTTCGATTCGGGAGGGGTATAGCGACGATGCTGAAGAGAAGCAAGGAGCCATCGACGAGGTCGATGGGGTAGATCAATTCGAGGTGGCGGAGCAGCGTCCCGCGACGAAAATGAGTTTGGTCGCCAACGTCATCGAGCTCTTTTTCCAGCGTGGTCAGGTGGGACTGACTCTCTTCAAATGCCCGTCGTTGCGTTGCCTGCACCCGCCGGGCCGTCTCGAGCCGTGCCCGCCGTCTATTGAGCGCTTCTCTGCGCTGGGCCAGGAGCCGGCGAGCTGTAATGTCGAGCGTCAGCGCTCATGGTACGCATACAGAGCAGCCATCGACAGACACTCACCCTCCTTGGCAGCCTCCTGCTCGTTGTCCCGGTCTGACTTGAGCATTTTTACGTGTTCCTCGTCCTCGTCCCTCCTCAGCTGCATCTGCAGCGGTCCGTCATTGGCGAGCAGCCGCTGGTCGGACCTCTTCCTCGCCTCGTCGAGCTGCGTCAGCACGAGAGTCACTTCGCGCTGGAGCTGGAGGAGCTGCAGCACGTCTTCGACCTCGTAACCCCGGACCAGGGCGCCTACCTTGAGCTTCTGCCTAATCTCGGCCTTTGCAGTCTTGATGTCTGCTTCTGTTCTCTCAGGGTCCTCTTGGCCGTGGCCTCCGTCTACCGGGGCAAGCGGGGTCGGAGAATCGACAATGTAGTAGCATATCTGGGTATCGGTGACTCTTCTTTGTGGCTGCTGCTTTGCGACAGCAACAGCGGCGGCCTCTGTCTCTGGAGCCTTGACAGCCTGCTGATCGTCGGAGGTGCGATCGGCCAGGACCTGCGCCAGGGGCGACTCGAGGCCGAGGAGGACGACATTGTCGGGCAGCTGCAGTGAGGGAGAAGCAAGCTGGTCGGCCTGGATGCTTTTGAGGCTCGACAGCTTAACGCGTCGCTGCCACACCTTCGTCCAGCCCTGTGCAGCCTCCTGTCCCTCGCTCACGTACGCTGGCGCATCCCGTCCCTTGCCCTTCTCTCCAGCTGCCGTCTTATCAGCTGCCTTGGCCCACAACGTCACCATGACTTCGTCCAACGATCCGACCTCATCCTGCTCTACGCTTGAGCAGAAGTCGAGGGCGGGAACGATCCCGAAGGGCGCCTGGCAGCTCGATGGCGCCCTTCCCCAGGCATGGTGCAGGCCAGCGTCGGTGCTCGCCGATGTCGCAAATATCCTCTCGCCTGCTCCACTAGCCGGAGAGAGCGAAACGAAACATTGCGACTCCCTCTGCTCGAGCAGCCTCCTGAGCCGGGGCGCATCCCAGGTGGCAGTCCACAAGTTTGGCGTCGATGCTTCCTCCTTGTATTCCTCCTGCCCTTCACCATCATCGCCCTCCTCCTTGACCCGGCTCGCCACATCATCATTGCCCTCTATCTCCTCGTCCTCCGCCCCCAGCGTCCTCTTCGAAGAAACGGAGCTCGCGCGTGCTCGCCCACCCGTGCTTCTTGCGCGCCTGACGCTCTTGCTGCTGGGTGTGCGCCGGAGCGTGGCATTGGTACTGATGGAGCTAAAGCTCGCCGTCGACGTCCGTCTCCTCGCCACGGGCCGATGCGGCGTGAGAACAAGGAGATCCTGCAGACTGTCCT
Source organism: Acaromyces ingoldii (assembly GCF_003144295.1). Lineage (NCBI taxonomy): Eukaryota > Fungi > Basidiomycota > Exobasidiomycetes > Exobasidiales > Cryptobasidiaceae > Acaromyces > Acaromyces ingoldii. The sequence goes on from NW_020290247.1 coordinate 952,402, forward strand.
TGGCCGGTGCCCCGCGCAAGTTCCGCACGAGGACCGTTGTCAGATGTCGGAGTCGGGGCTGGGTGGGGAGGAGCAAGAGGAAGGTGAGCTTTCTCTGGGTTGGCTAAATCTCTTTGTGAACGTAAAGGCAAAGTAACCCACTCGATCGTATGCTATCTGCTCTTGTCGCTCGCCAGGCGATGCCGATGTGCTTGCATGGCGGCTGTGCGCCATGGCAAAGCGCCCAGAGTGAGCCTTGGCAGGGGTGTCGTATTAGTCGTCGGTGTCGTTTCCCCCTTCCTTCTGGAGGGGCACAGGCCATGCCATTCGACGACGGGACCCAACACGTGAAATTCATACACTCACAGGCCCACGCGCGCAAAGAGAACAGGCTTTATTTCTAGGTGGAGGAAAGGTTAACCCCGCGTTCAAGAGGTGTTGCACACCTGGCACGCAAGGCGTGAACGAATCAAGACGATGGCGGTGGCGCTCCAGGATGGAGAGCTGCTCGAGATGAGGCAGCTCGTTGGCGGGCAGTGGTCAGAGCCGAATGGCTCCAGCTTCTTCTCCATAAGTGGGTGTCTGCCTACCAAACCGCTGTCTCGCATACTGAGCACTCCTCCGCAGACCCGTCGACTGGCGAGCCGCTGCAAGAACTCAAGAGCAGCTCCGAAGCCGACGTCGAGGCAGCCATCGACTCAGCACAGCAAGCGTTCCGGGACTTCTCCAAGATGGCTCCACGAAGACGGGCACGGATGCTGCTCGCCTTTGATGCGCTGCTCGAGAAGCACGCCGCGGACCTCGTTGCGCTCCTGGGCGACGAGACGGGCAAGCCTACCTGGGAAGCCGAAGCCGAGGTCAACTACGCCCGCACCTACTCGTGGTGGTATGTAGGAGAGGTGGAGCGGTCGGGTGCAGGGACCACGGTACCGTCGGCGACGGAGCCAGCCGGCGTCCAGACGTTCCTCACCATCAAGCAGCCCATTGGACCGGTGGCGCTGCTGCTTCCGTGGAACTTCCCCATAGTCCTCTGCGTACGCAAGGTCGTCAGTGCGCTTGCCGCAGGGTGTACATGCGTCATCAAGCCGTCGCCAGAGACGGTTCTGTGCACGCTCGCCGTTGTGCGCCTTCTCGAGCGCGCCGGCTTCACAGGCGGCATTGTCAACTGCGTCATCGCGTCTAACGACACGACACCCGAGGTGGGCAAGAAGCTGTGCGAGGATGCACGGATCAAAAAGGTGTCCTTTACCGGCTCCACGTCCGTCGGGCGGCTTATCATGGCCCAATGCGCGCCACGGCTCAAGAAGCTCACCCTCGAGCTCGGCGGGCTAGGCTGCCTCATCGTCTTCAGCGATGCCGACCTCCAGCTGGCCCTTGACGGTCTCATTGCCAATCGGCTGCGGCATGCGGGACAGACGTGCGTGGCCGCCCAGCGCGTCTTTGTCCACGCCTCGGTCTTTGACGACTTTCTCGCGCTCCTCGTGCGGCAGGTACAGGAGCGCATCGACAAACAGGCGCTCGGGCCACTCCAGACGGCGCGCGGCGCAGACAAGGCCATACGGCACATCGACGACGCCGTACGCCACGGAGCGACACGCATCGACTTTCGCTCTTCTGCTCGAACGCACGCATTCCAGGCCAGCGGCTTCTTTGTCGCGCCCGTCGTGCTGACGGGCTGCACGCGCGACATGCTCGTCTACCAGGAGGAGTCGTTTGCGCCCCTCTTCTGCCTCTCGACCTTTGACACCGAGCAGCAGGTCCTCGCGCGCGCCAACGACGAGACAGACATGGGCTTGTCGAGCTTCGTCTACTCGCGCGACCACGACCGGCTGTGGCGCATGTACGAGGGCCTCAACGTCGGCAACGTCGGCTTCAACACGGCCAATACGACGTCGGCCGAGATTCCGTTTGGGGGGCTGAACCAGTCCGGCCAGGGTAAAGAGGGCGGCATCGGCGCAGGCATGGACGAGTACCTCGTCACCAAGTCAGCCACAGTCAGGAGGACGTAGCAGCAATGTTCGCGACCATGGGTCACATATTGGGAGACTCGCTGTTTCCATGCATCTCCTTTAGCTTCCTAGCAGATATCACGCCGAGCTCTGCCTAAGAAGGTGCAGGAAGTATTGCACAAATGCTAGTTGAAGAGGTGATGGTAATGGTAGCAGCAGGAGTGGCAGCAGCCCTAAAGCTTCTCAAAGCCTGTCATAAATCGAATATACCTTTCCTGCAGTTTAGCTCGCAAGAAGTTGCGCTTTTTTAGGCTAAGATCGACTGGATCTCAGCTTCTTTCATGCCAAATGCCAAAAGCCAGTCGATCCACTCACGATTTTCCAGAAGGAGGAGAAGAAGAAGAAAGGGGAGAGACAATGCTGGGAGACGAGGAGAAGGACGCGCCCAGGAGGAAGCGGCAGCGGGTGCAGTACAGCTGCAGCGAGTGCCACCGGCGCAAGCAAAAGTGCGATCGCGGCGCACCGTGCGGCAGCTGCGTCGCCCGCAAGGCGCCCCACCTCTGCCTTGAGTACCGGCCGGGCTACGATGCGCTGAGCACCGACGGGCGCATCGCCCGGCTCGAGTCGGCCGTCGACAGCGGCATCGAACAGGTGCTGCAGCGCCTCGATGCGATTGCTGCTGGCCAGCGCGAGAGTAGGCCCGCCGCTTCAGCAGCCGGGCCCTCGTCGCCTGCGCGTTCGCAGCCCAGGCGCAAGCCCACCGGCGGTGCCCTCACCAACGGCAGCGATGCCAAGCATGAGGCCGATTTTGACCCGCTGCAGATGGTGACGCTCTCCTACGACGCGGCGCGCAATACCTATGCCTCGCTCCGTGCCCATCTCTATCCGGACCCTGCCGACGAGGCCGAGGAGGCGCATTTGGCCGAGACGAGCCGGTTGGCGGCGTCGGCCCAGACGCTCATCGACGACCTTCCCGCGTCGCCCGACCGTTCGTGTGCGCTAATTGAGCACTTTTACCTGACGGTGCGGGTTGCATCTACTGCTAATTTTCATGCCTGCATCACACAAGCTCACAATTCGTCTCCATCTTCTCTCTTTATTCCACACCTCCCCAGGTCAATCCGCTGCACATGGCGCTGCCCCGCAAGCGCCTCGAACCCGCGCTCAAGGCGCTTGTTCGAAACCGAGGGCGCATGGAGAGGAACCTACACCAATTTGCCATCCTCGCCGCCATTCTCTCCTTGGCCATCATCACGGCGCCCGTCGGCCTGCTCCGAGAGCCCAACGAGCCCGAGACGCGCTTCGCAGAGGCGAGGAGCCTCGTCGATGCCGTCCACCTCGCCCTGCTGACGGCCAGCACTTTTCAGAGCGATGATCTGGACAAGGTGGTGAGTACTGCCTGCACAAAGGATGTAATTGAGCATGATGCTGAGGCATTGTAATCCGTTCAGATGGCCTGGGTCCTTCTCTCGCGCGTCCACGGCATCGAGGAGCGCACCCAGAACGCCTGGGAGGCGGCCACCAGCGCACTGAGAAGTAGCTACGCCATGGGGTTGCACCGTGAACGGCCACAGGGCGCCAAGGCTAGAGGTAGCAGCAGCAGCGCAGCGCCGAGATCTGAGATGCTGATGGCATCGTCTGACGACGGCGACGGAAATGGCGATGGTGAAGACGAGGTCAGGCGGCAAGTGTGGGCCATGTGCCTCTTCCAAGAGAGGAGCCTCTCCCTCGCCCTCAACCGGCCCTCGATGGCGTCGGACGCCATGCACACTACAAGGCCACCGAAGGGCTACTCCAACGAGACCCGGGACCGCCTCGACTCCGACGAGACGAGGGTGCTGTCAAATGCCTACTACCATTCCCTCGCCCTTCTCATGGGTCGCGTCAACGATGTCGTGCAGCGGACCGACGGTCACTCCCTCTACGACCAGGCCGAGGCCATTGACGAAGAGATTGACGTCTTTCGACGGTCCATGGATCCCTTTCTGGGCCCCTTTTCGACCGACGTCAACGAGCTCGTCGAGGCGCCCACGCTCGCCAGCGAGATGCTCCACTGCCATCGCTGGGTTCTCCACGCCGAGCTGGATGCATTGCGCATCGCCCTGCACCGGCCCTTTCTCAGCCCAACCAGCGTGGGCTGCCGCCAGTCTCGTGCGGCCTCGATCCAGGCCTCTTGGGACAGCCTGGCTCGCCGGTCCAAGCTCGTCTTCACTTTCCAGAAAAGGTACGGGAGTGGGACCACGCCCAGGTCCTTTCTCGTCCTCATCAACCAGTCGCAGCGCTTCTCCATGGTCCTTGCGTGCTGCATCTCTCTGCTCATCAACCCGCGCGACGGCGATGCACTCAAGCTGAGGGAAGTCATTGGCCGGTACCTCGAACTCATGCCCAGGCGCACGTCGAGGTACATCCGTGAGGGAGATCACCGACGTATCCGGAGCCTGGAACGAGAGACGAGGATCCTCGAGCTATTTCTCGATCAGGCAGACCGGCTAGCTGCCCTCATACCCGACGATCCGTCTTCTTTGACGCCGCCCAAGGAGGGACAGCTACAGCAGCAGCAACAACAACAACAACAGCGAGCATCAATACAGTCACAGCCACTGACTGCTGGTTTTGATACATCGATGACGATGGATCAGACGAACGATGTGATCAAGGCATTCTTTAGCAGACCACCTCCAGCAAATTTCCAGCACAGCTCTGCACTCGCCGTCCCCACCGCGGCAACGAGACCGGTGCAACGAACGCAACAAGAGGAGCAAGAGTATAATCCGTTTGCCCTGCTCATGAGGGGCCAGGCGGACGAGGCGCAGCTCCAGTCTTCGCTCGTCGAGGCCCTCTGTGCTGGCATGAATTGGAGCACGCCTTCCTATTCTGCCTTTGGGCCGGGGACCTGACTTTCTCACCATTACTCACTATCCCCGATCTCTTTGCTTTGCCCTTTTACCCCTTACATCACGTAGCATGTACTCTTACACTACTGTCCTGTGCGATGCTCCTTGTTTATCTTGAGAATCTAGATTTGTATTGCACTCCACTCAGCCCAGCTTTTCGATGATCTCGCTTGACTTGGCCACGTAGCAGGAGTGCTCAAAGACGACGTCCAGCAGGATGTTGTGGACCTCCTCCTTTGGATCGGCCACGCCGTCGCGCATCACGACGATGCTGCAGAAGAAGTCAGCGTCAGTCAGATTGTTTCTATAATGCAGTTGTGCACTTCTCGACAACGTACCGGTAGTCCTTGTCGGTGGCATCCCTGACGGTGGAAAGCACCGCTCCCGATGTGGACACGCCGGCCAGGATAAGCGTGTCGATGCCCTTTGCCTTGAGCTGCTCATGGAGGTCCGTCGTCGAAAAGGCGCCCGTGCGCGTCTTTCGCACCTCAATCTCGCCCGCCAGCGGCTTGACCTCGTCCAGCACCTGCGTCGCGGGCTGGCTTTCGAGCACGCCGAGCTTCTCGGCGGACCCGCCCGCCCTCTCGGCGAGGCGACCAAACGCCTTGTTCGTTGGAGGGATCGCGGCAAAATCGGTCGCACTGAACGCGACACGCACAATCACGACGGTGCATCCCGTCCGGCGCGCCGCGGCCAGCATCGCCGTGATGGACGGAAGCAGATCCGTAGGCGGCGACGGCATGCGCGCAAAGACGAGTGGCTGAATGTCCATGACCACAAACGCAGTCTTGCGCGGGTCCAGCGCAGGCAGCGGTTCGGGGCCTTCTGTCGCCATCTTGTGTCTGTCGATTCTCTCTTACTTGGATCAATGTGTCTCGCAAGCACGTTACTTGAGTGGTGGCCCTTGCTTGCTTGCGCAACCTTGAGGGAGCCAAAGTAGCAGCAGCAGCGGTAGCACGCTGCCCCTAAATATATAACCCTGCGGCCAAGATTCTCCTTTCAGGCAGGCTAGCTGTCGCCGGTAATCACCGTCGTCATCAACAAATCGCCGAGGAAAGACTGCGGATGGCAGGCCGACGGCAGGCCACCCGCCAAAGATCCATATGCACGCATGCTCACCGTGTCTTCGTTCCCCTCGGCGCCCTTAGCGTCGAACCGTGCATGCCTCCGACCAAAGCCTGGCGCGACCGACTAAGCGCGAAAACACCCTTGGCTAGGCGCGCGCCCTGGGCCGATTATCGCCTGGGTCAGCCCGAATTTCGGCGCTGAATTTCCTCCCCCCCCCCCCTTCCCCGCAGGCAAGCTTATTTCTTGCTTGGGTCCCCGGTTCCATTGAGCTGCGCATCTCTCTTCTGTGACATGAGCTTCGCTATAAAGGTGTGGAAGGGGTAGAAGGGAAGCGTTGACTGGCCCTCCTGAGTGACGACGATGGAAAAGACCAACCACGGCGAGATGGCAGCGCACTCACACGAGAGTACGCCGAGCCCCACACCTACGGAGGTGCACCACGACAACCACGAGCATGGTCTGTCGTTCAAGCCCGCCGAAGATATCGAAAAAGGTGTGCCTGATGGTTCAAAGGGCGAACCGTTGAAAGGACAGCTGGGCGAGCCGGACAAGAGCGGCACCATTATCATTGGTTGGGAAAAGGACGACGATGAGAATCCCAAGAACTTTTCCTTTAAAAGACGATGGTACATCACTTGGATTGTTAGGTGAGCTAGCTTTCTATCGAAAAGCCAAGGGGCGATCGGGCTAATGGAGCTCAAAAGCTTGTATGGGATCCTGTCACCGCTCACCTCTTCGATGATCGCGCCGTGTACCGGTGTCATCAGCAAGAGCCTTGGCGTGACAAAGACTTTTGAGATGAACATGATGGTATCCGTTTACCTCTTGGGCTAGTGAGTCCGACTGCCTGTTTTCACATATAAATTAGGTCATCAAGTTGATCTGATTGCATCGCTGCTCAGCGTCGTTGGACCATTCTTCATCGGCCCTCTCTCGGAAGTCTATGGTCGCCGACCTGTGCTCATGGCAAGCAACGCCTTGTTCATTGCTTTCAACATCGGCTGTTCGCAAGCGAGGACTTTCGATGAGATGGTCGCCTTCCGGTTTCTTGCGGGTCTCGGCGGCGCAGGGCCCCTTTCAATTGGGAGCGGTGTGCTGGGCGACCTCTGGCGAGCCGAAGAAAGAGGCAAGGCAGCTGCTCTTTACTCGATCGGTCCCCTGCTCGGCCCATCGCTCGGTCCCATTGCGGGCGGTTTTCTTGCAGAAGCGCGAGGGGCAGACACCTACGGCAACGATACCTGGCGATGGACGTTTTACATTGTTATCATCGTCGGCACCATTTCCGCAACCGTCGGCTTCTTCCAGTTGCCCGAAACATACGGTCCCCTCCTCCTCGAACGCCGCGCTAGACGGCTGCGTGCACAAACGGGAAACGAAAAGATCCAGTCAGAGTACGACAAGAAGGAGACAACCCGACAAATCATCACCCGCGCGCTCGTCCGCCCCATCATCATGCTAACGACGCAGCCGATCATCCAAATTTTCACACTATACCAAGCTGTTCTCGTCGGCACTTTCTACATTCTGCTGGTCACCTTTACAAGAGTCTTTACCGAGACGTATCATGAATCAACGGGAATCGCCTCGCTCAATTTCCTGGCTCTCGCTCTAGGCGCCATTACAGGTGGGTCTGCTTATTTGGTCATGCTTGCAATGAATTGCTTTGGCTGACGAGTCGGTGCCACCTCCAAAGGGCGACAAATCGGCACGCAGCTCATGGACAAATACTACTGCATCCTAAAGGCTCGAAATGGTGGTGTTGCCAACCCCGAAATGCGGCTCGTCATTTTCTTTATCCCCGCCATCCTCATCCCATCTGGGATGCTCATCTATGGTTGGGCGTGAGCCTTCCCGTTACGTAGTTTTCCAGCAGCCCAATACTGACGCAGGCGTGGATCTTCCTTTCGCAAACAGAATTGAATACGCCGTCCACTGGATCGTGGCAGACATTGGCACCTTCATCTTCGCGATGGGCCTCATGTGTGTTGGCTTCGCCCTCAACGCCTATACCATCGACGTCTATCCCCTATACGCCGCTTCGGCGCTCGCTGTTACTAACTCTGTCCGTTCCGTCTTCGGGTTAGTTGTTCTTCAATCGCTTTTCAGCCATTGGGCGACGTCTTGCTGACACCTGTTGCATTTGCTCCAGCTTTGCCTTCCCTCTCTTCGCCGACGACATGTACGCCAAACTTGGCTACGGTAAGTCGGCTTCCTCTTTCTCCCTTCGTTCACCTTGCTGATGTCGGAGACCTTTACAGGCTGGGGCAGCTCGCTGCTGGCTCTCATTGCTTTTCTCCTCGGTGGACCAGGCGCCCTGGCGCTGTACCGCTACGGACCAAAGCTTCGCGCAATGTCGACCTACGCAGCCGGTGGTGCCGGCTCTGGACAATAATAGCACGGGTGTAGACGCCCCTCATAACATGCTGCTGTATTCACAAAGGAAAGGATATTACGAAAATACGAAGCGTACAAACAATCGATCATACCCCCATTTCCTTCATGAAGAGGAAGAACTCGCGCTTTCTTTGGCAGCATTGACGGCGCTGCTGCCAGCATTTTGGGCAGCTTGCCCAGGTGCAGGAAGCAATGCTTCTGCGACGGGGTCCTTTGTTGTTGAGTCACTGGTGCCCGTGAGAGCGTTGTCGCCGCAGTTGCACGAGTCCTTGAACGTGGGTTGGAGCGAGCCCAGGAGCTAGATGAACAAAAGCGAAATAGCCGCCAGTAAGCTTTATATATCTGCAAGTTGAGCTTTACAACAACTCACGAAGTCGAGCTGCGACTGGAGAAGCAGAACGGGTGAGGCAATTTCGGCAGGCATGAAGTCGAGTGCAAGCTGGAACAGGGCACAGCAGGCACCCGCCACTGAGAGTCGAATAATTATATCTCAATTGTGAGCAAGGCAGAGGAAGCGGGACGCACAAGAGACTCACGGTCATCCTCATTGGTGGGAATGGTGAATGAATTCGGCTCTTGCGGGTCCGCCGGGTAGGGGAAGAAGAATCGCTGACCTTCTCTTTCGCCATTGGCGCCAAATTGAACCGGGTGCTTGCCGTACTGCTTTGCCACCTGACCCACTACATCGAGGAGTGTGTAAGGCTGGGCGCGGCGGTACCAGTTGTCGGGGAAGCGTTCAGGAACGTGTCGGAAGCCACCAGGGGCAGTCGAGTCGGGAACGGCGCCAAAGAAGGTCGAGACAGAGTTTTCGTAGGCGTACGAAGCGTTGGGTGTCGTCACTTGAGTCGCATTGGCAAATGCTTCGTACACGAAGGACGAGGCGCCCCAGAGCAGGAATGCCTTTGGGCTGAAGTAAAATCGCGGGTTCTTCACAAGAAAAGGACATCAGTGCTTTGGAATATCAAAGACAGTCGCGCGCTCTTCTCACATTGGCCCTCGAGTCTTGGTAGCGAGCATATCGGTATTCGGCCATGACGGTCGCGTTGTAGATGGCATCTGGTCCGCCAAACTTCTTGGCATACGACTGCATGTCGGCGTACATTTCTCCCTGGAAGCTCCAGTTGTCGCCGTTGTTGAGGTAGAAGTCCCTCCTGGTGAGAGACGTGTCGCCCTCAAAAGAGTTGTGGTGCGCAATGCCACCTTCGTGCGAGATGAGCTCTTGCACTGCACCCAGCAGCGCGGTGCGGTCGTCTGTTCCGTTGAGCGAGACTTTGGTGGTGAGAAGGTCACCGTCGAGCGAGACGGCAATGGCGGCGAGGGCTGCGCCAAGGTCATAGTCGATGTTGTATCCCTCCTTCTGGCCGATGACGAGGTCCACTAGGGAGACGATGCCGTTACGTGGAAGGTAACCGTGGTTCGCCAGAGCGTTCATTCCTTTTTGAAATCATTAGAAACTCGCAAACGGTAAAGGTGGCAAGGATTGACAGACAACTCACCTGGGCACGGTCCCCTCTGGTCCGTAGGGCCTGGTGCTTGGAACAGATGGTCCTTGTCGTTGGGGTCAGGCGTCAATTTGGGAGCAGGACCGCCGTCGGCGGCCTGCCGTTTGTCCATTCTTTTGACGTAGTCGGCCAATCGAGTAGCTTCCTCCATGGCGAACTGGACGTCTCTCTTGCCCACGGGGTTGAAGCGGCCATTCGCAGTCATCTTCATGGATGGAAATGCCCATGTCGTCGTTGTCGCCACAGCGGCAATAGCCACGAGCAGATTGGAGAGTTGCATCTTCAAGCTGGAACGTCTTCAGGCAGGGAGAATGATGGACAGCTTCGACGAGGGAACAAGGTAGCTTGATATTCAAGTGCGCTCATTATATACACCGTCTGAGGCAGCTGTCGTGAAAAAGCAGAGTAAATTGGATCTCTTGGAGAAAGAAACCCCGTAGCGCCGAACCGTCCTCACATCGTCTACTCGACGCTCTTAGTCCTGCCCAGCGAACCCGGGAAAATCAAAGGACTGAAGGGCGACCAATCAGTCTCGTCCCGTTTTCAATCTGGGGAAAAAACCCTTTATTACTTCCGAGGCGTCGATGAGGCGGGGCCCCAAAGTCCATTAGGCCAACAGCGCTTCTCGAAGCCAGATTAAACTCAAGAGTCCGTGCCCTTCAAGTTGCAAGCAGACAACAACGCGCAAATGCAAACAAGTCAGTCGATCGCTTCGATTCTCTTTCTTGGACAGGAAAACGCAAGGACGCTAACGAGGGTTTAGCTTCGAAGTTCGGGCTTTGAAAATAAGACGATTCTTGCCCACTCTCTCTCCATTTGAGAGCATGCATCTTTCAGCAAGAACACAGAGGCAGGAACAGAGAGAGATCTTTAATGGGAACGGCAGCGGGGCAATCTGTAAGAGTTGTTGTCCTGACTTGCATCAGCAGCGTAGCACAGCAATATTCCTCGAGATCCGGGTGCGGCCTGTCTGGGCCCCGTCAGCAGTTCACACCGTCGACGAAGCAGCACAAAAGCGGGAGCAAAGTGTTGTTGATTCAGGCGTGTGAAACCGCTTGCTTTGATGACTTTCTCTATGATGAGTTGATGAGCTAATATGGTGTTGATAAGGCTACAGTGATGTCTAGGTTGCGCTTGTGTGGAAATCGTTCGTGTGGTCGCTTGTTCGGTGCGTTGCGTATCGAGATAATGGTAAAAATGAAAAGGTATCGCTTGGCATTACGGTGCTGGAGGGGATCTTAGCATTCAATGCACCCTCTTCAATGTAGGCACGATATCTGGCTTGATGACTTACAGGTCTCGGTGAGAGAGCCGTGTGCATGGTTGGGTGCTCGTGGTGCGAAAGAAGAATGAGTTGCCTGGGTTCTACAGAGCCCCAGGTTGGTCCCTCTCTTCCTCCGGTCCGGTGCCTCTGCTCTGCCATTCCTTGGAAGCTTGTTGGTGGTGTTGATGGGTAAGGGCGCCCTGACGCTCTTCTTCACCGGGTCTGGAAGCTTCTGCATGGAAAGGACGAAGTGGACCGGCGTGGCTGCTCGTGGGCATGTTACGATACGACTCGCCAGTACCGACATGTGCAGCGGGGTCAGACATGCCTGAGCTTGATAAGCCGGCTCGATTTTCATCCTGGCTGCTGCCCTGACCAGTACTTGAAGTGACGCCCGCAGAGTCAAGATGAAACCCAGGGTAAGGACCGGCTCCGAGTCCGGCCGATGAGAAAGCTCTATTTCGATGCGTCATTGGGTTCCAGCCGGGCTGGTAAAGTCCGACTGCGTGCTGGGTGCCGACGTGGGGAGAGGCAACCACAGCTTGGTTGAAGGGAACAGGGTCGCTATTGCTATGATTATGACGCACTCCGTGGCTTCCTCGGACATCGATGCCCCCCGTTAAGCCACTAACGTCGCTGCTGGACCGTTGATGATGGTCGCTGCGTTGGCTCTGTACTCTGCTTGAGCCAATGCCGCGAAAGGACACTAAGTCAGTACGACTGCGAGGACTCTCGGCAAGAGCAGGTCCCTGTGTGCTTCCGCTACTGCCGGGATTAGAAGTGAAGCGAGGGGTTAGAGGAGGAGGAGGCATGTTGTGCTGCACCCGACGAGGATCGCCGACGAGGTGGCCCTCCGAGCTGCGACGACGGCGATCGGCACGTTCAAGAACGAAGATGACTCGACCGGAGTGCTCAGGCAAGACCTCGGGATGTGTGCGCGACGAAGCGGGAGCGGAGCTTTCAGATGTTACTCCAGGGGTCTGGGGAACAAGGAATGATACGTTTCGCTGAGAAAGGCGGCGGCCACGAGAGGAGACGGTAGCAGCCCTTGCTGGGCGACCTCGCCGACCGCGTTGACTTTCCACAGGACCTGATTCACCCAATTTCGAGACTTCGTCAGCAATCTGCATGGGAGGAAGTGAGAAGTGCGCTGGCGACGGTGAGGGATCGGAAGTTGCAAGGGGCCGACCAAGCATGAGACCGAGGCTGGAGCTCGGAGTAGCACGGCTGGGGCTCGAGGCAGGTGGGTTTGGACGTGTTTGTGCGCCCGTCTGGGAGAAGGGAACGTTGCTTACCGAGGCCCGCCGACTTTCCAGGACAAGGGGAGGTGGTGCAGGTGGGGTGTAGAAGCGAGCAGACGGGCTGATTTGGGCTCCAGCCGCGGTTCCACCATCGCCCGGGCGTGAGGACTGCAACAGCCGCTGCGAGCTTCCTGCGGCAGGATCACCAGGAGTGCTTTGTGTCCTCTGTTTCGTCTTCTTCTCACCTGGTGCCGCTCTTTTTAAGCCAGAATTGATTCGACGAGCTGCTGCAGACCTGGTCGAGGGTGCCGGCTCTTCTGTTCGCGAATAGAGGAGGCGGGTTATACCAGGAGACTGGGCACTACTACCACTACTACTACCACCAGGACCAATGTCAAGCTGCGAGGCATGAGAATAAGTGAAACGCGGGCCTGTGCTTTGATCCATTGCTTCGTGAGCCTGGCTGTCGAATACAGGATTACCGCGACCAGGTCCATGTCCTTCCCCTGTCCAGAGCTCCTGTCCCTTTGCCAGTTCAGTAGCACCCTCCGGGCCTACACCGGGTTGTATGTTGGGTCGCACCGGAGAAAGCTCGACAAAGGGTACAGAAGACTGTCCCATGGCCTGGTCCGGCCCCATGCCCCTTCCAGGTCCATATCCTTGATTCGACTGCGAAGGCAGGCCGGCCTGACCCTGACCCTGACCCTGGCCCTGATCAGCCTGCCAACGTAGCTCGTCCCTTCGCATTTCGACTTTGCTGACGTGCTGGCCGGGCAACACTGCAAGCCCGATTCTCCTCCTGGTCCTGTCTTGGTATTCGTGGCGATTGTGGTTCACTCCAGCGAAGTCGCCGTTGCTGGCATCTGCTTCGCCTTGCCGGACCTCCACTGCTTCGCTGAGGATGATGTTGCACCCGCTGTCGACGCACGCAAATCTGCCCTCGAACAGCCGTCCGTCTCGAATGGTGATCCTCACTGCCCGGTCGACAAAGTCGCTCTCGATCCTCTCGGCAGCTCGAGAGGATCTGATGTCGTCCGGCCGAAGGTTTGGCGGCTGATACATTTCCTATGTTTTCCTCCTCCTCCTCCTCCTCCTCCTCCTCCTCCAGTCCAGTCCCTCCTAGAGTTCCTCCGTCTCCCTCGCTCCCTCTTCCTCTGCACCCCTTCTCCACCACCTCCTCCTTACTCCTTGACCTAGCTCGGCACCTGCTCAGCAGCAGGCCGCGAGTCCAAGCAAGGCAATCGCAGCAGCAAACAGCGGCAGCAGCAGCTCGACGTACACCAGACAGCAAGCAGCGAAGCAAGCAGCCTGCGAGAGCGCGCGGAATGTGCATTTCTAATCACGCAACGACGGCCTTTGACGCGCCTGGCCGAATCCCGACATTGCTAAGCAAGAAGCCAAAGAAGCTCGCCCACCCAAGGCGGAAAATGGGCTGACAGTACGTGATCGCCACCTTGTTGGACCAACTCACACCCACACACGCCATCGACAACCATGTCGGTCCTTGGCCGTTCTTCCCTGGCCGCGACTCGCGCCCCGATGGCGGCGGCTTGGCGACGGACAGCGAGCAAGAGCAAGGCCGCCACTAGCAGCAGCAGCAGCGTGACCTCGAGCAGCTGCTTCTCCACCTCGTCTGCCGCTCGCAAGCCGCCAACGGGGGTCCTGCTCATGAACATGGGCGGGCCTTCGACGCTTGACGAGGTCGGCGACTTTCTCTCGCGCCTCTTTCACGACCGCGACCTGATCCAACTCCCGTTCCAGTCGACGCTGGCGCCGCTCATTGCCAAGCGGCGCACGCCCAAGATTGTCGAGCAGTACGACAAGATTGGCGGTGGCAGCCCCATCCTGCGATGGACCCGGAGCCAGGGTGCGGCCATGGCCAAGATGCTCGACGAGCTGCACCCGTCGACGGCGCCCCACAAGGCCTACACGGCTTTCCGCTATGCGCGGCCGCTGACGGGCGAGGCGCTCGACGAGATGCGCGCCGACGGCGTCGAGCGCGCCGTGGCATTCACCCAGTACCCGCAGTACAGCTGCTCGACGACGGGCAGCAGCCTCAACGAGCTCTTTCGCGAGATCCAGCGGAGAAAGGCAGCCGACAGCGGCGCACCAGAGGCCAATATCCAGTGGAGCGTCATTGACCGCTGGCCCACTCACCCAGGTCTCGTGCAGGTGAGTGAAAAGGATCAAGGCGCAATCGGCTTCTTGGCGTCACACCCCCTCTTCTCGATTCAGACTGCTGACAGTTTCCAACTTCTAAATCAAAGGCATTCACCAACCGACTCCAGGCTGCGCTCAACACGTACCCGGCCGAGGAGCGGCACAAGGTGCCCATCATGTTCTCGGCCCACTCGCTGCCCATGCAGATTGTCTCTGGCCGCGGCGACCCCTACCCGGCCGAAGTGGCCGCCACCGTGGCGGCCGTCATGACCAAGCTTGGCTGGTCGAACCCGTACCGGGTGACGTGGCAGTCGCAGGTCGGGCCCTCGGCCTGGCTCGGGCCCCAGACGAGCGACACCGTCAAGGGCTGGGCAAAGCAGGGCTACAAGGACCTCGTCGTCGTGCCCATTGCCTTTACCCAGGACCACATCGAGACGCTGTACGAGCTCGACATTGAGCTGCACGAAGAGGCAGAAGAGGTGCGTGTTGCGCAGGCTCGTCATCATCGCTTGTGTCTTGAGACGAGACGAGAAGAGAGCGTGGCTGGCTGACACACTATACATGCGGTGTTTACAGCACGGCATCCGGCTCAAGCGCGCAGAGTCGCTCAACGACGAGCCGACGTTCCTCCGTGCACTTGCAGACATTACCGCCGCCCACCTCGACTCGCTCGCTCTCACAGGCCCAGGAAGCAGCAGCAGCAGCAGCAGCAGCAGCACCGTCGGGCCCCACGTCTGGGCGCAGGGAAACACATCGAGGCAGATGCAGCTGCGGTGCCCCGGGTGTGTGAACCCCGTCTGTGGCGAGCAGAAGCGCTTCTTTGCAGACAACACCATGGGTGTGGGCGAGGATGCGCTGCGGTGAAGAAGAAGAAGAAGCGTCGTTGATATATTCGTTTTAAAAAGCCTGGCTAGGGCAAGGAAGCCCTCTCCGTTGTTGTATCTACATTGTCACATGCTTGCTCCCCAGTGGCTCTCTAATCTCAATGTGAAGTCACCGCAAGCGGCTTGAGTGACTCGTGATTCGCCAACGCCCTAAAGAGCCGCCTCCATTCGAGCGGATCGCCCTTGCTCCTCCGCATCAGCACGTACGTCTTGGCCACCCTGCTCTCGCTGTCTTCATCCTCCAGGACGGGACTGCCGTTGCGCGTAATCTCGGCCACGCGCACCTCGCCCTGGAGTAGGCACTTGCGCCGGTCCATCGTCCGCACGCGGATCCTCGCACCTCTGCTCCCGACCAGTGCGGCGCTGCTGCTGCTGCTACCTGTTGTGCCTCTGGCCGCCGCCGCCGCTGCTGGTGCTGCTGCACCGTCGCTCATCTCGACGTCTTCCATCATCGAATCATCATCGCCCTCTGCCTCTTCAGCAATGTCGTGCCCACCATGCGCCTCGTCCTCCTCTTCATCGCCCCGGAAGCCGAGCGGCGCGGCATGATAGACGATCGAGAGCTCGGCGAGGATGCCCACGATGCGCTGCACAACGTCTGACGGTGGTGCGCTGCAAAAGAGGCGCGTCAGGTGCGGGCTGAACCTCGCCGTGCCCCCGGCGACGGCGGACCACTGCGTCATGTGGTTCATGGCTTGGGTAAACTGGCTGCTGGCGGCGCCTGCCACGAGGCCTGCGCCGTCGGCTGCGCTCGCAGGAGGGACATTGTCTCTGCGAGCCGACACCTGCTGCGACATGGCCAGGTGCCGCGCATTCGTCGTCGTCGTCGTCGCCGCCCTCCCTCGCCCGTTGCCCAATGCAGGATGAGCTGATGAAGGGGGCAGCCGCTCATCAAAGCTCTGCAGGCCCGGTCCGAACGCCTCGGGCTGGGTCAATGAGATGTTCTCGGGGACGGGTGCTCGTCTTCCATCGGAGTGCAGGCCAAAGTCCATGTCGCCCGAAACGATGAGGCCGTGGAGCAGGCGCTCGGCGAGCGTGACGGGATCAGAACGAAGCGAGTTGGGTCTGCGGAACCAGCGGTGCTCCTTGATGGCTGCAATTGTGTACCGCTTGTCTGGGTCGACGCACAGCATGTGTCGCACAAGCGCTGGTGGAAGGAGAAGCATGAGCAGCGATCAGACACCAAAGCGGGTTCTAAACTCACAGAGCGCATCGTCTGGGATCCTTGGCCACGGATCATAGGATTGGCCGCGAGTGTATGCGACAAATTCTGCGCTCCTCCGCGTCGGCTCGTCCCACGGTGTATTTCCCACCAAGAGGGCAAAGAGGACGACACCGGTGCTCCAGACATCGGCTTGCTCACCCCGGTATGGGTTGCCGTTCATCTCTGGTGCAATGTAGGGCAGGCTTCCACAAGCACCCTTGAGCTGGCGCTCCTTTCCCTTGTACCTGTACACGCTGCACAGGCCAAAGTCGGCCAGCTTGAGGCACCCATCGGCGTCTAGGAGCAGGTTCTCGGGCTTGACGTCGCGGTGCGCCACGCCCTGTGAGTGGATATACTCGAGTCCATCGATGAGCTGGGAGAAGTAGAAATGCGCTGTGTCCTCGTCCAGGCCCACGTCGGGGGCTGTTGGTGAGTTGCGTGTGTGAGTAACCTGTACATGTTGTGGCCCTGCCCTCCCTAAGAAAGATTCACGCACCGATCTTGTCAAAGAGATCACCACCAGCGCCTAGTTCAAGGACCATGTAAAGGCCCGGGACATAGTTGGAGGTCCTCGATTCCCCGGGCATAAATTCGTCGACGGCCAGGAATTCAAGGACGTTCTTGTGCTTGAGGACATTGTGAATCTGCACCTCCTTCTTGAGCGCCGCTCGATCGGGGGCGTGCTGTGGGTGAAGCGTCTGCGACGAGGGCTTGGCGTACGAGACGACCTTGATGGCAGCGACCTTGTGCCTGACATTGGCTGCCGTGATGGCTCGAAACACGCGCGAGAAGCCTCCGCCGCCGATGTGCTGCACGATCCGGTATTCCTTGATCTCGGGATACGATAGGCCCGTCGAAGAAGTCGGCGCCTGACTCGGTAATCCCGGCATGGCCTCTTCTTGTCTCTCGGAGAGGTGTGTGTGTGTGTAAGCTTTGTCCGGCTCGAAGGAAAAGTGTTGGTTGCTCAGCACCACTTTTGAGTCGCGTCAATCAATCAAACAATTTCGGCGACGCGCGCCTCTCACTCTCGAGAATAAAAATCACAAGTGTATTTTGTAGGCTTTGCACGTGGAGAAGTGTTGGTTGCTGCCAGGGCTCCACCGTCCAGCTTCGGTCCTTCAGAAGACTCGACAGTGATTCATGGCCAACGCATCCCCAGGGCAAGGATGTGGAGCGCTCATCGGCGAGTCGATGAGCAAGACACAGCGCTGATCGCCGCCTCAGCCCCGGACGAGAAAGATGAGGAGTGGAGAGAGACTTCGCTCACGCCCTCTTCAACCTCCTCGTCGGACGGGGTGAGCGACGACGAGATGGTGTGTCTATCAACAGGGCGAAGGAGGCGCCGAGGGCAAGGCAGGGGTGCAGCACAAGCTGGCGGCAGATCGCGAGGAAACGTAAACGGAACAGGATTGCCGAAGGGAAGACCGAGAAAGTACCCGTCCGCAGTCAAGACGGATAAGATCATCGCGATGGTAGAGCTCGAGAGCAAAGGAGACAGTGGAGGCGAGCAAGCGAAGGGAGACGTGATCATCGTGGAGGAATGGAGCGATGACGGCCTGTCCACACCACCATTACCCGGTGACTCACGTCGTACCGTCAAGGTCAAAGTAGAGGACGGAGAAGACCACAGGAGAGACGAGGGGGCAGCTGCTGAAGAGGCAAGACTGGAAGACATTGCAGCGCGAGAAGAAGACGGGGCACGAGTCGAAGACAGATGGCAAAAAGAACGTCGCAGGGCGGAGGAGGAAAGGCGGGAGAGATTAAAGAGGGAACAGGAGGAAGAGGAAGCTCTTTTGCGGGAAGAGCAAAAGATGCTCGAGCAGCTCTTGTCGGAAGGAGACGATGGTGATCTTTCTGTCTGCTCAGATGACGACGACTACTATGAAAGAAAGCGCCAGGAGCGTCTTCGGAGGAACGCCAAGATGCTCGCCTTCTTGAATGAGGACTTGCCACCCTCTTTACCGCAGACGGAAAGGCCCACCTCCCGAGTCCAAGCGTCCAAAGGCCGGGTCCATTCATTCAGAACCTTTAAAGATGGGACCACGACTGCGATTCCTAGAGCTGGACAGACGTTCGAGCTAGCATACATTGCTATCCCTGTCCTCCGAGAACGCAGTCGCTCTTCTTACATTCATTGGCACGACCCCTTACCGGAACCAGACGAGGGTCACAAGCCCACAAAGAAGGCAATCTCACCCGAACCAGCCAAAGGCGTCTCGCCAGGACCACCCAGAGGTTTTCGAAAGGGCCCTGCCGGAGACGGTCTCGATGGCGATGGGACGAGCTGCCACCAGTGCCGCCGAAAGACACTGGACGAAAAGATGCGATGCCGAAACCACGAGAATGGCCAGGTGTGTCCACTCTTCTACTGCAGGCGATGCCTCCGGAAGCGCTATGGGATCGTCGATGAGTGGGATCCAGAGTCTCGAGATTGGACGTGCCCTCGGTGCCTTGCCTACTGCAACTGCTCGTGAGTCCATCAGGTACTGATACGGTTCAGGTCTGAAAGTCACAATGCTGAATTGAACCCCTCTCGAATAAGCTTGTGCCTGTTGCGCGCTGGCCTCGGTCATTACATCCGACCAAACCAGTTCAATAGCATCTTCGATGACGACGGTCGTCAGAAGTTCCCGAGTGTCAAGCACTTTCTCGACAGCCTCTCTCCCGACGGCGCCCTCAAGATTGGCCCTGGAGGGATCTGCGCAGCGGATTCAAGCAGGAAACGGAAAGGGAAGCCAAAGAAGCCCGAGCCAGCAACAGATACCCAAGCCGAGCGGGAAGACGACAACGACGGCGCTATTGTGGAGAAGCTGGCCGGAAGCCGAGGTCGGCCAAAGAGAACAGCCGCTTCTCTGTCGTCGTCCAACCTCGCGGCACAGCCATCGAGGCCGACTAAGAGGCGTAAGATCACGGTCAAGGTGAATAAATCACCAAGAAAGACTGAAGTCAAGGAGCGCAAAGATAGGGTCGTCCGAGGCAACGGCTCCGTCTTAGCAGGCACAAACGAGGACGCGGACGTGGCTGCAGCGCCACCGAAGCACGAAAAAGACGACGCAGAGCTTGGCAATCTGTCGAGCGACCTGTCAGATTTGACCGACTCCGAGAACGAAAGCCAACTCCTTCCTGGTCAAGACAGAGGCGCTGAGCCTGGCGAGCTCAATGCAAGCCTCGAAGCCCTTTCCCATATGCCGACGCTGGCAATGGATGGGCATTCCTCAGCAACATCTTTCTCGCCTTGGAGACTCAACCAGCCAGAAGTGAACGCAGTACCCTACCCTGGAGAACATCCTTGGAGGCCTCCGATGTCGCCGCTGCACAAAAATCCTTCCGCGTTGCAGCGCCCTTATTCGTCCGATCCGATGCAAGTGGACTCTGGAAGCGGCTACGACGAGCCTGCAAACGGTTCTGGCATCATGGCTCTAGGAGCTCTAGAGCATCTGACGTCCGCCGATCTCTTCTAATCGACGCTTATTTCCCCCTTCTGTGCAGCAGCTTCCGTTTTTTCCCCATTTGTATCCATAGCAACCAATGCAAGCATTTGACATTGCACTAATTGAACATTATGAGCTGCTCCATCGCAAAGTTGAACAAACTGTTCCGGCTTCGGTGACTCTTGTCTTCTCCACTTAGCGTTGTCGTTAGGCAACGGTGAAGGCCAAAAATAGTCAGTCGAGAGGCATTGTTTGTAAGATTCACGTTCTTGACACATTTCTACAGCTCTGCTTTCGCAGCAGTATAAGTCGACCTTAATCGAGAGAACCGAAAGTAGGACAATTGAAGAAGAGAGTGAAGAGAGAAGATTTTTGAAGAGAAGAAGTGAGGAAGAGAAGGGAGAGAAAGAGCGTGACGAGGACTTTCTTGGCCATCGTTTTGCTTTTCTCGCCAGCTTAGTTACATCGAAAATTTGAAGCCGAGTCTCGTTCCCATTTGCCGTCTTTGCCGTTGCAATCGCCCTGCCCCTTTCCACTTAGCACCTTCCACGGTGCACTTGTTCGCCCTCGATGATCAATTTACTTCAGTGTCGCCTTCGGTTGTCCTTTAGGACGCCGAGCCGGCAGATGTGCTGGACCGCTGCATCGTGTGAGGCCTTGCGCCTGCTGCTTGCCTGCTGAACCTCCTCGAAGGCAACGAGAAGGAACCAAGGGTCGAGTCGCTCTCAGCCTCGGCCTGTTCCGCGTCCTCAAACGAGGCGAGGTACTCGGCCGGCTCGTCGTCCTCAGGCGTGCATGACAAGACGTCGCCCCAGAAGAGGATCTGGGCCTCCGATGTGAGCGGCATTGCTCCCGTCTTCGAGGACGACGACGAGGGCGAGGAAACGGGGGCTGAGCCCGTGTCCGTAGCTGCAGCTGCGGCTGCAGCACTTTCTTCACGACGCCTTTGCGCTCTCATTCGCTGCCGGTAGGATATGCGAGGCGGTGGAGGGAGCGAAAAAGACCGATCTTTGTTCAACGATTCGTTCTTCCCCGTACGCCCGGCGTGCTCGGACTCGAGCCGACGAAGCTCGTTGCATTTCTCGACCAGATCGGGCACGATGGGACTCGGCATCAACGGGGGTGGAGAAGGAGGTCGAGTGGAGCCTTCTGCTTGACCGGCCTCGTCCAAGGGCAGCTGGAGATGCGTCAGCGAGGCCTCGTCGGCTTGTGCAGCAGCAGAAGCATTGAGCGAGGGCGACGAGGGAAGAGAGGTCGACGGAGAAGGTAGCAGACCGCTGTGCTGCTGTTCGCGGCTGATCGCGCTGCGGCGATTGCGGCGTTGCCGAGACACGTTTAGCTCCTTGTTCACGGCCAGCGGCAGCAGGATGTAGAGCATCACCGAAAAGACTGATGTGCATGAGAAAGGGGACGAGGGAGAGGGCTCAGCTGGTTCTACTCCTCGATCGAGTTTCGTTCTGTCAACTCACAGAACCAGGCAACGACAGGATAGCGACAGATAAAGATGACGGGGCTCATTGGATCGACGAAGCGGAGCACTAAGTTGGGCAGCCAATGGCCCAACGTTATGAAGCCGATGACGACAGACATGATGGAGTCGATGAGACGGATCTCACGTAAGATTTCCACCCGTTTGTTCCCTCCCGTTTTATTCATCGTCTGGCCCAGGTCTACCACAATTGCCGTGGTGGTAGCCGGCAAATGCTTGTCCTTGTCTTGTGCTGTCGAACGGTGCGAGCCGGTGGTCGAGAGCGGAATCTCCTCCACGAGAAGCAGCTTTTGGCGCTGAGTGTGCGCGGCATACGCGCTGATGCCAAAGCCAAGGGAGATGAGGCCGGATACAACAAAGAGGATGACAATCCCGGACTCGCGAAATACTGTGAGGACGACAAGCAGTGTACGAGGGGGTGTATTAGGAACGCCAAAAAAAAGGATTCGAGAGACGCTACTACTCAACCAATCCACATGGGTCCGTCGAGCTTGTCTTGGTGGTTAATCTCGAACATCTGTGCGAGTATGACAGCGCATGCGTAAGCCTCGGCTGTGATGGCGAGAGCAAAGAAGTAGAGGACGGGCTTTCTGTACGTCTGAAGGAACTTGTCGGTGCATGTCACCTGCATGCGCTTGACAATTTGTATGAGGTGAAAAGCGCTGCTGACCATCAGCAGGTTGTTGAAGGCCAAAGTGAAGACGACATATTGCCATTTGTAGACATCCGAGTCTTTCAACGTGGGCGAGATGGCCTTGCTCCAGATCAAATCTCCAATGATCGCCGCAAGGGTGAGAGAGTTTGCGACCAGGATAAACACCGACCATTTGATCCACCGTGGCTCAGCAGCTAATCCGCCCGTTTGTTCATGGCTGCAAATGCGTGCAATGTGAGGACACTTGTAGCTCTGCTGAGACTGCTCTGGGACGCTCACATCCAGACCATGCCGATGGCGCATCCGCAGATGAAGACCACGACGCACCAGCCCGTCACCTGCAATTAGTGACGACGGGTAGGCAGGATTGTGTCAAAATAATGGACGAGACAAAAGCGTCACTCGGACCTACTGAGAGACCAGTTGACAGCGTCTCGTTACTGTCCATGTTGCTACTTCTCGTTGTTTTCTATGAGCGGCGGGTCTGTTCTGCTGGTCGTTGTATGATGACAGGAGAGAAATGAAAACGAGGGACGAGCGCTCGTTTGCTGCGCACCGGACCTTGTTGTCAGTGGTAATGACCCAGAGTTCACCCTGGAAGGTAGAAGTCTCGCGGCCAGCGGCACGTTCCATGTCCTTTTTGGCAGTCACGGTGGGGGGACACGCCTTGTTTGCCCGTCCTCGCACCTGCTGATGAAGCGACGAGAGGATGGACGCCGCGCCGCGCCGCGGTGTAGGCGCTGAGGTTTGCCGTCCACGCCTCCTTTGCCTTCTCTGCTTCCGTGGGTTTCCCTCCCACTTTCACACGACGACGTGCGGTAGATCTTCTTCACATCTTGTCTAGAGATACACACAGCTTTGGTATCAACCACAGTCATGCTGTGCTCCTTGCCTGCCAACCAGCTGGCAATGTCTATTTGAGAGAGGTCCTCAGCCAGATGTTCGTCCGTCCTCAACCCCCGTTTCTTACTCCGCAGAGGGTTGCCGAAGCAAAACAGCCCCGTCGCTACTTTAATTCTCGGCTTGCCCACCATGTTGGTCTCAGATCGGACGGTGCACACATGGCTTCTCTAAAAATCCCAAAAGTGACAACGTCGCGTGACAAAGTCGCACGACGGGAAGAAAGTGTGATGCTCGACGCGTCTCTTTGCGCGCCCGCGCGCCCTCTTTCGATGTACGCGCGCGCGAGCAGAGGAAAAATACAAAAAAGTTGGCTGGGCTGGGAAAAGTGACACAAGCGAGGGGGAAGGGGTGCGCGAGACACGTCCTTGCCTTTCTCGTGTATAGAGCTCGCAGCCTGTCGAGGGAGGCTACCGTTTCCGTCCCATCTTCTCCTTGTCCTCCAGCATCGCAGCCTCCCTCCATCTCCCTTCCTCCTTCCTTCTCTCACTTTCTCACGACTCTCTTTCATCATCGTAAGCGACATCACCTGAACACAATGCCCACCACTCGGGCGTTGAGCGCGCGGCTGCCTCTCGCTTCTGACGGGCACGACGACGCCGACGTTGATCCAAAAGCCGCTCTCAAGTTGGCTTTGCCCGGCAAGCAACCATTCCAGCCGCGAACATGCTCGTCACCCCTGCCATTTGACATGCAATCGACCTGCTCCGGCGTCAGCAGTGGGAGCAGCACGCGTCCGACTCGGCGACGTGCACCATCCTGGTCGACATCGTCCTCGGCCAAGAGCGGCTACTCTGCTCGGCGATCTTTTGCTTCCTCTTCCTCGTGCGTCAAGTCGACGCTTTCGGGCGACGACGATTCGCAGGAAAGCGAGGAAGACGAAGACGATGACGAACGTGCGCGCCTCGGCGGATGCGTCTTCGCGTCCGAGGCCCTCAAGAGGCGAGACGACAGCAACAAGGAGAATATCGCGCCGATCCGCGCATTCATCACGCAGCAGCACCGGCTTCTCCAGCAGCGCCTCGAACAGGAGGAGGGCGTTGCGAGACGGACGCGCGCAAGGACAGCGACGCCCATGTCGACGCGCTCCTCGACACCCCTCAGCTTGCCTCCGCGACGCGTCCCTTCTCCCTCGTCCTCCTCTTCTTTGTCTTCTCGCGCCTCCTCCTCTTCCTCTTCTTCTTCTTCTTCTTTGCGCACGTTCCGCAGAACTGTAAGCTCGCCCACTGTCTCGTTGAGCCCTCGAAAGCGGGTGCGAGGTGCGGCTGATGAGCAGCAGTGCAGCTCACCGTCAACGCGTGCTCGCTTCGAGTCGATGGCGCCAGTGACGCCCGGCTCGGACGAAGCTCAGGATAGCGCCAGCAGCTACATCTCGAGCCAATGCACCTCTATCTTTGACGTTGACATTGAGTCGCAGGAGAGCAGCCTCTCCTCGAGTTTTTCACGAGCGACGAGCCCGGCTCTTACCGAGGCTGAGGAAGTCGAGGTGACCAAGAAAGAGGATGAAGGCACGTCATCATCGCCCGTCAGGACGAGCAGCAACAGTAACGTCTTTGCCCATGCTCGCGCGCTACTCAAATACGGTGTCTCGTCATCTTTCGACAGCAGCAGCTGCGGTAAGGATAGCAGTGGCGACAAGAGCAACAACGTCGTTCAAGTTGTTGGCCGGGAAAAGGAAAGGGGTGCGCTGCAACGCTTCCTTCACCGTCGCTTCCACCTCTTTCCTCACCTCGAACACTCTGCATCTCCTCAGGGCGAGAGTCTCGCCGACGACCTCGACGGCGCCCAAGACTCGGGCTGTCTCTATGTATGCGGCTTGCCGGGCACCGGAAAGACGGCTCTCGTTCGATCCATCTTATCGGACGTCGCGGCAGCCAACTTTGGCAAGAGAGGACCTCGAATGGCCTTTGTCAATTGCATGTCGGCCTCGCAACCCAGACTCGTCTTCAACTTGGTTCTGCAAGCGCTTGGCGAGAAGATGCAGCCAGACGACGTCGAAGCAGAGAAGAGACTGCAGACTCTCATCAAGGATCCTTCTCAGCGCATTCTCATTGTCCTCGATGAGATCGACCACCTGCTCCGTAGCCGCGCCCATCAGAATGTCCTCTACCGCCTCTTCTCCTGGGGCGCTCTCTCTCCGCCCGCCTCGTCTTCAGGCACTGGTAACTCGATGGGCACCTGCGGCGTTGTGGGCATTGCCAACTCGCTGGACCTCACCGAGCGCTTCGTCCCTCTGCTCGCCAGCAAGGGGGCTGCCCCCGCGGTGCTCCACTTCCGTCCCTTTGAGGCAAAGGAAATCATGTCGGTCGTTCGCGCCCGTCTGGCAGGCCTCAAGGGGCGGTACGACGTCGATGAGGACCAACTGCGCGAGGAGGACGACATCATCGTAGAGGACGGAGAGGAGCCTCCGCTTCCCCTCTTTGTGCCTGCCGCACTGGAGCTGGCTTCCAAAAAGATTGCGGCAGCGACGGGCGACGTCCGAAAGGCGCTCGATACGTGCCGAATGGCCATCGACGTCGTCGAGTCCGAGCAGCGCCGCCTTTGCGCGCTGGACTCCGAAGAAGACAAGAAGCAGCACCTGCGCACCTTTACGCCAAGCACTGCACCAAGAGTCACACCGGCACATATTCTCAAAGTCCTTTCGGCCGTCTTGGGAAGCCCACAGCTGACCAAGATCCGATCGTTGGGCCTCCAGCCCAAGCTTGCCCTGCTCGCGCTCCTCGTTGCGCAAAAGAGGTCTGCAGAGAGTCTCTCGGTTCTCGGCTCTTCTTCTACCTCTTCCTCCTCTTCCCCCTCCTCCTCCGCCGAGTCCAGCGCCGCCGCGCCGACTTCTGTCACCCGGCTAGCAGACGTCGAGAGTACCTACCTGACCATGCTCAAGACGGACGGAGGATCATTTACAGCACTCGAACGGTCAGAGCTGCTCGACGTTTACGAGATGCTCGAGGTCCAAGGCCTGGTCACACTCAGTGCCACCGCGTCTTCTTCGTCGCCCAGCGGCAACATCAAGCGGCAGCTCAAGGCCGCTGCGGCAGACGCCGTGGGAAGTCGCGCCTTGAGACTTGCAATGGGATCCGAGGATGTCTTGAAAGGTATCACGACGGCTGCCCCTCCTGTTGGAGCCGCAGCCGCAGCAACAGCAACGGCGTCGACTGCTGCCGCGACGTCCAAAGCGGTGCTCGAGTCCATCAGGCGGATCTGGTCTGTGGAGGAGGCGCGCATCAGGCGAAACAAGGGCTGGGAAGGCATGCAGGGCGATGCCGACGAAGAGCGCAAGAGGATCCTCCGTGAAGAGCTCGGTGGGGGCCGAGGCGCCCAGGCCAGCTTTTGATCTACGATCATCCTCATGTCAATGCTTTTCACTCTCTTTTCATACATTGTCGTTACCGTCATAAGATATTTTCTCATCGCAATATTCTCCTTACCTTGCTACGTCGTCCGTCTACCTCTACGAATCTAACGATCATTCTCTTTTCTCTCGGCCCTTGATCTTTCTCATCTCCATTTGTTGATTGAGTGTTGAGGCAGAAGAAGAGAGTCTTTGACATTGAATGAACACGAGAGCCCTCCCTTTCCATGCAAGCTGAGTCGTCATGATCTAGCCGTCGATTTCCATCCCGTTGTACCCCATAGCCCCTGCCCCAACCGCATCAGCCCTGACACCATTTTCGACCTCACGATAGAGCGCATTCCCGCTCCTTGCCTCCCGGACCAGCGCCTCGAACCTCGCACTGCTCGGCGCTGCCCCGCCGCCCTGCTGGGCCTGCTGGATCGGCAGCCGTTCGAGGGCAATCATGGCGCGGAAGATGGCGCGGTGCAGCTCCGTGCTCTTTTCGACTTCCTGCTTCGTCGCTTGGTCCCGCAGCTTAACCTTGAGCGTAGACGTCATTGGCTCGACGAGATCATCAAGGTCTGTGTAATGCACCGCTGCTCGTCAGCACGCGAAAGGTGGAAGAAAGCGAAGATGCAAAAAAAAAATACTCACGCTGGGAGATGTGGGCAGGCGCTAGTGCGACCAGCCTGACGAGCATGAGGTAGCAGAGGACCTTGATGCCGTCATC
This sequence comes from Acaromyces ingoldii, assembly GCF_003144295.1. NCBI lineage: Eukaryota > Fungi > Basidiomycota > Exobasidiomycetes > Exobasidiales > Cryptobasidiaceae > Acaromyces > Acaromyces ingoldii. The sequence goes on from NW_020290247.1 coordinate 979,477, forward strand.
GTCTGTCAGGCCTGCAATGACCCTGCTCAGTAGCTCCTCGATCTTGATCTGACCAAAGCAAGTGTCGAGGAGCGTGTACATCGTCTCAAATGCATTCTTCCTCAGCTCCAATCCGTCGTCCATCGTGACCGTGAAAGGACCCATGGTGACTTTCCGGAGAAGCTCCGGCCGGGGAATCGTCTGTTCGTACATCGAAGGAAGCAGGACGGAGAGGTGGGAACGGATGAGAGAGGGCTTGTGATGAGCGGCCGAATTAAGAGCGAACATGGCGTGTCGGCGCACGTCGAGGTCGTCATCCTTGAGCAGCGAGAGGAACTCGACCATGGTCGGTGCAAGCTCCACATCGTACTGCGAAGACTCCTTGCCTGTCAGCGTGTAGCGAATGGCGGCAATGACGGCCGCACGAGTCGTCGCTACCGGATCGTGGAGACGGCCCTGAAGCTGAGGCAAGTAGCGCGCCGGGTCCGTCAGGGTGAGCCTAGCCAAGCACTCGGCCCCGAGATTTCTCGTGGCCTCGTCGGTGGTGTTGCAAATGTCAAACAGTGGAGCCCAGATCCGGTTCGCGACGACGCTGAGCTGCTGTGCGCTCCCGTGCGATATGAGCTCCTTCAGCGCGCTCAGAGCCAGCAAGCGGCGTCGGTTATCTCCTCCGGCCATCTGCTGCTCAATGACAGGTAGGAAGGCTTCGAGGTTACCCACGGACATGTTGCCGACCGCAAAGGCCGCGGCACCCTTGACCTCCTCTGCCTTTGCCTCGAAGAAGCTGAGGACCATGTCAAAAAGTGCTCTCCTTTTTGCGAAGTCCTCCAGACGGCCCACTTCACCCAAGACAAGGAGGTTGAAGTACAGCTCAGCCTCAGTGTGCGACGACGCGTCGTTGATGACTTGAGAGGCTGACTCGATGACTGAAGCTCCTGCTGAAGGGTTCGCCTTAACGACAGCACCGATGCACTGGGCTACCGTCGAGTTGATGTGGGTGGCCGAAGGCGAGCTTGACTTCTTGACTGTCTGCAACGCTGCCATGAGATTTTTGAGGACGTCCTGCGTCAAGCTGGCATCGACGCGTAGCATTGACTGAAGAAACTCGAGGACAGCCTCCAAGCCTGGGCCCTGGAGCAATGGAGAGCGCACCATGCTGTAGATGGCTGGAAGGATTGATGTTTGGACGCCACTGTGCGCCGCTTGATTCGATGCGAGGATCAGGTTGACTGATTGCAGGGCCACGGGCACGAGAGTAAAGTTGGACTCGTGGGTCAGCAGCGGCTCAATTTCTGTGACGATGAGATTGGCAGATGCGGCGGCCAAGTGATCGCCAGACCTAACAATGAAGTAGACATGCAGTCAGCTCCACATGCGAATTGACAATGTCAAGTGAATGAAGATGCCCACCTTTTCAGCAGCGACGCGAGACAGTCAAAGGCTGATAACTTGAGCACACGATTGCTCTTCCGCAGCAGAGTGGCCACCTCGTTGATCGAATCCTGCACGAAGGTGTCGAACATCTCTCCGCGGATGATGGGCGACGAAGCGACTTCGGCAACAACCTTGACAGCAACAAGGCGCGTCACCTCGTTTCGAAGCCGGTCAATGAGCAGAGGCAGGGCCTCTTGCTGCTTGTCCGACAGATCGTCGCCGGCATGGGCAAGCATGGTCCCTAATGTGGCGATACCCCTTTCCTTGACCTCCTGGTCCGAGTCGCTCCGCGAAATGCGCGCTACGACCGCGGTATACATGGCCTCGATCGGTTTCTTGTAGTTGCCCACGCGCGGCGCCACTCCTGAAGAGGTGATGACATCGCCTGGCAATGGTCGCAAGACGATGACGAGCTGCGAACAGACGCTGAAGGCTTCCGTGGTGTCGCGCTGCGAATTGCCGTCGATGGCGGAGACGACAAAGGAGAGCAGGTTTGGCAGATGGTCTTCAAACGTGCGCGGCGCATGGCAGCGAAAGAGGAGGCGTAGGAAAGAGAGAATTTCGGCTTTGAGATTAGCGCTCGGTCCGCTTGCCGCTTCTGCGCCCTTGATCGCCCTCTCTGTCTGACCAACGAGCAGACCGATGTGAGCGTCGAGACCACCCCCGAGGACGGTTATGAGCTCGCGTAGGACGGCGTAGCTGGAGAATCTCGTCGGCATCGATTTGGACACAATCTGCTTTGACAGCGCCTTTGCAATGGCCGGCTCCAAGTTCTTGAGCTGAGCTCTCGGGCTTGACGAATTGACTTCAGCCTCAATCGCTTCTCGCTTGCGTTTCAGCGCGCCAGGGGACGGTCGCATCACCTCAGTGGCTTGTGCACCACCTCCAAAAATCTGCACTTGTCGCAAGAAAGCCAAAAAGGTGCTGAGTACCTCGAGACGCACACTCTCTTCCCGCTCTGAGAAGCGAGAGATGAGGGTAGGTGTTATCGCAACGGCGAAAGAAGAAAGCAATTCGGACCTTGTCGTGATAGTCGTGTGGAGCACCTTTGCTGATGCTCGACGGACCTTCCAGGAGAGATCGTCGTCGTCCGAATACCTGTAAGAACGAATCAGCTTGCTGCTGCGATGTTCATACGAAGGCAAAATCGGAGAACCCACTCGTCATCGATAAAGTCATCATCTTCGTCGACGTCATCATCCTCTGCCATCTCCTCGTCTGAGTCATCGTCGCCACCTGCGTAGTTTGGGTCGTACTTGATGAGCTCAACTGACAACTCGACGATCTGAGTGACGAATGGAGTGACTTCCGTGTGACACCGCAGCAAGATGGACTCCATGGCCTTCAAACAGCGACAGTCAGCTACCTTGTCAGTCGGTGCTTGTCATCTGGCGTCAACATGAAGGTACCCACCTGCAAGCAGACCTCCCGCAATTCATCGTCCTCCTCTGCCCTGGCGCTCGACGTGATAGCGAGCACTCTTGGCATGAATTCTGGGAGCCGCCTGCCTAGCCTCCTGGGGCACGTTCTCGCCAGCGTCCCCTGGAGCTGAACGACAGCCTTGACGACATCTGTGCTGCTCTTGTTGTCCACGAGCGTTGCGGCGATGAACTCGGCCAGGCCTGTGAAGACCTCGGAGGTCGAGCAGGCACCCAGAGCGCCCAGGCCAAGCATCGCACGCTTTCGCACTGTGGCTCGAGTGTGGCTCAGGGCGCTGAGGAGCACCTGCGAGGCGTTTACCTGCAGCTGTACGTTGGTTGCGACGATTGCTGAGAAGCGGGTAAAGTAGTCTGCAATGACATCGAGGGAGTCGATGAGGAGCTCTTGCGAGGCACTTGGGTCCGAGATCTGAGCAAGGAGCCGGGGAACAAGCTTGTTTCCGGCCGAGACGGCCAGCTCGCTGTCGGCTGGCACTTCTGCCATGACGGTCTTGAGGCCCAAAGAGGCAATGTCTCTCAGGTCCTCCTCCTTTGAAGAAACATATTCGACGAGCCGATCGACGATGGTCTGCATCTGCTTGTCTCTTACTGTCTTGACGAGGATGCCCAGGCTTCGAAAGTGCGGCAAGTCAATACTCGAGACTCGTCGATATGGGAGAGAGACCAACGCACCACTTGACGCTCATGTTCTTGACCTCGCCATTCTTGTCCTTGATGAGCTCTAATACACGCTCAATCGACTTCTCTTGCATGACAGGCCCAACAGCGTTGAACGTCTCCTTTCGAGCCTCGTTCATCAGGTCATTGAGGGCCATGTACCTATTGCGCACACGCGGTCAGCTTCGTCCTCCGCGGAGCGAGAAATGATGCAGGGCTTACCTGAAGTCGGCGTCCGGGGACTCCATCTTTGTGATGAGATCTTTCGTCAGCCTGTATCCTTGCGAATTATTCCAAAGCTACTGGAATTGGGGCATTTACCTTTTCAAGGAGCACGACGACATCGTGCGGTGCCCGCGATGACATCTTCTTGCCTCTTCTTCCAAGCCCACTTGTTCCGTCCTGCTCAGCCCCTCTGTATACCTCTATGCCGCCGTGTCGCCAAGGCCGGGCTCTCTGCTCTTCGCGTGACGCTCAGACGAAGGACCAGAATAAGGGAGTACCTGTGCGCCCGAGTCACTGCAAAAGTGATGGTGTGATGATGGTGTCTCAGCCAGCGTCACGTCGCACTAGAAACCAAAGTGTCGCCGACGCGTGACCGGGAAGACCGTCACCACAAGGTGCGTGTGTGGAGGCATTTCACGAATCCTGACTGCTTGCTTACTACACCTTGACATAGAAACACACACGCACATTCACACATAGAGACACCATGGAGGCGCCCGACGACATCCGCACCCGCTCGCAGAGCTACCTGACAAGCTCCCTTGAGCTTCCTCCCTCGCTCGCGACGTCTCTCGAGGCGGCGCTCTTTTCGCTCGCAGCGCCCGAGGAGCCGCAGGGCGACCCGACGGGCAACGCATACAGGCAGCGCGTGCGGCAGGTCGCGCTGAATCTCCAGCAGAACCAGGAGCTGCTTGGCCAGCTTCGGTCAGGCAAGGTAAGCGTAGATGAGGTGGCGCAGATGGACCCAGAGGAGATGAAGACGGTAGAGCGAGCGGGCGAGGACAAGGCGCTGAAGCAGGAGGGTGAGTACAATTGTCTTGTCATCTGGACTTCTTCTGGACTTCTTTCCACTAACGGGCAAATGGGGAAGCAGCACTCGAAGGCTCTCGTGGTCAAAACTTCCTCGTTCCCGTGGGCGCTACAGGAGGTCAGCAGGCAGCCCCTGCTGCATCGGAGGAGCTGTCACAGGAGGGCGAAGTGGGAGCGCAGGAGGCAAGCCTCGGCGAGGAGGGCGACCAGAGGGTGCGAGCCCAGCCCAAGATTGCTGGTCTGGAAGGCATCGAGTTCGAGTCTGGCCTGTAATGCACGAATGTAGTAGTAATGTATTATCGGAAAGAAGCCCGTAGCTATGAAGATGCCGTGAAAGTAGGCCTAGGATGACGACATGAGTCTAGAGAAGAAGAGGTAGGCAAACAGAGCCACAATCAGTGGAATGACCGCCCGTGTCCGATGTGGTTGCTGCTGCTGTTGATGTTGATGTTGATCTTGATGTTGCACTTGTTGCTGTTCTGGTTGCTTGTTTATCGGTGCTGTCCGTTCACTTTGGACATTTGTCGTCGTTGTCATCGCATTTACTCTGGGGCCTGGTGCTGCTTCGTCAGTCGAAGCGGTGGCTTCCACCCTCTGGCTGCGCACCTTGCCGTTGTCGGTCTTGCCGTCATCGTTGCCCTTGGGCACAGATGACGGCGTCTTCTCTACCTCGCCCATGTTGGGCAAATCCTTGATTCCTTCACCGCTGTACTCTGGGAAGAGCTGCTTGAATCGTCGCTGCTGAATGTTAAACGCGTGTGACCGGGCTGCCAGCGTCTTTCGATCCTGGGGGGATACCATGACGGATCCCGTCGTCATCTCATCGGCGCACATGAACGACAGTAACCCGACAAGGCTTCATACGGCTGTCAGTGAACCACCTGACGTTATGTGGGAATGACTCACATGTTCGCGACGCTCCAAGCCGGGTTCCAAGAGCCTGGATGGAAGTCACTCATTGACGTGCAGATCTTGGTATCGGTGTGAAACCGGCCTGAGGGTGTTGATACCTTGATGCCGCTGTGAATGAAAGTTTCAGCCCCCACCTATTCTTCGTACGGCGACAGAGCTCATTCCACTTACGGAGGCTTGAAAGGGTAGTCGGACGGGAAAATTAGCTGGCCCCAGTACTCGCCGCCGAAGTAAGGCGTATCAGGCGGTCCACGCAGTATGAAGTGCCTGTGACCAACAAGGTTCTTTCAGCGTTTATCTCTTTGGGCGGGTGATTCTGTGAGTACAACTGACCATTCAAGGACGTTGTCTTCGCGCGGGCGGGCGTAGCAATAGGGCGGAGGATCTCGGTCCATCATCTGCGCTTCCTTGCCAAGCTGCTCTCCATTCTTGTCAGTGGAACGTCAAAGCGCCCATACATCAAGCGACACCTCACCCTCTTTGCGCCAGCTTTGGTAGCCATCGTGCCCTGTTGCGCTGTCTGTGGCTGGCGAAAGCGTGGGAGATGAGTTACACTTTCCTACCAGGAAGGGGGCTATCTTTCCGGTGGTCGGCCGAAACAACCGCCCCTGCAAAGCTAAGTTGGTTGATATTGCCAAACTCAACCACGTTTTCATTGTTGTCCCGGTTAGCTTAGCGGAAGAGCGTCTGACTTTTATTCCAAGGGATTTCTGCGTTCTTGACAAGTTCGCGAAATCAGAAGGCCGCGGGTTCGATCCCCGCACTGGGAGTCTACCTTTTTCTTCACTTTCTCACGCACCTCCACTGTTTTGTTTTTGTTTCGTCCTTTTTGATCACGACGGCGAGGACGACGACAAGCAATGACGACGCAAGAAGACACACTAGTATGAGCCAAGGCATCAAGCCGAGCCGGCTGCGTTTCAAAGCGAAAGCGCCTCGCTCTCCCGCAGAAGAAGCTCAGCTCCCACCGGACCTGCAAGAAGATGAAGAGGAGATTCTGCAAGCGGCATCCCTTGATGCTGGTCCATCGGTCGCAATTCCCAAGCGATGGCTCGATGCGGCGAGGGAGGGTGATGGTCGGAGGTCCAAAATGGCGGGTGGTATGCATGAGATGGACGAGGAAGAGTATGCTGAGTTCGTTAGGGCTGGTCACCATTCTAGAACTGGAAGAGGGGCCGAGGAGAGAGAGGAAGAGGAGAAGGAGAAGAGCGAAAAGAGGGAGAGGGAGCAGAGAGATAGTGAAGCGGAAGCGGAAAATAGACGCAGAAGGAGACGACGAAGGAGACGAAAAAGAGAAGAAAAGACACGAGCAAAGGAGCAGGAGACCAATCATACATCAAGCCGTCAAGCCTTTGACGGGCAATGGTCCCTGGGAGTGCTGAGCAGTGTGCAAGACGTCCCGTGGCCTGTGCACCCTCCATCATCTCCACTCAACCGTATCAACATCGACCACTTTCTCTTCTCTGGATCTTCTGAGTCCGCAGGCTCGCGCCGTCTCCGGACTGCACTCCGTCGGTTTCACCCGGATCGCTTTCTTCAGGCCCACACCTTCGCCAGTGAACAAGCCAAGGACGAGATTCTCGAGAAGGCAAAGACAGTGGCACAAATACTGGCAGACATTGTTGTCGACCGTCGCAATCAATAGGAATGCCAATTTCTACTACTACTGTACTGGTAACGTTTTGTTTTTACTCCCGTTCGAGCAAGAGGTTTTTGCACTTTCGACTGGTGAAGGATAGACGACGAGGAAGGGTGGGTAGGGGAAAGGAAGAAAATACAAGGTGAGAAGAGATGGTGAGGGGGAAAGCAAAAGGTGATGATGATTGTGATGATGATGAGCTGTGTATGTCTGTATCTAGAATGATGAGAGGAGCGAAAGCAACTGCGCCTTCCTTTTTTTGTTGGTGAATCGTACGGTCGTAATCTGGGTAAGAAGTGAGAAGATGGCGCAAGAGAAAGAAAGAGAGAAGCACTTGAGCGTTCAACGTTTGTTGGCCCACATCGAGCTCTGCGTGAAGCGACTCCTTCTCGGCGAAGCAGCCCCACCGGCAGCCGTGTTGGGACTCGCTGCGCCCGGCGACACAGGACTGAATTTGGGCGAGCTGGGGCTGTACTGAGGCGAAGCTGGCGAGTACTGAGGAGAGGTGGCCTGGAACGCCGGGCTGGCCGGCGACCACTTCGGAGAGCTGGGGCTGTACTGAGGGGACGTGGGACTGTACTTGGGGCTAGTCTGTTGACCCATGGCCGGTGAAGTCGGGCTCCAACGCGGCGACTCCGGGCTAAACTTGGGGCTCGTCGGCGTGTATGCCGGCGACACAGCGTTGCCACGGGGACTTGTAGGAGACCATTGCGGGCTCGTCGGTGCACCATACGCAGGGCTCGAGGGGCTGAAAGCCGGGCTCGCGGGCGAGTACTTCGGCGACGTACCCTGGAAAGTGGGCGATGCAGGCGAGTAGGAGGGCGACGTCGGGCTGTACGACGGCGAGGTGGGGCCGAACCCGATGTTGGGTGACGTCGGGCTGTACGCATTGCCAGACCGAACAAATGGACTGACAGCCGCCGGTGACGCCATGTAGGCTGGAGAGGCAGGACTGTAGCCGCCCATGGGCGACACAGGCGAGTAGCCCATTCCAGGAGAAGCGCCTCCCAGCGGCGTTCGCATGGGCGTCTGGCCAGGAGCAAGGTAGTCGTTGAACTCGTAGTTGGCCTGCGCAAGAGGACTGAACGCTGCTGCATCCTGCACCTGATAGTCGTAGTTTGTAGCCGGGCTGGCTCCATCGTAAGGCGTCATCATGCCCATCGGCGTCTTGCTGCCCATGGGGTCCAACTGAGCCTGCATGGCAGCCTGCACGGGCATTCGGTAGTCGACGATGACATCCTTGAGCATCTCGACGTCGAGCTGCACGTTGAAGGAGCCCGTACCCATGGGCGCCATCTGGCCAAGAATGACATTTTCGGCCACGCCGTGGCAATCGTCGACGTTGCCCATGGCGGCCGCCTCCATGAGAATCTCGACGGTCTCCTCGAAGGTACACCGCATGAGCGCTCCTTGATTTGTCCTGTTGATGCCGTGCCTCGTAATTGCCATGAGGTGGCCCTGCGTCGTCATAAGGTCGCAAAGCAGCGCCAGGTGGCGGTAGTTGACGTAGGAACCGTCAAATTCGATGACGTTCTTCGACTCGCGCAGGACAGAGTTGCGCGCCGCTTCGATGCCAAACACTTGCAGAATCTCAACACAGTTGTTGGAACTGGTGCGAACCGTGTCAACGCCATCGACGGCCAAAACCTCTCGGAGGTTGCTGCCATCTGTTTCAAGGATCCACTCGCGCACCTTGTCCCAGCCACCAGTGACGGGATCAACACGCTGGTGCACCTTGTCCTGGTGGACAATGAAGACCTTGCGGATACCCTTGACACCCTTGAGGTCGATCGCCGTGAGCATGTCTGCGGCCAAGACCTTGAGGAAGTCATTCTCGTCGCCGTCCTGACCCGCGGCCTTGTCGACATCATTGTCGATGACACGGATTCGCAGGACAAGTTGTTCAGCATTGTCTTCTGAATGCATGACGAAAACATCATCGCTAAACGTCTGCGAAATCTTGGCAGCCACCTCGGCCATGGTCAGGTTTTTGTCAAGCATCTGAGCGCGATCCAAGACCAAGCGCAGGAGCCAAGCGGACTGGCGGTCCAGAGTCCGCTCGACATCCTCATCTGGAATGGCGAAGAAGGCCTCGACGAAATCCTTGTCCTCCTCGATATCTGTTGAGGTGGGGTCAGGGTCGAAGTGAATCTCCACCGCGCTCGTCACGGTCTGCAACGTCGTGTGGGTCAGGGCCGTTTGAATGATCTTGGCCGTCTCCTCCGATTGGCTGTACTCTTCCGTGAGGTAGACGCTGAGCGAGGGTGTTTTGATGTTCTCGGCGCAATTGATGATCTCCTTGAGACGAGGCACACCCAACGTCACATTCTTGCTCGACACACCGGCGTAGTGGAACGTGTTGAGGGTCATTTGCGTCGCCGGCTCACCAATGCTCTGCGCCGCCAGTGTTCCGCACATCTCACCCGGGTTGGCCACCGATCGTGCAAATTGCTGCTCAATCTCGCCCAGTACCCAGGAGAAGGCTTCGCGGTTCAGGCGAAGGAACTCGATGACGTTTCTCGTCGAAAGGTAGGCACGAATATGGATCTTGAACAGGAGCGTCGCATTCTCCTGTGCTGCTTGACTGATCTGGTCCCGTCCACGAACAACGATGAGCTTTTCCAGCAACTCGCGGACGCCAAGGATGATGTCGCGCGGCGACAGATCCGACGGCTTGCGTGGGTCGATATTAAATTCCTGCCTAGCGTTGAGACACAGTCTCGAAACGTTCATCGGCAAGTACGCCTCGCCTCGGTGGTCCCTGGCTGCCTCAGTGCGAAGCATTCTCCTGTCCCACTCGAGCTGAGCAAACTCCTCATCGAGGAGATCCTGAAGCTCCTGCGACCAGTCATCCAGTCCAGCCTGCAGCGTACCCTTCCTAAAGCCAGCCTCATTGAGGTCGACACGGAAGCGGCGCTGGAAGTCTGCATCGTTGAGGGTGTGCGTGAGGAGGTGCTGCTTCTCGATCATGGAACCGTCCATGCCATCCTCGCCATAGGCAAATTGGATGACGGCATTGGTCGAGTTGCGCACCGTTCCGTCGTAGCACACCATTACGTCTTCCAGGGCTTTGACGAGCCTCCTCTGGATGTATCCCGTCTCGGCCGTCTTGACGGCCGTGTCGATGAGACCTTCTCGACCGGCCATCGCGTGGAAGAAGAATTCCTGGGGGGTAAGGCCTCGAAGATACGAGTTCTCAACGAAGCCGCGCGACTCTGGGCTAAAGTCGTCCTTTGTGAAGTGGGGCAGAGTACGGTGACGGAAGCCAAAGGGAATGCGCTTGCCCTCGACCGACTGCTGTCCGACACAGGCTGACATCTGGGAGATGTTGATGAAGGAACCTTTCGAACCGGCAATGACCATCTGCTTGACGTTGTTCCAATTAGGCAGATCTTTCTCGGCACGCGAGCCCACCGTGTCTCGGGCCTGATTGAGCTCTCGGTTGACCTTTGCCTCGAATGACTCTCTCAGCGTCATGCCTGCCTCTGGCTTCATGCGATCATGTCTCGCGTCCTGAATGTACTTGTCCACCTGACCCTTGGCTCGAATGATCTCTTCGGTGATGAAAGTGGCGGTAGCCTTGTCCGCCACCGTGTCACCAATGCCGATGCTGAAGCCATTGTTCAGCAGCCAGTAGTTGACGACACGCTGGGCACCGCCGAAGAAGTCTCGACAGATCTCTGGTCCTCGCTCTCGGAAGATGATATGGATAAGGCCACCAGCAGCAGAGCCGACAACCTTCTTGTTGATGACACCATAGAAGATCTCGCCGTTTTCGATGCACACACCATCGTCGGTGACGTTGTTTTTGGAGGCCTTGAGGCTGTCGCCCAAGAAGACATTAATGCCCTTGGGGATGCACATCGACAAAATTTGCTTGCCAGACCAGTATGGCTTGGGCTTGATGACGCACGGCATGGGCACCACACCGTTCCAATCCGGCACCCAAAGGAGGAGGTTCTGGACTTGATCGTAGTCCATGAGGCAGTCGCGGAGCGTGAACTTCCTAATACCGCACAGGGTGTCCTGAACGATGCCCATCACAGGCTTGTTGGCCTGAGGTGAGACGATCTGCCGAGGTACCCAGGCGATCTGGCTCAGCTCGGCGCGCGACTCCTCACTCTGGGGGACGTGCAAGTTCATTTCGTCACCGTCGAAGTCGGCATTGTACGGCGGAGTGACCGAGAGATTGAGACGAAAGGTAGAGAAGTCCATGAGCTTGACGCGGTGGCACATCATGGACATCTTGTGCAGACTCGGCTGTCGGTTGAACAGGACAAAGTCGCCGTCCTTGAGATGCCGCTCAACGGTCCAGCCGAACTGGAGCGCCATGTCTGCCCGCCGGTTGTATTTGAGGTCGATTCGCTCACCCGTGTCACGAATGACGTAGCGTGCACCTGGCCACTCATTTGGACCGTTGCGGACAAGCTGCTGGAGGTAGGAAATGTTGTATGGAGTAACTCTCTCCGGGTAAGTGAGATTCCTCGCAATGCTCTTTGGCACTCCGACTTGGTCCAGCTCCAGATTGGGGTCACCAGTGATGACAGTTCGTGCCGAGAAGTCGACACGCTTGCCCATCAGATTACCACGGAGGCGACCCTCCTTACCCTTGAGACGTGCTCGGATCGACTTGACGGGCCTTCCTGACTTTTGCATAGCCTGAGGGATACCTGCAATGTCGTTGTCCATGTAGGTGGCGCAGTGGAACTGCAGCAAGTCTTCAAATTCGCCCACAATGTGTGCGGGAGCACCCTCTTGTTCGAATTTTTTCAGCTGGATGCTGGCTTTGATGATGTCGGACAGCTTGTACGTCAGATCGTCCTCGCCCTTAGCCGAGCCACCCTCCGCAACACCTGGACGGACCGGCGGTGGTGCGACAGGAAGGACGGAGATGATCATCCACTCGGGTCTGGCCTCGTCGATGGAGAGGCCCATGATTTCGATGTCCTCATCGCTCATCTTCTTGAGGATCTGAAGCGCTTCCGATGCCGGCAGCACCTTCTTTTCTGGCTGACCAGCCTTTCCTGCCTCTCCATCCTCGTCCTCGTCCTTGCCCTTCTTCCATTGCACGTACATTTTCAGTCCCTCTCTCCGAATCACGGGCTGCGAGTGGCCACATCCACCATGACCGACAGGAGGCTCGAGATCAGGGCCCGCCATGTCATCCTCGTCCTTTACGGGATCGGCTTCGCAGACAAGCTTCTTGGAACAGAGCTGCCACACGCCCTGGAAGCGCCGTGCCCGTGCATGCGCGCTCTTGCCCTGGGTTGACCGAAGGACGCTGGCAAAGACAGGATCGGTCTGAAGATGGAACCAGGCACGCGATAAGAACAAGGCCGTGCTCGTCATCTCAATAAAGAGTCACCCACCTCATCGAGCTTGAGTTTGCCACAGTGGGTGCAGACGCATTCAAGAATCTTCTTGACTTTCTTGATGAAGCCGATGTGGTATACTGGTCTGGCCAAGTCAATGTGGCCGAAATGACCGGGACAATCGTTCATCGATTCGCCACAAGTCTGACACTTGTAGTTGCGGTCTGTCGTACCCAGTCGTGGGTCTGAGAGGCCTCCCACCATTGTCTTGCCCGTCTCGTCGCGGATGTCAGGCGACTCGATCTTGAGAACCGACATGCTGCGGATCTCATCGGGGCTCATGACGCCAAATTGGACCTCCTTGACGGTCCGCTGCTTAGCGGCCGACTCGGTGAAGCGACCATGGGCAGCCATGATGGGCGGTGGTTGGTGGATGGAAGGATTGGGAAGTGAGTGAAGAGGGCGCGCCTCGCGGATATCTGTCTGTCTGGTCTTCTGCAAGAAGGGCTGGCTTTCATCAGCGACTTTGTCTCCAGAGATCATCCGCTTCCGCCGATGACACTAACATTGTCGCCAAACCCTCGCACAGTATAGAAGCGATCGACGACGACGAGGGCAAATCACACAGTGTACACCGCAGAGCGACACCTTTCTCTTTTTTTTGCTTCTTTTGCTCTTTTCTTCCGAATTGCCAATGATCCTTCCTTCCTTCCTTCTTTCCTTCCTTTCTCCCCTTCTCCACTCCAGCGGCCAACCAGAGACGATGCTCTTTTCTGTCTCTTCGCCCCCGTTGCGCTCTCCTCTTTTTTTCAATCCCGTTCTGGCCTTTCGAAAGGAAATCGTCGCTTTTCAAGCCTCTGCCTATGCCCTTGATGCCCTCAAATTGCCCTCTCTTTGGATGCGATTTGGCCACACGACCAGCGAAGGTGTGCTGCAGAAGGGATCGGCGTCGTTCGACGACAAGGGTGACGTAGAGGAGGCGAAGAAATCGCAGAAAGGAAGAAGGAGAGGAAAAAGGAAGGTGGTGAACGGGGGGGTTACGACGATGTAGACGGAGAGAGGAGAGAGGAAGGGGGAAAAAACGAAAACGGGAGCAGCGCGCGCGCCTGGCTCTGCTCTGCCCTCAACCGTCGAAAAGCCAGGAAAAACGCGTTCAGATCGGGGCATTTCACCAGTGTCTTTTTTGCCCTCTAAGCAGCGAGAAGCGCTCGCGTGCGAAGCTGCTGAGCGGGCTGGCCCTCCACGGCCGGAGATGAGCGAGCGCAAGTCTAGCCAGACAAGATAGCCACTGCTTTCCCTTCTCTTGCCTGTCCTTCCAACGATGCATCGTCATCCTTGATCGACTGCACCTGTATCGCTCTCATCACATCACGGCAGGGCTCCAGGACGCTGTCAGAAAAAAAAGCAAGCGCAGCAGTTGTTTGCCCCGCGACATCCCACGCCAAGCCAGACCGGTGTGTCTGCTGAGCACGCACGATGGCGTCTCTCTTTGGTACCTGGGGCGCAGACCCCTTTGCAGAAATGGTCGAAAAGGCCACCTCGGAGCTGTTGCCAGCGGGACAGGAGGACATGGCTCTCAATCTCGAGATCTGCGACCAGGTGCGCTCCAAGCAGGTGCCGCCCAAGCAGGCCATGCAGGCCATCAAGCGAAGAATGACGCACCGCAATCCCAATGTCGTCCTCAGCGCTCTTGGCGTGAGTAGACAGTTCTGCTCCTTCTTATCGAAGCATGAGCACTAACATCCTCTCGTAGCTCACTGACATCTGCGTCAAGAACGGTGGCGACCACTTTCTGTCCGAGGTGGCCTCCAAGGAGTTCATGGATGCTGTCGCCCTGAACCTCACAAGCTCGCAGAAGAACCCGGACGTCGAGGCAAAGGCCTCGAGGCTGGTACAGAACTGGGCGCAGATCGCAGAGGCCAGGCCGGGGCAGATGGATTACATCACCGAGACCTACGAGCGCCTGAAGCGGGCCAACGTCACTTTCCCGCCACTCGAGTCCATCAATACGGCCATGGTGGAGACGCTTACGGCCCCTGAGTGGTCGGACAGCGAAGTGTGCGCGAGATGTCGGACCAGCTTCACAACTTTCAACCGAAAGCATCACTGCCGAAACTGTGGAAATGTGTTCTGCCAACAGTGCTCGAGCAGCCAGCTGGCTTTACCCTGGTATGGCATCACACAGCCCGTCCGCGTCTGCCAGGCCTGCTACGGCCGAGGTGCGCCACCAAAGGCACCTGCAAAGCTCCCTTCCTCTGCTTCTCCGTCCTCGACAAAGAGGCGGAATTCTGCAATTGTACCACCGTCGGGCCGAGGCGGCGCTGGTTCCCACCACCGGTCAAACACTATCGCCGCGGGCAGTTCGGTCGCAGGTTCAAACCGAAGGCGAGCCAAGGAGGATGAGGACCTGGAACTTGCTATCAAGCTTTCGTTGGAGTCATCGGGCGCTTCATCCTCGGGCTCGAGGCCCGGATACGTTCCCAGTAAGCCTTCGGGCGAAGGTCGCGCGACAAAGCAACCAAACGGCCGCATGCTCGAGGGCACAGACGCCGATGATGACCCGGATCTCGCTGCCGCCATCGCTGCCAGCCTGCGCGACTATGCGCCACCGCAGCCTAGCGCGCCAGACGGGCTGCCTGCGCCTGTCGAAGAAGGGCGGTTGAAGACACCCCGTCCGGACGAGAGTGGCCTGGAGGGACAAAGGCTTCCCCTCCCTCCATCGTTGGAGCTTCCCGCGACCGATGTGGACGCGCTCCTCACCTTTTCGCAGACGATTGCTTCTCAAGAAGCCTATGCTCGGCAATATGGACAATGGCCTCCAAACACCAACCAACAGCATATGCAGAGCCAGTACGAAAAGGCGACGAGTGCCAGGCCGAGAATGGCGCGCAGTCTGGAGGAGGGCAATCGACGTCACGGGGTCCTGGTCTCGATGCACGACAAGCTGGCCGAAGCCGTCAAGTTGTATGACCAGCTCCTCGATGCACAAATGTCGAGACCCGCGTATCCTTACTATGGACAGCAGCAGCAGCAGCAACAGGCGCCACCAGCGCAAGTACAAGGCGGCTACTACGGCCACGAGGTCTATCCCTCCTCTTCGATGCCGGCTACTGCTGCAGGCCCCTCACTTTATCCCTCGCTGGCTCAGCAACAGCAACAGCAGCAGCAGCCGATGCCTGCCCAGGCTGCGCCATTGTACGGAGGCTACCCTGCGCAGCTCTCCACAGGCGATCTCCGCATGCCGCCCTCTCGATCCAATTCGGTAACATCGTATGGAGCTCAGGGCAACAGTCCATTAGGGTACCATGCTTCCCAGCAGCCGCATCAACACTCTGGTCCGACATTCCCCCACATGCATCATCAGATGCAGCAGCTGTATCAAGCTCAGACGCCCTCGGAGGCTTCGTATGCGCCCACGCCCAATCCCATGCACCAGCAAGCGGCAATGATGGGAGGTCCTTACTTTGGTCAGGCGCCTCCCCCTCGAGCTCCATCATACGGTGCCCCACCTCTTTCTGCAATGGACTCTCACAGCCAAACGCAGCATTGGCAGGCTCTGCAAACGCTCCCTCCTCCTCCTTCGTCGATGCAATCACAACAGCAGCCGGACGCTCCGACTTGGGCTAATCAGGTCAACGTCCCTACACATGAGCCTGGTCAGGCGACCGCACCTCCGCCGTCAATCAGCTCTCTTGGCTCAGTCCCTTCGATGCCCCACTTTGGCCATTTGATGAACCCACAGCAGCAGAATATTGACGGCTCGGCCTCGTCACCTCATCAGGCGTCTTCCAACTCGGAGACCACCCTGTCCAATGCAATGAGACACCTTTCGATGCAGTCTCCCTCTTCGTCAAAGCCTCAAATTCATGGACCAGGACAGGGTTCGCATCAATTGAGCAAGCTACAACCGACCGGGCCATCACACCAGGATGTCATCGACTCTCCAGCCCAGTCTGATGATTCTGGCTGGCGAGACATTCCCATCTCGTCGGCGTTGCCGCCCTCTGCCTCATCAACCATTGCAATCACCCCTACGGCTCCTCCTTCTCAGCAGCAGCAGCAGCAGCAGCAATTGCCACCGACCTCGTCGAGCTTTACCTCTTCGCTTCACATCTCCTCCCCGAGCGTTGCTTCTCCACACTCGGTCTCGCAGCATCAGCACCAACAGCCAATCTCCTCGCCCGGCGGCCCGGCGCAGCAGTGGACCTCGACGGCGCGGCCCGTCGAGTCGTCGCTCATCGATCTGTAGCCCCGTCTCCTCTCCTCTTTCTTCTTCAATCTGAACCTGCTCTCACACACACATGTCATATGTCTGATTGAAAAAAGAAATTGGATTTGTCGCTTCACTTCTCCTGTTCAGAGGATAACTTTCTTCCAGAGAAAGAGAAGAGAGATGGTGGGAAGACATTGCTGCGCGATCCTGTATCTGAGAGGAGTCCTATTACAAATTGTGGGGAGATAGAGCGTTACTTGCGACGTGGCGAAGGATTGTGAGAGACGGGTGATAAGGGCCAGATGGAGCACAAGAGAGAGCCCGAGGAGTAAGGAAGGGTTATAGAGATAGAGACAACTTTGTCTTTGTGATTGTTGATACAGAGCGTCAGGTGTGTTTTTGAGTCGTAGAGACGAGGATATGGAAGGGAAAGGGCAAGGCGCTTCTCATTGCCTTGGCCGATTGGGCGAATTGCTGGCCCCGTACTGGTCAGCAATGAGGACCGCCTCGGCGTACATTGTCTTGTACCTGACGAGCTCCTCTGCCATTTCCTCCTTTGCGAGCTTTGTCAGGACGACATTCTTGACGAGGTCGACGTGCTCCTTGTTGACCTGCTGCAGCGTCTCCTCGAGCTCCTTGACCTTGTTGGACAGGTTGCGGTTGACGAGCTTGAGCGCCTCGACCTCGCGCCGGTGTGCTGTCCGCTGGCGGACCTGCTCCTCAAAGTCCGAGGCGTAGTCATCGAGCATAAAGGGCGTGATCTTGAACTGGAAGGCATCGCGGACAAACTCGTTGACGCGGTACTTGGGACCCGAGGTGCCCATCCGGCTTCCTGCTCGGCTGCCCTGCTGCTGCTGCTGGGACGAGGCCGACGAGCGCGACGAGGCAGCTGCATCGCCGCCATTGATGGACAGGTGCGTGTCTGACTCGTCGATCTTATAGACGTCAAACATGCGTGTGGCGAGCAGAGGAAGCGCCTCTTCGAATGGTAGTGTCAGGAGAACATCCTCGTTCTTCTTCATCAGCGCCAGTGAAAACCGGAACAGGGCCTCGATGCCCTCTGCAAAGACGGAGTCCAGGATACGGAGGACGATGTCGAGCGGGCAGCGGTATGAGAAGAGCGTCATGAACCAGCCGCTGGCGTACATGCTGCTCTTGATGCCGTTGCGGGTGAGGTGCTTGGACAGCAGCGGTAGGCAGTCTTCGAGGAGACGGTCGTACTGGAAGAGTCGGAGCTGGAGCGAGGGCATGTTGGGGATAAAGTGGCCGCGAAGGTCGTAGCTCTTCATGAGCCGGACCAAAGTAGAAAAGGCCTCTTCGTCGGGCATGTTGAGCAGCAGGGGCCCGACGACAAATTGCATGCCCTGGCAGTAGCCACATTCCTCATCGTAGAGCGAGTAGGCCTTGACGACGTTGAAGAGGTTCTCCTGGCCGATGCCTTTACCGTCCTGAAAGTAGTCCTGCTCGGGAAACGTTCTCGCTAGATCCTTTCGAATGTTCTTCTCGTGTGGGCTCGTCTGCTTGAGATAGAAGGCATAAATGAGCTCCAACTCCTCGTCCTTTGAGCTGCTCATGAGCTGCCACATCATTCCCCTCAGCGCTCCTGGGATGCCCGTTTGAATGGCACGGCTGAGTTGGCGCGGCCTTGTACGGGCAATATCCTGGTAGTTGCTCATGACGTCGCCCCAGAAGTCCCAGTCGATCGACTCATCGCCCAGTTCTTCACCCGGCGGCCCGTCCCAATGATCGTCGTCATCTGCCTGCTGTGAAGGTCTAGGAGTTGTCTGCTGCTCGTGCATCTCCCCAGCCTGCGGGGGAGGCGCCTCGTCCTGGGCCTCTTGACCAGGGCCATTGGGTCTGGATGAATGCTGCTTGGACAGGCTCGACTGCCTCGAGTGCGAATGTTTGTCCTTTGCTCTGATGGCGTTGAGCTTCTCCTTGAACTCGTCGCCCCTCGCACTGTTCCGATTCACCGCACCATCCCGACTCAGCCGGGCATTTTGGCGCTTCACGAAGGCCGCGCTCTCGAGTGAGGCAGATGACGGCTCCTCGGCCGCCAATCTCGCAACGGCACCCGCCGGTGTCTGGATATTGTTGAGCGTCTGTCGCCTTGACGACGAGACAGGCGCCGTTGTGGCAAGACTGACAGTCGAGAATCGGGTCACACTGGAGTCTTGCCCTGGCGTCTGGTGTGCCTGGGTATGTGCCTCGTCGTGTGCGCTTGTCGACGAGGAGAAGCGCTGTGGATCCGCGGCCACGCTGCTCGACGATGCCGCCTTCTGCTGCTCGGCAAATGGCGACTCCATCTCGGACCATGGGCTTGAAGAGGCAAATGGATTGGTGATTGTTTCGTCGGGGTCCAGGAGCGAAGTGGCGCCCTTGGAAGGCGGCAACGTCTCCTTGTCGGCCGTGAGCGTGAGGGCCTCGTCCAGCGCCGGGTTAACTTCACTGGTGTTCCCCTCAAGCTTCATGGCTGCTTGTCGCCGCGCCAGCTCCTCTTCGTTGTCAACTGATTTGCCCTTCTTTGTCTCCTCTGCCCCTTTCCCGTCCTCCGTCTCCTCTACCCCTGTTGCATCCTTTGTCTCTCCTGCCTCTTGCGACTGTTCTCGTGCATCCTCGTCTTGCTTCTCCCCTGCCTCTTTCTGCCTCTCTTCCGCAACCTTTCCATCCCCCTCGTTCTCGATGATTGCCTCACTCTCCGGAGGGTAGATCGTGGACGACGGCGCTTTGACCTTGCTCTCCTTTTCCTGGGCTGTATCGCCCGACTGAAACTTGGCCAGGAGAGCAGCCACGCCTGCACCCTTTGCTTTCTTTGGCGCATCGAGGCGTCCGGTGGCCGGACTAGACTCCGAAGGTGTCCTAGCCAATAATGAGTCGCGCTTTTGTACTTCGGCTTTGGGTGTCGCGGGTGCATCAATCGTGCTGGCGAGCGAGCCTGGCCTGGAAGCTCCACCGACGTCGGCTCCGAGCTCCTCCTGGAGCGATGCAGCCCCTTCGTCGCCCTTGCCATTCAGCTCGTCGTTCATGTCGAACTCGACAAAATCTTTGGCGTCATCGTGCTTGTGGCCTTCGTCGTCGGTGGCGCCCTCGCCTGCATCCTCAAACTCGAGCGCGTCTTCGCTGTCGCTGGGCACGGGCGAGTGCGCATCCTCCTTGTCTCCCGTGAGCGTGGGCGATACCATCTTAGACCCTCTCTCTCTCTACTGGGCTTTCACCGAAGGAAAACTTGCTTCGAGTACGTTGATGTGCGAGACGTAGACGAAAGTCGAGGTAGTGAGAGTCAACAAGAATGCTTGCCTGCTAACCCTGGCTGTCTGCGTGCCTGCCTCGCTCGCTGTTGCTCTAATTTTAGCGCTCGGCCACCCTTAAGCTTTTTAGTACGGGTACCGGTGGCTCGAGGAAAGCTTGCACGTGCCCGCTAGCAATTGGCGAAGGGAGGCAGACAAGTGGTCGCGCGTGCGCGCGCGACGGCTTGCCCTTCTTCCCTCCTCCGTGAGCCGACTTGTAGTACGAGTGAGGCCATCTTTGATCGACTGCTCCTTCATCTGCCTAACGAGCTCGAACTTGGATCCGCTCGACCTAAAGACCCCGCCTTTCGACAGCGGCCCTGCAGAAGCGGACAACAGGCGCGTGTATCACGTGACAATCCAGAGGAGGGGGAAAGCCTTCTACGTCGCGACGTCGCGCTCCAATCAGTCACTACTTTCTTCCTAGCTAGCAGTGGTTGAGCAGCATCCGCGCAACCAGCATGAGCCTCAACCTTTCGGGCGCGCCCGACGTGTCCGTTTACACGGACCCGACGATCCAAGCGCGCTTCGACGCCCTTGTCGAGCCGCTCCAGGCCTCGCTGGCTCAGGCGGGCCAATCGACGACGCCGACGGCGCCTGGCAAGGACAACCTTGATGGCGCGGGCCTGGCGGACCTGGCATGCGCCATCCAAGCCTTTCAGCATAAGCACCTCGGCCAGGACTCGGCAAAGGCCCAAGGCAAGAGTATGCATCCGCCCAGAATCCCTGCGCATTTCTTCCTCTTTGGCCCTACGCTCTCGACAGTTGCCCAGACTGGCCCCTCGTCAAAGGATGCCGTCTACCATGTCCTTGATGCCGCGCTCCAATTCATCGCTTCAAAGGGGAAAACGACCTGGGCCGATTTCGAGGGCGACGAGGCAGTGGACACATACATCGACATGGTGGCCTCGATCAGAGAAAAGCTGAGATCGGCAGGGATCCTCAAGCGCTTCAAAGTGGCCGCTTCGCAGGATCTCATGGGTGCAGAGGCCGAGGACTGCAAGAAGGTGGCAGAGGCAATGGAGTGTGAGTGTTGTGGGCAATCTGCGCGCCCAGGGTCTTGGATGCTGACGGAAGGGGAATCACTCTTTCTCCAGGCGAGTGGGTCTCGGATCCGTCACAAGCTACGCATGTTGTCTTCTCCTCCGAGACGCCTCCTCCTTCGCCGTCTGGCTCCTCCAACCAGGAATATTTCCGGACTTTGGCCAGAGTCAAACTGTCCAAGGGCCGCGAAGTGTCGCTGATCCACGTCTGGTATCGTCCCGACTCGTACGACTCCTGGCTCCCTGCCGCAGATTTCGCCGACCCAGAGCCAGAGCCGCCCGCAAAGGACGGCCAGCCGTGGCTCGTGGCCACACGCTGGCTGCGGGACAGCGTCAGATACAACGAATTGATGAATGAGGAAGACTACGAGAAGGAGGACGACGAGAACAACAATGGAGCAGAGGCCGTGACGACAGCAGCCACACAGTCGTCGACGGCAAGCGCAGGATCCAAGTCAAGAAAACGTGGTCTCCCTGAGGACGTTGCTGCCGATGATGACATCGTCGAGGAAGACGACAGCGTTGCGCCAAGCAGCAGCACGTCGACGGGCAAGCGCATCAAGCTCCTCGTCGCTGCCAAGCCAGTCGGCGCTGTGGCCATCGACTTGACAGGTGCGAGCGGTGCCCCTCCGGGTCGAAACTACGAAAAGGAGCCCATTAGTGGGGGTCAGCTGGGCAACTTGCCTCCAGAGGGGGAGCCCACCAGAACCGAAGTGGGAGCGGAAGCAGATGGACAGAGCAGCATCCCCCAGGTCCGAGTCGCTGGTACCAGCGGCGACGTCACCATGGCCGACGAGCCAAGCGCAGCAGAAATTGCCGCTGCACAGCAGGCGGCAGAAGAGGCAGAGAGGTTGGCGACGGAGTCAGTGGCGAAAAAGTACCTGGCCGAGCAGACGCAAGAAGTCATCATCCCGTCGTATTCGACCTGGTTCTCCTTTGGCAGCATCAATCCCGTCGAGAAGCGCAGCCTGCCAGAGTTCTTCAACAACCGCAACCGTAGCAAGACGCCTGCCATCTACAAAGACTACCGCAACTTTATGATCAATACATACCGACTCAACCCGAGCGAGTATCTCACGTTTACGGCCTGCAGGCGAAACCTGGCTGGCGACGTCTGCGCCATCATGCGCGTTCATGCCTTTCTGGAGCAATGGGGCCTGATCAACTACCAAGTCGATCCAGAGACGCGACCTGCGTCGCTTGGTCCACCCTTTACTGGCCATTTCCGTGTCACCGTCGACACCCCGAGGGGTCTGCAACCGCTGCACCCTGGCACGCGACGGCCTTCGCAATCCGGCATGCCGCCGCTGCTGGCGCCAATGGCCAACGGGAAGGCTCACTCACAGCAGACTGGCGGTAAGCCGTCGACGGATCTTACATTGGAGCTTCGTCGGACCATCTACCAGACATCGATGAAGCTTTCCAGGCCCATCGACACCGACGCGGCCAAGTCGCTTGCGGAGGCCGCCGATGCCGAGCTTCGAGCGGGTGCCGGAGCTGCACCTTCGTACTCGTGCGACACCTGCGGTGCCGACTGCACGCGCACCCGCTACACGAGCATCCGAGCACCTGCACGTGGCGCATACAGCGGCGGATACAACCTCTGTCCCGGCTGCTACCTGGAGGGACGCTTTCCCTCGAGCATGTACAGCGGCGATTTTGTCCGCATCGACGACGGTCCCTTCAAGCAGGCCGCTGATGAGGGCAACGATGAATGGAGCGACGCCGAGACGCTCAGGCTGCTTGAGGGCTTGGAGATGTACGAGGACGACTGGGGCCAGGTTTCGACGCATGTGGGCACGCGCAGCCGGGAGCAGTGCATCACCCGCTTTCTTCAGCTTCCCATTGAGGACGCCTTTCTGGATGGAAAGGACGGCGCATCGAGGCAGGCCAATGGGCACGGCGAGGGCGATCGCCAGGGTAGTCTGCCCACCCAGAGTGATCTGGGGCCGTTGCAGTACGTGCGTGACCTCAAATCGTCGATTCCTTTTGCCCAGACGGACAACCCTGTCATGAGCGTCGTGGCTTTCTTGGCCAGCGCCGTGAGCCCGGCCGTGGCGAGTGCAGCAGCGCAGAGCGCGCTGGGCGAGCTGACGCAGGGCCTCAAACGGCGCGAGGAGCTTCGGGAGAAGAAGCGTACGGAAGAAGGAAGCGGCGAGGGCGACAAGGAGCGGGAGCAGGACGCCATGGATGTCGACAAGGACGGCGGCGAGGTGGCAGCAGGCGAAGAGAAGCGAGCGGAGGGAGAGACGGACAAGAGCAAGGACCCGAACCGGGCAAAGATCACAGGCGATGCCGACATCACTGTGCATGTCAGCGACGCAGTCAAGGCCCAGGTCCGTCAGGCAAGGGAGGAGGGCGATGCGGCCGATGGGGATGATGAAACGCTGCCGCACAATGCCGTCGAGCGGGCCGCAGCGGTGGCTCTCGGTGCTGCCGCTGCCAAGGCCCACCTGCTGTCGACCTTTGAGGAGCGCGAGTGCCAACGCCTTGTGGGACAGGTCATTGAGGCGCAGATGAAAAAGATGGAGATCAAGATGGCCCAATTCGAAGAGCTCGAGTCGCTGCTCGAGGAGGAGCGAAGGAGCCTCGAGTCTGGTCGGAAACAGCTTTACCAGGATCGACTGGCCGTGCAGAGGCAGATTGCCGCGGTGCACGACCTGATGCGCAAAGCCTCGACGCAGCCGCAGAGCGTGACGCATCGCGACGTCGCGGGCGTTAGCTCGGCCGTCCAGGGCCTCAACCAGCAGGGTCCCGTGGTCAGGCAAGTCAGTGATGCAGAAGCAGCAGCGACACACCAGCCGCCACAGCCGCCACAGCAACCTACGGCTCAGCTGGACGGGGCGGCAGCAGCAGCAGTGGCAGCACCGACGGCTCCTCCTCCGGCCAACCTGCAGTCTCTCTAGACGCTGACAAACCTTGTAATATCTCTTCCCCTGAATGGTTTCTTTCCCCTCTTTTCCCTCTCTATGTATGGTGGTGTATCGTCTGCTCGAGAATTGAATAAAGTTCTGTCAGTTCTTTTGAATCTCGCCCTTCCGCGAAATTGTCAGACGTCAGACCTGATGTTGTTGGCATGAGCCTAAAAGTCGGACTTCGGATCACGGAGGCCGTGACTGCTGAGATTGGGACAGGTTTGCTCCGCTCTCAAGCTCCCTGTCACGATCTGTTCTCCACCTCCTACGATTCCGCAAGTCAGTGACGGCCGCCACGATGGAACCACGTCTGATCTCCTGCTCGGCATGCCGCTACCACAAGGTCCGTTGCATCGTCGACGAAGGCCAGGAGCACTGCCAGCGATGCCTCAAGCGCGGCGAGGTATGCGCGCGGCGGGAGACGAAGCGGGCACCCCCAAGAGATCCCGCCCGAAAGCGCAAGGCGTCCCTCACTCCACCGCCCTTCTTTGACTCCTCTTCGACTCGGTTGAGCTCTCACCGGCGCTCGGTCGCGTCTCCCTACTCCGATTCGAAGTTTGCTAAGGCGAAGACGGAGGAGTCTCGAGAGTATCTGCAGCATCAACAAGATGAGGACAGTGCTGCGCTGCTGAGCAATCCGCTCAAATTGCTCGCCCAGGCATCGCATGAGGTCCAGAGAGGTGACCAGCTGGCGAGATTGCTCGATTTGGATGAGGAGTCGAGCAGCAGCCCCCCAAGTTCGAGTGGCGAAAGAGGCCCAAGGGCGTGGGACTTGTCCAACGTTGTGACAACGTGCGACATTGGGGCCTTGGCTCGCTGGACAAAGCATTTCTCCGCCGGTCTCTACCAGCCCATGCATGAAAGTCCATCGCTGAATCCAGCTGAGAGCGGACTCGTCAGCTCGTCAAGGGCTGCCTCGCTGTACCACGACTACATGGATGGTGGCCTCAACAGCTCCGTCCCGCTGCTCGATCCGGACATTCACACATTCAAGCATGTGCTCCGCCATCCGACGCTCGCCACCGTCGTCCTCTACGTCTCTGCTCGGCATGCGTCCTTTTCGGGCGCGCCAGACCTCGTCGTCGACCTCGAGCGGCACTTTCTGCAGAATTGCTTGCCCCATGTTGTCCTCGACGGATGCAAAACAGTCGAGATCGTCATGGCCCTTGTCCTATATGCATCACACCATCCCTTTGCCACCAAGCCGAGCGATGATCGCGCGTGGACGATGCTTGGACATGGCATCCGTATCGCCACCGAGCTCGACTTGAGCTCGCGCCTCGTCTCGCAAGCAGTCGCCGATCCCGTCCTCAAGCGGCAATTTCGAGCGAGAGAGAGGACTTGGCTCCAGCTCTGGCTTGCCACCCAATCGCTGGGTACGGCCACTGGACGGAGACAATTCCTCGGTACGGATGGCATCGTCCAAGACTGTGCTGGAACTTGGCATCAAGGCATCGAAGCAGGCGACCCAATGAAAGAAGCAGACGCAGCCACTGTGGCGAGGGTGCAGCTGCACCACGTCTATGGCCGAATCCGGTCTCTCTTCCGCTATCTCACCACCACACCAGTCGCAAACTCGCCGCAGCGCTGTGTGATGGATCAAGACAAACAGGACTACTACCTCTCGCGTATCCACAACGAGGTAGAACAGTGGCTCGACCAATGGCCGCTGCTGAGGGAGACGCTGCTTCGTGAGTTCCAAGCGCTCGGAGTAAGAAGAAGAAGAGCTGACAAACGAGTAGCCCATGGCACATATATCCGAGTCTTGCTCATCTCCATGTCGCTGCAAGGACCGTCGAGCAGCATTGCGGCTATGGAGCCGGCCCTGGTCCGTCTGTACGAGTCTGTCACGACCTATCTGGAGGACTTTGTCACAAAAGGCTCCAATGTAGGCCAGCAACCCAACTCTGTCCTCGTCGCTGTCACGTACATGGCCGTATTGAGTCTCAAGCTGGCCCGTTTATCATGCTCCGACCAGCCACATCAAAAGCAGCCCGACCGTCTGCCCTGGATCCAGACCGAAAGACTACGTCGTCTCGTCAGGGACGCAGCCAAGAACCTGAGCCAGTCGGTCGATGTCCGGGCTCAACGATATGCCGAGTATCTGGACTGGCTCCTCGGATGTGCCTCTTCTTCTTCTTCCGAGCAAAAGACGCATGCCGCCACCTCCAGCGCGTCCACAACGACATCGCCGAATGTCGATGCGGCTTCCTCCTTGTCGGCAGACGCCTCGTTGAAAGCTTCCTCGACGGACCCCACAACTGTAGCGACCCCCAACGAGGACGTTGGCAGCCTCTTTGACATCACGCCTTCATCTTCTCTGAAGTGGCCGTCCGATGTACCGTCAGCGACAGCGTACCAGCAAGCGTCGGTAGACCCCACGCTGGCGATGGGCCACGACGTCGCTGGTGCTACCGTTTCGTTCTCGTCCGTCTTTGGCGACGATCTCTTCTCCGGTCCCTTTACGGCCGACGTCGACCAGGACATCCTGGCGTGGGCCCAGCGTTTTGTCGTGTCCTAGGTTCATACTCTGTATCTTTAGCCCAGTATTTTGTAAATGATGCTTCGAGGATTCCCCTCTTCAATCAGACAAGAGAACGATAGAAAGAAGGGTATTGCTGTCAATTCGAACTACGCTCTTGAGGAAGGAAGGCTGACAAGATGAAGGGAAAAGGCGAAACTTGGACAGACGATGAAGATGAGATCCAGAAAGATGACGGACGGAAGAGGAGGAGAAGTAGAGAAGAAGAAGGAAAAAATCAAGCAGAGAAAAGCGAAAAGGAATCAAGACGGCAAAGTCTTTCTAAGTCGAACTTTTCTTTCTCGCAAAGAGCTTCGAGGCCCTCTCGCGGCCATCGACAACCCTCGACCGGATGCTCTGTGGTGCCTTGGACGAGACAGCGTCTCCGTTGGTTGATTTCGCTCCTGCGCCGACGGTGTTGCCTGGCACGGTGCTGAGGAAGGATGCTCCACCGACGATGGATTTCGCCCCACCCTGCCCAGGCACCACCGTTGCAGTGTTCTGAATCGGCATCCCACCAATGCCGCCACTCGATCCGACCTGCTGGCCCCCCACGTAGCTGTTGTTGAGACCATTGGTGAGGCCACCAGAAGAGTCTTCGAGCCTCGCGGCGCGCCCGTCGTGTTGGGTGGGGCTCACCATCATAGGCTGAGTCTGCCTCGCAAGGAAAGCTGCATTGATACGGTGTCAGTCAACCGAGTCAAAGCGGACTCTATGATTATAGCGCTCACCAATGTGTCTCTGCAGCGGGCTCGACATCGTCTCGCTGCCCGCCTCGTACGCGAGCGGGCTGAGCCGGCTCGGGTCCGCCATACCAGCCGACGAGTAGCTGGAGTCCTGCTGTTGCTGCGTGGCAGCGTCACTCTCGTTGATCACGCTCATGTCCAGGCCCAATCTCGCGATCTCATCGGCAAAGTTTTGCTCGAAAAAGCGCTCCAGTGTCTCGTGGAACGGCTTCATCTCGGGCGGGCACAGCTTGGCGTGAAGACCGATGCTTCGATAGATGACGGAGGCCTGCGCGTCGATTGCCTCTCGGAGCTTGTGAATCTTCTCCTCGTCCTCGGGGTGCGCCGACACGAATCCGAGCGAGAAAAAGGCGCGCTTGTACGTGGGGATTCCTCCATTCACGGGCGCATCCACCGCGCCGTTCAACGCCATCGAGAGCCGGTTCGTGTTGATGTTGGCTCCTCGCTTTGAGACTTTGGCGAGCGCAGCAAACTTGGTCTCGAGCGCGCTCAACTCCTGCGTCTTGGACTCGACGTCGCTCAGCGCATTCTCCAGCGGGCTGATCTTGATAATCCGGATCTCGGCCACCTCGCTTCGCCGAAGGACAGTGGGGAACGAGTCTTCGACCTCGAGATACGTCTTCTCGACCCAGAGCCCCGCGACGTCGTGTCCGTCGACTGCTGCGACACCATTGGTCTCGGTTGACGAACCCAGGCTCGCTGGCCTGGGAAGTGGCCTCGTGTAGGAAAAGAGATTCGTCGTGTTGTGCTCGTAGTATGCTCTCACAACCGGCGGCGTTTCTGGGTTGGTAAAGACATCCCTCGTCTTGTCTGGCTCGGGCTGCACCGCGGTGATCTGGATGAAGAGGCCTGGTCCGAATCGCACATCGTCACCGGGCAAGAGCGTGCTCTTGATCAAGGTGGCCTTTGGGTGCTTCTGGTGCAGCCTCTCGCAGAACGCACCAAACTTCTCCCAGTCCAAACCCCGGTAGACGAACATCTTGCCCTGCAAGCTGGCAGGCCACTGTTCGCCGTAGTAAGCGACGCGGAAGTAGCTTGGGTAGGTGCGCTCGACTGCGGCAATCTTCTGGAATAGGCCGGCTTGGAGCGTAAGCACGTCGGCCAGACGGCTGTAGTCGACCGACCGGTGCTCGTACTCTCTCGCCAGCTCCCGGCAGATGTCGATGGAGATCTCCCAGGCCTGGCCCTTGGCAAGGTAGTCGAGGATGAGCATGTACAGCGTCTCCTTTCGCGCAAAGTGCGACTGCCTCGGCAGATCCAGATCGGCAATCGGCTCAACAAAGCTGTTCATGTCCCACGTGTGCAGGTCGGCGTGCAGCTTGAGCGTCAGGGCGGCCTCGACGTAGTTGTGGTTCTCGAGATGCAAATTGACGAGGCGGAGGACATGCGTCGAGAAGGCCGTCACGCGATTGGCCTGCCTGAGGAAGCCGAGCAGCTTGAGTGTGCCAGAGACGCGATCGTCTTCGAAGCCTTCCTCCAGCGGCAGGCCCCGCACGCTGAGGAGCAGATCCAAGAAGCGGTTCACGCTGACCAGGCAGCCGTGCACCTGCTCACGCAATTTCTCATTGACCTGCGGCCCGTCGAAAAGGGAACGGAGCTGGCCGATGAAGAAAGCCCTCGAGATCTCGTCGCCCTGCGTATCGGTGATGAAGAGGACGTCGAGCTTGTCGATGATTTCGGCCTCGATGACGCCAAAGTCGCCATTGAGGTGCCATTCAGAGGTGATCATCGTCGCGAGCACCCGCACGGCGCAGGTCCGCAGCTCGTCGTGATGGCTCAAACACAGCTCCAGGACCGGCTCGACGAGCGAGGGCACAAACTGGACCTGGAACCCACCCGTGTTGAGCCGGCCGGGTCCCACAATTTCCGTGCTGGCAGTCGCGGCCTGGTCGGGCCAGCCAATCGAGTTCCACAGCTTGGCGAAAATCTGCGCACCCTCGCCCCGGATGTCGCCCGCCAAGCGCCAGACGGCTCGCCGGCGTTGAGGCTTGAATCGCTCAATGACGAGCTGGTCGCTCGAGAGGAGCGTCAGGAGCATGTTGAGCCCTGCGCGCCAGAGGGCCGTGTCAAACGTCTGCGACTGGTCGGCAGGCGGAATAAAGTCGCGCACGAGAAGACCAGCAAGTGGATCAGCCATCTTCAGCACCATCTGATGGGCGAGAATGTTGATGTTGAGCCAGCTGCTAGGGTAAGCCTCATTGAGCAGAATGCTCGTGGCGACGTCGAAGAAGTTGAAGAGGAAGCTGCTCAGCTTCTCGCGCCCTTCAATGTCGAGCTGCTCGTCGAGGAAGCCCGACAGGTGCCTTCGCGGGCTCAGCATGATGAGGACCGTGAGCACGGCTGCAATCTCGCCCAGGCCGCAGTTGAGCATGGCAGGGTGCTCCTTGCGAAGGTGTCGCCTCGATGCTCTCGTCGGCGGTGGCGAGACCTGCCCGACTGGCTTCTTTGCCAGGAGCGGGAACGGATAGCTCGACGGGAAAATGACGGGAACCGAAGACGAGACCGTCGAGGGCGATCTATGCCGCTCAATCGCTTGCAGCGTCTCTGGGCTCTCGAGCTCCTTGTACGTTTCCAGCAGCTTGGGCATCATCGACAGGATGTAGTCGACGTTGTCCTGCTCCTGGCGAAGCTCCTGCTGCGTGCTCTTGCCCTTGCGTCCATCGACGAGGCTGACCTGCAGTTTGTCCAGCATCACGGCAATGACAGTCACTGCCAGCCTCGCAGCCTCGACCCAGGCGACGCGGGCCGAGTCGCGCACGCCCTCATGGTCGCCCGGGCTCGTGTGTGCGCTCTCGTCATACGCGCCAAGGTGGGGCCGGACCCAGCGGATGAGGCTGGGCAAGAGCTGCGAGCGCGAGGCGTGGTCCTCAAAGAGCGTGTCGTGGGTGACGTGGAGGATGTGCAGAAGCTTCCAGACGCTCATGCGGCCCTTTGTCACAAAGATGCTGTCGGCAAAGGCCGTCTCGACGCGCACGAGCTCCTCCAGCGGATACACCCTGGCCAGGTCGGGGAGGATGCCGGCAAAGTGCTGCAGTGCCAGCGTCTGCGTTCCAATAATGGAGCTCGGCTTGGTGGTGGCCATCATGCGGTTGATGCTCCTCAGCAGCGAGTCGAGGTCACGCTTGAAGCTCGTCTCAAAGTGGTCGCTGACGGCGCCGCCCAGCGCGCCCAGTGGGTCCTTGACTCCTCGCTGGTTTTCGCGGCTCCTGATCATGAATTTGAAGAGGTACGGCCAGACCTTGACGGCGGCGCGCAGGTCCTTTGACGTCTCCGTCCTCGTCGGCTCAGCGAGGAGGCGGGACATGGACGACATGATTCTGCCGTAGGCCGTCTGCGAGTGGAAATGCTGGTCGATGTAGACGTCGAGAGTGGCCTGGAAGTTGTTGAATCTGCGGTCCGACACGATGCCCAGCACAGTGACGAGGGCCTGGAAGACGAGATCGTCGAGCTCGCCCGACCCATTCTTGGGGCTGACGACGATGCCAAAGAGGGCATCAAAGATGTCGCGGAGAAACTTGACAATCTCAACTTCGCCGATGAAGGTAAACTTGACCAGGACGGACTTCATCTCCTCGAGGCTCTCCGACAGGACCTTTTCCCAGCTGAGGAGCTTGAGCAGGACCTCGTTCTGCGTGTAGCGCGTCGAGACGAGAAAGGTGCGGAGCGTCATTGTGTCGCGCAGCGGCTGGATCACGCTCGACAGGCTCTGGGGCAGCGAGTCTGCCAGCGACCGGCCGACCTCGACGGTGGGGGGCAAGGTGAAGTAGAGCTCGGGGCTGAGCTGCTGCGCAGGCCGCGAGCTTCGCCAGAGGAGGAGCGTATGGCTGCCGTCTGGGATGAAAGCCGAGTTGGCGCCAAAGAGGGGCAGATAGGCGTGGGCGAACGGCAGATTGACGGCCGACTGACCTGCACCATTCTGGTCCCTGCTGAAGCCACGCTCCTCCTTGGAGCTGCGGTGGCGAAAGGAGAAAAATACGTGGCAGTGCTCCATGACCTCGTTGGGCAGCTCGAGCTTCAGCAGCTCGCCCCACGTCGGCGCATTCTGGTGGTAGAAGACGGTGCTGTCAAACTGGGTGACGAGCGACTCGCCTGCGCCGCGCGACACGACGTTCTCGAGCACGCGACCGTCCTTTGTGCGGACCTCGGCAGAGACCTGAATGTTCTTTGGCGTGTTGCCTCCAGGGACCTTGCTGCTCTGGGGGAAGAACTCGCCGCTCCAGAGCTTGATGTACGCCTCGTTGCGCTTGTCGCCGGGGAAAACGACGTCTGGGAAGCCCAGCCGCGCCGTCAGCGGCGTGTCCTGCAGCAGACTGGGGTTCTCGCGCACGAGCGTCGACGTCTCGCCGTGAAAGACCTTGACGCTGATGGCAATGAGCTCGGCACGGGGCGACTTTTCAAACTCGCGGATCCTCGAAGCAATGATGTCCTGGTGCAGCGTGCTGAAGGCAGCCTCGTTGGCGGGGACAAAGATTGGCATAACATGCTCCTTGAGCGGGCTGCTCGACGCTGTGTCCGTCTGAAACTGGTGGTCCTGGCCCAGATCGAGCACGGCGCATCCAAAGGGGCGTCTAAATGTCCGGTCCGTCGTCATCTTTGATTTTCTAAAGGCAGGAGAGCCCGCCAGGTTGGGGTCGTTGTCGAGAGTGGTGAGCGCCGCAGACCCGCTGCCGTTGCTGCTGTCGTGGGGATGGGAATGGGAAAAGGCGCCTGCAATGGTGCCACTGAAGCTGCTGCTGGCATTGAGGCCGCTGCCCCGGCTGCCGTCGGAGCTGCTGTTGAGGCGCATGGAGCCGTTGCGGACGATGCGGCAGACGACGTTGAGGTCATGCATGTCGTTGGACGACAGGTCGGTGAAGAGGGCCTTCATCTTGCCGAGCTTCTCACCAGCCTCGCGCGCGGGCACGCCTTGGCTATTGACGACGACGCAGTACTCTTCGGTCAGGAAGCGGGCCTCGGCCTTGTTGTAGAGGGAAAAGTAGAGCTCGGCCGTCTCTCCGGGAAGGCAGGGGCTGGCGACAAAGGCGCGCACATCGAGATAGACGTGGAAGTACTGCAGAGACAAAAAGGGTTAGCAAGGCACAGGTAGAATGCTATGCCGGAAAGACAGAACGCACCTTGACGGCGCTGTCGTCGGGTGCCTCGGCACTGGTCAGAGTGGCTGATCTGCTGCGTCGATTGACGAGCGTCATCGACGGTTGCCGTGCACCTGCCCGTCTGGCCGACGAGGTAAAGGACCCCGCGCCACCGCCGAGGATGCCAGCCTTGGAAGTCGACGGCGAGACAATGCCAAAGGCATTCGACGGGGCTACTTCCATGGAGCCGCCGCCAGTGGACGTCTGCGCCTGCTGGTCCACATAGGCGAGGGCGACCTGGAGCGCATAGAGACGGATGCCACTAACCCAGCTCTCGGGGTCCGATTCCTTTCCCGTAAAGTCGACGTCGACGAGGCCGCCGCGACCGGGGTGCCTGACAATGACATCGAGGCCCTGCTGGACATTTCCCTTGACGAGGCGGGCGACGCACTCGCGCCGCAGCTTGGCCACTTCCTCGGCACTCAGCGTCTGCGCCAGGAGCTGGCGGCGAGCGGCATGGAGGACGTCGATGTGCTCGCGCACGGCATGGAAGAGGGTGTAGTCGCGTTTGGCGAGGTATGCGTACATGAGGGTGCTCCACTCGCGCAGCGAGCATGCAATCTCGTCGACCAGCGGCTCCGTCGCGCCGCTGGCTGTCTCATCGCCGCACTTGAGGCTCGGCAGCGGCGGCGGCGGCCGGTCCTCGTCGGGCTGTGCCTCCTGGAGGACAAAGGACTGGCGCGAGTTGTCAAAGGTGACTTTGCCCTTGTCCGACGCAGCCCCTCCTCCCGGCGAGGTGACCTCGCCCGGCTTGATGGTGACCATGAGCGGGCTCGTAGGCTGGCTCGGCACGTTTTCGTCCTCCTCTGGCAGCGTCTCCATGTGGCTCGACGAGGCTTGCTGCTGCTGTTTGCTGTTGTTGCTGCTGCTGTCTGGCGGGGGCGATGTGGCACCAACGATGCCGGCCTCCTTGGCACGCGCATGCACCTCGGCGAGGCGCATCTCTGCATCGTCGAGGTGCTCGCGGATGTGGACGTGGGCACGGGGGAAAATGCCCACGTACACCTGGGGCTCCTCGACGAGGCCGGCGCCAGCGCCCGCGGTGCTCGTGCTTGGGAACGTGCTGTAGTCCGACAGGCTGCTCGTCGTCGTCGCCGTCTGTGGGATGCGTGTCGTCGAGACGACATAGCCGCGGCACCAGCTCACATCGGTGTGGCCGAGCTGCTCAAAGACGTAGACCTCATCGCCGACCTCGAGGCCGATGAGATGTGCCTGGATCGCCTGGACGGTGCTGTCATCGAGGCCTGCTGCTGCGGCCGCCGCGGCCGACAGTTCGAGCGAGTCGAGCTCGGGGACAAAGGGCGAGACGGCAAAGCCATACTGGATCTTGGCCAGCGGCTCCCACCGCCGATATGGCTCGGTCTTGGGCGCATGTACCTGTCCGTTGGTCGCCGATGAGGACGAGGCAGAGGCAGGAGCAGAGGCTGGGCCGGCCGTCGACGAGGGCGTCGTGGGCGTTGTCGGGTTCGACGGGCCCAGCGTGCTGCTGGCCGACGTCGGCGACAGGGCCGCCATGGTCGCTGTTGGCTTTTCTTTTTGGTTGTTGAACTGACAAGAGGCGTCTAGGGAAGAAAGAGAGAGAGAGAGAGAAAGAAGCTCGGTCCCTGAACTGAACCCACCTGTCTGGACCGTGTGCTTCGACTGGCGGTCCCGCTCGCGTGGAAATTAGTCTAAATTGTGACACTACTAAATGTGGCTACCTACCAACTGCTCTGAGCTTGGAGCGATTAGACTACTAATCGCACTACTGTTGCAGTGTTCGTCTGCCGTCTGCCACTCAGACGATGGCGGCAAAGGCGCAGCCTCAGCGCGTCTCGCTCGGCCAGTCGGCCACGGTGCCCGGCCATACGCTCCCATCGAGTGCAGGCTCGGGGCAGGCCACTGCCCCCCAGCAGCAGCAACAGCAGCAACAACAGCACCAGCAGGCTTCATCTTCTTCTTCCTCCTCCGCGTCGTCGTCGTCGATCCTCAACTCCACCTCGCTCGCCCTCGCACTGCCGCACTCGCAGCAGTGCTCGCCCGTGACGCACGTCGACTCCAATGCGCTGCAGTACCTCGCGATGGAGATGGCGCCCGTGCTGCGCAAGTCGGCCCGCGTCGCGCTCCGTCGGCGCCAGTCAGGCCTCGCGCAGCTCGTCGAGGCAGGTCTCGTCCCCAGCACCTCTTCTTCCTCTTCAAAGACCCCACCCGCCTCGGAGCTCGAGGACGAGACGGTGGCGCGGCTCGAAGCCATCGGCGCGCACGTCGGGTCCGCCTTTGCCGAGCGCCTCTCGCGCGACCGCCCGCCATTCAGCGCGACGCTCGACGTCGTCAAGTTTGTCTGCAAGGACGTCTGGACGGCCTGCTTTGACAAGCAGGTTGACAACTTGCGCACAAACCACCGCGGCGTATATGTCCTCCAGGACAACCACTTTCGCCCGCTCCTCCGCCTCTCGACGACGATGGCGGCAGGCCCGGGCGCGCTCGCGCCTGCGACGCGGCTGGTGAGTCCGGTTCTCCTCTTTATATGCCCCCTCTTCTTTGTCGAATTCCAAACTGACGGCCGGTGTGGCATGGCATGACAGCACCTTGCGTATCCCAGCGGTGTCATCCGCGGCGCGCTGGCCCGGCTCGGCGTGCCTGCCACCGTCGTGGCCGAGACAAGCCAGGTGCCTCAGTGTGAGTTCCCATTCCCTCTTAGCACAGTGACAGGCTCCGATCGATCACTCATGCGCAAGTAATTCAAACCAGGCACCTTCCACGTAAAGACGGCCGCACAACGGTAGTCGGATAGAGTAGAGTAGTGTAGCTTGTTTCTGTACCATTCATGTGAAAGAATTCAGACCCGCCCACGGATACAACAACAAGAATGACGAGTGACTGAGAGACAGGGACAGAGAAGAGCGAGCGCAGGGGAGGCTCAATAATCGAGAAAGGGGGGCGGAGAGAAAGGCGCGCAGAAAGAGAGAGAGAATGTCATTCTGACCGACCGACGGACTGACTGTCCTCAAGGCATCATCAGAACCGGTCGGCGTGCACCTCGAGCCAGCGCGGGTCGGGGATGATGCCGCCCTTGTGCTGCTCGCGGTACGACTTTGCGCCGCGGCCCCAGCCGTCGGTCTTGATGCGCGGGTCCCAGGGCAGGTGGTGCGGGTACACGCCCTGGAGGCCGACCTCGTCGGGCGGGCACCAGTCGAGCAGGTCGGCCAGCTCGGGCGCCGAGGTGTAGTAGCTGTGGAAGCGCCGCGTGGGGTTGCGCATGCGCCGCTTGGCCTGCAGCGCGCCGTGGCAGCCGTACATGTCGCGCTCAAAGAGGCGGAAGCCCTTGATCTTTTCGCCCTCGTACTCGGCCGCCAGCGAGTCGGCGTCGGCGTCGTCGTCGATGCCGACGTAGTGCCACTTGCGCTGGCGGTCGTAGAAGCCCTTGACGGGCCAGCGAATCGCCTTTGCATGCAGCTCCTCGAACCGGCTCTTTTTCATCTTGTAGCCCACGACGGTGACCCTTGCTGGGTAGCGGCCGGCAAACTCGCGGAAGCGGGCGATGCTGAACAGCAGGTTCTCAAACGAGTCGAGGGCAAAGTTTTCCGTCGTCATGCGCACGCCCTGCAGGCCGCGTGCCACGGCGACGCCGGCATTGGCCTGCGCACCGCTGCCCACGCGGCCGAGGATGGCCTTGGCGTCCGCTGTGATGGCCTTGGATGCGTGTGCCTCTCCAGGGCCAGAGTTCGAAGCAGAGAAGTTAAAGCCGGGCAGCACGGGCAGCGAGAGGCCCGACGAGACGGCGAGCGAAAAGTACGACTCGGCCTCGGTCTGCAGCGACGTCGGCCGTGTTTGCCCTCTGTGATATGTCCAGTCTTGTCAGGTCACTTTTGGGGGAGCAAATAAGCCATCGCCGCGAGCATTCAATGCACTCACCCGCTGAAGACGAGAAGCGCAGTGGGATCCGCGTCGGCAATCTCCACGCTGGTGACGGCAAGGGACAAGAGCAGAGCGTAGGGGTCAGTACAATGATGCATCGTATAAAGAGGCAACTCACCCCTTTTCAATGTGCTTCCAAAACGTCTTTATGCTTCCTCCTTGTTGGTAGTCTTCCAAGACCCAATTTTCGTCATTTTCCCGCTCCCGGAAGTCGCACCCAGCTGGCGTGGGCAAGTGAGAGCGGGTCAGCGTCATGCGTTTCTTTTAAGCCGAGAACAGAAACCCACCCCAGACGGCGTGGCCGACAACCACGACGAGGTGATTGAGCTTCTCGGTGCCCTTTGCCGGCAGTGGTTGGTTCTCGCTGAGCATTTTTGGCGTGAGGCCGTGGAACGTGGTCCACGAACCGAAACCCGGCGGCGGAAGGCTGCGCGCGCCTCGCCCGCCGAAGATCATGAAGCGCAGATTGATCAAGACGCTGAGTGAGCACAGGCCGAGGAGGAGGAGGATGCCCAGGTTGGTGACGCGCGACCGGGCCGAGAGGCGCTCACGCAGCGAGATGCCGCCGGGCGCAGAGGGGCCGCTGCCATTGAGGGCGAGCGAGATGCCGGACTTGCGCCCGCCCGACAGAATTGACGCGGGAGATCGCGGTATCATCGCAGTGGGTCTCTCTATCTCCTTCTCCTCTCTCTCGTCCTTCCTCTCTCTCCTTCGCGCGCGCTCTATAGGTATTTACGCTGGCCAGTCTGGGGAAGGACAAATCGTCAGTCGGTGGTCGTCTGCTTCGATTTCTCGCCTGACATCTAACGTCGATTCGAAGTTGCATTTTTCTATTTTAGACTACCGTACGCCGCCCGAGGTCCACGTGGGTGTCACCGCTCATTCCGCGCCCCCATCGAAGCAATCGACCGACGATGGCGATGGAGCCTTGAATCCCATCACCAACGTCACCCAAAAGGACGGCAAGGAGCCATGCGCCCGTCGGCAGCCGCACCCCGAACCGTATCGAACGTGCGGCCATGAGAAAAGCGACAGTCGAATGGCTGCATACACACGGGAACCAGCATCTGGGATCTGAGCCAACAGTCCGAGCTACTCAGTCACATCGACACAGACACTTGCCAACACTTGAGCCGCTCAATTGGCAAGGCGGAGGGAGCGCCGTGTTGAGGCTATAAGATGGAGGAGTCTTCCAGCGGGCAGAGTCCATCTCGACCGACGACGGCACGCTTCGTCACATCGCTGTCCGACTTCCACCTGCCTCAGCGATCGCCCACGGCGGGCCATCAAGGCCATCAGAACCACCACCACTACCACCAACTCAGCCCTGGGTCGTCGTCTTCCGCATCATCGCATACCCCCTCACAACCGTATTTGACGGGTGGGCATTCGCCCAGTGGCTTCGACGTCGAGAATGGGGGCGTAGCGAGCATGCCGCTCCTCAGGAGGGCCGCTGCTGCCAATGGCGCTCGCATGCGAAGGACCAGCATGCTGGGCCGGGAAGTCCTCGGCAGGGGTGCCCGTGGATCGATGAGTGAAGACGACGAAAACGAGAGACGCGGAGAGGACGATGAGATGCGGGGTCAGGCCGCCGTCTCGCCAACATCGACGACGACGTTGACGAGAGGACAGCTGATGAGACGGCGCGGACCTCTGCAGCGGGAGGAGTCGCCCACACTGCGTGGAAGGTCATTTGCAGCAAGGGAGAAGAGGAATCTGGACCAGAAAGACAAGCGCGAAGATGACATTGACGACGAGGATGATGACATGGAAGTCGATACGGGCGACGTCACACTCTCGGGAATCGAGATGCGAGACAAGTCGTCCGCCGTGGCAGCCGGCCCTTCAACACCGCCCTTGCATCCCACCATGCTGAGCAGCAGTCACGACAACAACAGCTCGCCCCTGCCTCGGACGGGTGTCGTGCGGAGGGCTGTCAACCGGCGAGCCAACCTGATGGTGAGTGTTGCGACACAGAGCAGGCTAAGAGGCTGTGTATGCTGCACAACCTTAAGCGCTGACCTTCCCTACCCTTTCGTGTTCATAAAGCCAAAAGACAGAGGCATGCTGAGGGTAGCTGCCACGTTGCGAGACGAGTCGAGGCCATCAGATGTGGAAATCGCCTCAGAAGCCAAGCTGCAGCGCAAGCTTGGGCCGGACTCCGATGCGCCCTTAGTCAACCGCCTTGGATCGCCAGCCCATTGGAATCCGGCTGGCGCCGGAGGCAATGGCGGGACATACTACCCAGCGGGGGCTGGAAACGACCGTTGGGGTGATGAAGACGACTTCTCCCACGCTCTTCACCGCGCGGACGAGGTGCTTAGCGATTTCGGCGACGCAAGTAGCGACGAGGGTGCGACCACCACCACGACAGCTACTCTTGTCGGCCTAGGCGTCGGCCAGACCAATGGCATGCTCGATGCCGAGAGCGAAGCGGCAGAGCGAGGCGCGCCAGGAGGAAGCCGTGGTGGGCCTGGCAATCTCGGCATCTCGATTCCCAATGCGTCTGGCCTCTCAACATCGGCCTCGTCGAAAGCGTCGCTCTGGCTTGGCTTTCGTGAGGGCTCGCGGCAGTCGCCGGGCGTAGAGAGGGCCATGACAAAGTCAAGAAGCTCGACGATATCTGTTCATACGCCCACGGAGGCCCAGCCGACGCTGTCGACTTCGATGGACGTCGAGCCGCCTCCTTCTGCGTCAAGCAGCGCTGCTACTGCCACTTACCCAGTCACCGCCACGAACAGCAATGGCGGTGGGCCGGGAGTGGGCAACCATCCAGCCAGCTCACCCAGCCTCTGGGGAAGAAGCGCGAAGCGCAAGGTCGGCGACGAGCGCTTCGATCCATACGCCTCTTCTGCCCTGTACAAGCGCCGGGCAGTTTCTCCAATCGCCCTCATCTCCGCGTCGGCCTCTTCTTCGGCGCCCGGTGGTGCAACTGCCACCGTCCGCGCCTCGACGCCGACGACGAGCTCAATGGCAAGCACCAGCAACGCCGCCCTGATCTCGCCATTTGCGCTGCAGACGCACAACACAGCCGGCCTGCCCGTCCCGACGCCCATCTCGATTCCCTCTCCGACGCTGGCTCCCCACCACGGAGGCACCTTCTCGACGTCGCCCTACCCCAGGGTGGCTGGGTCCCGGTCCTCGTCGGGCGGCGCGCCGTCGTCCTACTTTGGGGCAAAGGACGTTGCGGTGGGAGGAGGCGCGGGCATCGGTGTGGCGATCCCGGGCGCCGTCTCGGCCGCCGCTTCTGCTTCTTCCTCTCGGCCAATCTGGACGAGGGGCAGCCGCGCCAACTCGCCCGCTGCGCTGGCGTCGACCGTGGGCAGCGGCGGCGGCGGCAGCAGCGGCGGCGGAGGCAGCGTGACGAGGCCGTCGACGCCGACGAATTCGACGTTCGCGCCGCTGTATTCTGGGCCGGGGCCGTCGCCTTCGCTGCTCAGCACCAGCGCAGGCAAGCTCGGCACGCCTGGCTCTGCAGCGACGCCCGGTCCAGCGACGAAAAAGGGCGGCAGCGGGCCCGGATATGGAAGTGGCGCCCTGGGCCTGAGCTTGGGAGGCGGCAGTAAAGGGTTGAGGGAAGAGGAAGAGGAGGAGATGGAGGACGAAGGCATGCTGGGCGACGTCAGTGCGATTCAGCTGGGCTAGAGAGTGGGAGGGAGGGAGGGATCTGAGCTGAGCTTGCGTGGGAGAAAGGGATACCCGGTTGATCCTGATTCATTGCTTGTATTGTATCCTCATTTCATCATTCCAACACATGCATGAGCGCCTCTATATTGTCTGTTCTATGAAGACTGGCTGAAGTGGGCGTTCCGGAGACGATTGACTTTGTAAGACCAGCACCACTCGTCAGCCATCCTGCTCTGTTTTACCAGCAACGATAAAAAAGCTACTCACTTGCCGCACCAACGTCGACCCTTCTCGGTCTGGCGAGGAACCCATCGAGCCGTCCACCTTCTGCGAAGCTGTCCAGGCCCGGAGCATCAGCACCGAGCGCCTCCTCGATACGATCGAGCATCTCTGCAAACGGCGCTGGCCGACTCGCATCGAGGAGCGACTTGATGATGCACTCGATTGCGCGCGTCTGCGAGGCATGGACGAGCTGCGGGACGGCACGCAGCTCAATCGTGCTACCCTGCGCACTATCAGGGCCCGTGGCAGCTGCGGGTCCGACGTCGCCAAACTGGATCGAGTCCTTGGAGCGCGACATGATCTTGCCTGCAGGCCTACTGAGGCGCACGGACCGCCGCAGGGCTGGGCTGAACGGGGACATTGTCGCCGTCGCTGCCGATGAGGGGGTCGAGGAAGGGACGAGGGCTTTGGCGCGCTCGGTCAGATCCAGGAGCCTATATTCGTCCATACACAGCACGACGTCGGCCGGCGCAAAAAAGTCACTGCTGCTCCCGCAGACGATGAATACGGCGGGTCGGCCCTCTGTGGCGACGACCTGGCGCACACGCTCGACAAGCGGCGTGATGGGCTCCTTTTGCACGAGCTTGCGCATCACATCGTCGCGCTGCAGGAAATTGCTCGCAATCGTGTCCTCATCGATGAGGAGCAGCTGCGAGCGAAGCTCGAGCGATTCGATGAGACTCGCAGCGCACGACGTGCTGCCCGAGGCATTGGTCGTGCTGAACTGTGCGCAGTCTTTGGCGTCGCGGCCAGGGAGATTGCTGATAAAGGGGGAAATGTCGACCGTCGACACGGGCCGGCCGTCTTCGCTGCGGATGCTCGTGACATCTTCGACTGCACTGACGTATTCTCGGCCGTCGCCTGGAATGTGGTCGTAGCAGCCCAGCGCGAGGGCAGAGAGCAGGGTGGACTTGCCGTGGTAGCCTCCGCCGCAGAGGACCGTGATGCTTCCCCTCGCCACACCCATGCCTTGGATGGTCCCACCGTTTTGCAGGGGGAGTGTGACCCGCACAGACTCAGGGCTGACAAACTTGATGGCCTCGTCGGCTGACAAAGGTTTGTCGCTCGCACCGCTCGCTCGGGCAAGGATCGCTCCGTCAGGGATAAATGCGGCCAAGGGTGGTGTGTGGCTCTGCAGTGCAGTCTTGCGCAGGACCTGTTGGTTCTCGACCGACACGACGTGCTCTTCGATTCCTGTCCGAGGGCCAAAGAAGGCCGCCGAGATCAGATAGGGGACCGACTGCGTCACTGGTGGCCGAGAGACTGTGAGCCATGGAAAGACGGGGAAGAAGGCAGCCCGTCGACTCACGGATCTCGCGCGCCCATTGCCCACAGACACTCCGACCCCGAGCCGGGAGACCGACTCTGATTCGAACCTCGATGTAGAATGCTGCTACATGGACGGCCGTCCGCTCGAGGACCTGCTGCCCGGGCGCGTCGATCTCGATTTGGCCTCCTTTTGCACCGGCCCAGCCCGACGGCGGCGCAGCCTTTTCGTACTCTTTGGAGAGACACGTCTCATGCAGTCTCCGCAGAAGATAGTCTGCGAGCGCTGTGGAGCTGATGACAGCTGTCAGAGAGATTCATCTTGCCTGGAATTGTGTTCGACTCACCGAGGCCGAGAACGATATAGCGACGGGTCGAACAGAGCAACACTATGCGCGACGCGGATGCGACACTTGCTGGGTGCAGCGTACGGGTCTGCCTGGGCGTGGTCGAGAAAGAAGGTCATGGGACCCTTTGCGGTGGACAGCGTCCATGAGCCCTCAACGTCATGATAGGCAGGGTACGGGGCGCCCTCCATCGACGAGAGCAGCTGACCGAGCTGCTCGCCAGTCCTGGGCCCATCGACTCGCGGCCTCTTGGGTGCGTCTGGACCGCCACCGAAGCCAACTCCTCCGCTTCCTCTGCCTCCTCGACCGCCACCTCGACCACCCCCCCGACCGCCGCCACCGCCGTACTTTTCCTTAAAGTATGCACCTCTTCCTCGGCCTGACATTGTCGCGAAGCTCTTCTTTCTTCTTCACCTGTGGAGGAGACGTTGGAATTTTCTTAGCCTGAATTTGCACGCACGCACGCACGCACGAGCCATTCGACGAAATCCGATTCATTACTGCTCTCAACGTCAAATGCGCTCGGGCACAACGACAGGCAAGCCACACAAGCACGCAGGCACCCATCCCGAACCCGGTCCTGCCCTCGCCAAGAGCTCGCACCATCGTGGCTTCAGACATGCCCCTGAGCTCGTGCCGTAAAGAATATTCTCCATACCTGTTAGAGGGGCTGTGACCCAAGATGAGCCTCCGACGGCAACTATTCTCATACGATGATGAGAGAAAGAATGAACAACGATAGCAGAGCAGTGATGAAGAGAGACATATGGCCGGGCCATGACGGCTGTTCCGTCCAGTCCATGGGCAGAGGTTCGTGCGGTCTAGCTTCCTCTTGCCGTCAATCAGCACGTTCCTATCCATCCAATCAGTGGTCTCTGCTCTGCGGACCGGAGCGAACTAGCCTGTACCTGTGACTGCTCTGATTGAATTGTCCCTTCCGTACTACTACTCTCTTTCAAACCAATTGGCCCGATCTTCTCGGAGCGCAGCCGATTTCCCTCGAGGAAAAACAGGTCAAGAAAGCGAGCGGCCTGACGTGGTCTATTAACAATTACAGCCTTGCGAATCTAGCCCCGTCTTGGCAATTCAACATCATTCCGAGACAGAGGTTAGTACGTAGTTGGCAGAAAAAAGAAGCCGATCGTGCCTGCTGGTGAATAAAGTTGGCTTCAAGAGCGAAAGCACAAAGCACAAAGAAGAAGAAGAAAGATGGAAAAAAAATAAAATTAAAACTGATGATCTTTCTCTGAATGTTGCGGGGGTTCCGGTGACGTTCGTGTCCGCGCCGCGCGCCTAGCCCTCTTCAAGAACATATGATAATTTGGCGGATGGACAGACGTGCGTCGTCGTTGTCTTTGCGCGGGATTCCTACGCCGGCATACATCCACTCTTCATCTCCCCACCAGGGGAACATCCGACCGAACAAGCCAAGGAGGAGCTAAAATCCTCTTCCGAGATGTATTACGGTTGAGGTAGCAGGGGTACACTAGACTAGAGTAGTAGTAGTACTAGTCATAGTCTAGCCAGGGTTTAAAATCCATCGGCCCTTTTACCGCGATGGGCAGGGGACGAGTGTAATGCCTTTTTTCTCCCCCCCTGTCCCTGCGTTTGCCCTCGAGGTCGCTGGTGTACGTGCTTCATATTGGAATTGCCTATTATTACTCAAGGCAGGACAGGAATATTTCCTGCGCTCGTAAACACTCGAAAAGCTCGACTCCGCCTGCCTTCCACCCATTTCTTGCTCCTCCTTCCCGACCCTTCTCACATCCCCCCAGCTCAAGACCATCAGAGTCGTGACTCACAGAGACCCATACGAGGCGGTCAGCATAAGACTGACGATAAAAGAAGGGGAAGAGAGAGTGAGAGAGTGAGCACAAGAAGAGGAAAAAGACAAGATGCGACCCGAGACGCCCAACTCCTACCACCTCCGGCCGGGGACGCCGGGGACCCCTGGCACGTTCGCAACCGAGGGCCGACCGT
This sequence comes from Acaromyces ingoldii, assembly GCF_003144295.1. Taxonomy (NCBI): domain Eukaryota; kingdom Fungi; phylum Basidiomycota; class Exobasidiomycetes; order Exobasidiales; family Cryptobasidiaceae; genus Acaromyces; species Acaromyces ingoldii. The sequence continues at coordinate 1,023,140 of NW_020290247.1, forward strand.
ACTCGTCTGCGGGCTCTTATGGCATGGGCCTGAGTGAGAGTGGCAGCCATGAGATGCTCAAGTACTATGACAACCAGGGCCAGTTTGGCGGCAGGCCGGGCTCTGGCGGGCCCAACCCGGACGGGAGCGAAGATGCATCGACGTACTACTTTAACAAGGAAGGCGGCAGGGTGAGTCACTACTCCGACCGACGCCAAGCGGGGTCGGGCCGCGATTGCTTTTGAACTCAATTCGCAGACAAGCGACTAAATCTACCTCTCCTCGCACAGGCAGCAGCAGGAGGCGCGGGCGCAGCAGCAGCAGCAGCCAGTCGGGCACCCGGCAGGGGTGGCTTCTGGGGCTGGGTGAAGCGCAGGCCATTGGTTGCCTCGCTCATTGCCCTGGCTATTGTCGCAGCTATCGCCGTCGGCGTGGCGCTGGGCGTGGTGCTTGGGAACAAGTCGGACGCAACCAAGAATGGCAGCTCCGCATCGCCGGACAACAACGCGGCACAGGGCAGCACAGGCAGCAACGGTGGCGTGGCCAGCAACGGCACCTCGACTAGCACGAATGGCTCCACGACTGCAAAGGCTGTCACACCTCTGCCCGCTTGGAACCTGACGGACCCAAACACAAAGATGATTGGCGTCTCCCTCGGCAACTGGCTCGTCCTCGAGCGGTGGATGGACGAGGACTGGATGACGTCGACGGGCGGCGACGATGCCTGGGACGAGTGGACCTTCACCCAGAACCTCGGTGCCGACAAGGCAAAGGCTGCGCTGACCGACCACTGGAACTCGTGGGTGACCGAGGCCGAGATCGACACGCTCAAGTCTGTCGGCATCAACACTGTCCGGATCCCCGTCGGCTACTGGGCCTTTGTCCCTGCTGCCTCGGGCGAGCCCTACGTCGCACAGGCCGGTCAGACGGACCAGATCACAAAGATGCTCGGCTGGCTCTACGACCGTGGCATGTACGCCATGATTGACCTCCACGGCATGCCTGGCTCGCAGAACGGAGACCAGTCATCGGGCCACAACACGACGAACCAGCAGTGGTGGAGCGACACCAACCAGGGCTACTCGTACACGGTGCTCAACGCGACCATCGAATTCATCAAGACGAACAAGTACTCGTCGGTGGTGCACAGCGTGTGCAGCGTCAACGAGCCGCAGATCTACAGCGACTCGAACAAAAAGGCGATTGCGACAAAGTGGTACGAGGCCAGCTACAATATGCTCAAGGCCGCGGGCCTCATCTTTGTCTTCCACAATGGCTTCGGACAGCCCGACGACTGGGTCGACTTTGCCACGGGCAAGGACCCCAATTACATTGCCTACAGCACCAACCCTTACCCCGGCTGGTTCCCCGCCAAGACGAACGCAGATTCGATTACCAGCGCCGTCTGCACGCTCGCCCAGCAGGCTGTGGGCTACCCCGTCCCGATGATCTACACCGAGTGGTCCGTTGTCAATGGCGTCCAGACCGACTCGTTTGACCAATCGTACTACAACACTCAGCTCAGCGCCTATGGCTGGTCCGCCGGCTCGTCTTTCTGGAGCTTCAAGACCGTCCACTCCACCAACCGGGTTCTGGCCGAGACGAACAACGTCATGGACATGTACAGTCTCCTCACGCTCATCTCGCAAGGTCTCGTGCAGAAGCCGTCGAACCCCAACGAGAGCGGGCTCGACATGCTCAAGGGCCTCAACAACACGGGCTGCGGCGACATTCCCACCGTCAAGTGGACCAACCCCTCGACGTCGGGGTCGAGCAGCCGCCGGCGCTCCCTCGACGATGGCGCATCGATGCGCATGAGGACGAAGCGCGCCCTCTGATGACTTGTGTCCCCTCTCTCTCTCTCTCTCTTTTCCCCTCACATGTGTACTATTCTCACCTCCGATTCTGCCCCATCTCATCATCCAACCGGACACGTCTACGCACAACACCACTGCACGCGCTCTCGTCTACAAACACAACAAGCTCTTACATTCTTTCTTCTCTCTTACTCAACCATCTGTCCATACAATCACTCTCTCTTTGCTCTTTTTCTCTGTCTCGCATTCTCGTTCCTCTTTTCCTTTTTCCCTCAATAACGGACAATCATTTCTTGGACTTATGACGTTGGCCTCTCTGTGCGCTCTGGGTGTGTGCGCGTGCGGAAGCAGTCCTCGCTTTCTGGTAGTGTCAACAGATCCGATGGAAAAGTGCATTCACGATCTGCGATGTCGGAAAAAGCCGACTACGCATTGAGAAGCGCTCACGACGTCACCACCAGCCACAATTGTCCTTTTCCCAATTGGAATTTCGTCGAGGAGCGGAGGAGGGGTAAGGAGAGAGTGACAAGAGAGAAAGAGAAATGGCGAGGGAGGACAAGAGGAGGAAGATGAGAGGAGAGGAATCGGAAACTGTAACTAGGGGACGAAAGAACGCTTTTTGCAACCACGAAGAAGAAAAGACTTTGTAGATGTGTGTGTGTTTGTTTGTCATGGAAGGGGAGGGTGCCAAGAAGATGAGAGGGGCGAGGTGTGGAAAGGGTGATAAGGTGACGGATAGAAGCTGGCACCATCGGGTCGCTTCATCTACCGTCTGTTGACAGCTAAAGAAACGACTCGTAGCACTGAGCTCCTCGCAACCGAGGCGACAGACGAGCAGGGAGGCGCGTTGCTACCGACAACTGCTTAGTCGGTGTGAGCCGACTGGGCAGCAGCCGAGGGAGCAGCGGGGGTGGAGCCCTGGCCCCTGGCGTTGGCCATGACGGGCCGGAGGACGCGGGTGTAGACCACCTTGGCGCCCTGGGTCTGAGGCAGCATGAGCCAGACGATGGCCAGCGTCTTGAAGGTGTAGTACATGGGGATGAAGTGGAGGATGATGTCGATGAACGACTCGATGAAGTTGAAGAAGCCGAAGACGACCCAGTACGTGAGCCTGTGGTAGATAAATACTGTGAGTCGCTTCGCTTCCATCTTTAAAAGGGCACTCTGGCCGTCGCACGCACCATTGGATGTCATCCTGAGGCTGGGGCGACTCAAGAGCCTTCATGGAGAAGTAGGCGGGGAGGAAGAAGCCAATGAGGTTCGTCAGGAAGCCCGCGAAGCTGTTCGGCAAGCATCAAGTCAGCGCCACATGTCCGATAAATCGTGCATGGAAGTCAGCTTACATGTTGAAGAAGACGAGCTGATGGAAGAGGAGGGCAATTCGGGTCAGACAGGACAGTATGGTGGCGTGCACAGAGGAAGAGAAGAACTCACGAGGGTGAAGAGAAGGAAGAAACCAACGGCACCGTAGGCCTTGGCCTGCGGGATGCCGACAGTCTGCTCGAGCTTGTTCAGGTGGGGGTACTTGGAGAGCTGCAGAAACGACAAGACGTGTGTGAGTGGCCTGCTTTCGATTGCTTCCGTGGTTCGTTAGTTGGTGAAACTCACCTCCTTGTCGATCTGATTGCAGCAAATATTTGTTGAGGAGATGGAGGGGAGAGAGTCAGGTCAGTACTTGCACATTTTCTATATCAAGGTCGCCGATATGCAACACATCGACCTCCACCAGAGACAAGGAGGCCATCGCTAGGAGCACCACGTCGGCTGCGAAACGTCTCGCAGCGCAAGGCAAGGCAAGAGACACGCACCTGGGAGATAAAGTACTCAGCCTTCTGCTGGAATTGTTGGAGCTGGGCGGCCATCTTTACTAAAGCGTTGTCTGGGGTGTTGTGCTTAGGGAGAGGAGAAAGATGCGAGGGTGTGTGTGTGCGCTCAGTGCCTTCTGATAAGGTGAATCGTTAAGTTAGTGGTGAACCGAGAGAGAAGATTTCAGCGCTGCCAGCCAGCTAGGCTATCTGCTCTGTATCTGCCACAGCCTTTTTGGGCCGCGCATTTTGATTTCATCGCGTCATTTCTTGTATTGTGCCCTTTCAAATCAAAGCTGCCTTCTGGACGGGAAGTTCGTCACGTGAACAGACCCTCCCTTTGCTTGACCCACCGTGACCAGCAGCCGCGCCTGGTCCATTCAGCACCCGTGTGGAAGCTAGGGTCTGGCTGGTGAAGGAGGCAGTATGTCATGAATGTTGTAAATAGTCTGTTTTTGGCGCAAGCGACAGTGCCCCATCTGGTCGAGTGATTGTAGCAAGAAACGCCAAGCTGAGCGAGAGGCAGACCGAGGTCACGCGCTTCGAGGGCGCGCTCAAATTTTTTTTGGACTGACGCCCTCCTCACAACCACCAAAAAAAAACCTTCAGAAAAATCACAAAAAGGGAAGACCGATCACAGTCTCGACTAGGACTGCGTATCATCTTCTTAAAAGATTCAGAAAACCCAGGTGAGTGGGCGAGACATGGAGGACGACGATGTCGATGGCCGTTCTGACCAACAGTTCTTCCTCTCTTAAGAAAAAAATCCGAAAAAGCAGAAAATCCCCTCGTCCATCCCAAGGCCGTTCGATCTAGTTCGCCTTCACCATTCACATCACATCGCTGCAAGGTACAAAGGACCTATTCAGCTTCGTAAGTGTGGTAGTGCTGTCTCGGCATTGTTGCTCAGTCAGACAGCCTGCTGACATGGCCGTCCAGACGACACTTCCTCCTAATTATCTCCTCAAAAAAACACCTAGCTTTCCTCTACGAACCTGCCCGTTCCTTTGATAAAAGCAGAAAAAATGTCGGCCGCCACCGCCACTTCGCCCGTTGCCAAGCCCGCCGAGGCGACGCAGGAGAACAATGGAGCGCCCGCCGAGCAGCAGGCTGCCGGTGAGGCCCCCAGCACGACCACCAATGGTGCTGCTGCCACCGCCGCCACCCCGGCGTCGACCGAGTCCGCTCGGCCTGCGCCTGCCCAGTCGCAGTCGACGAGCAATGACAGCCAGCCCAACACGTCGCTCTACGTCGGCGAGCTGGACCCCAGCGTGACCGAGGCCATGCTCTTCGAGATCTTCAACATGATTGGCCCCGTCGCCAGCATCCGTGTGTGCCGTGACGCCGTGACGCGTCGCTCGCTCGGCTACGCCTACGTCAACTTCCTCAACGCCGCCGATGGCGAGCGTGCCCTCGAGCAGCTCAACTACTCGCTCATCCGCAACCGCCCCTGCCGCATCATGTGGTCGCAGCGTGACCCTGCTCTGCGCCGCACCGGCCAGGGCAACATCTTCATCAAGAACCTCGACGAGGCCATCGACAACAAGGCCCTGCACGACACCTTTGCCGCCTTTGGCAACATTCTGTCCTGCAAGGTCGCCATTGGCGAGAATGGCTCCCTGGGTTACGGTTTCGTCCACTACGAGACCGCTGAGGCCGCCGATGCAGCCATCAGGGCCGTCAACGGCATGCTGATGAACGACAAGAAGGTCTTTGTCGGCCACCACGTGCCCAAGAAGGAGCGTGTGCAGAAGATCGAGGAGGCCCGCTCCCACTTCACCAACGTCTACGCCAAGAACATCAACCCCGAGGTGACGCAGGAGGAGTTTGACGAGCTCTTTGGCAAGTACGGCCCCGTCACGTCGTGCGCCCTGGCCTTTGACGACGAGGGCAAGAGCCGCGGCTTTGGCTTTGTCAACTACGAGACCCACGACGACGCCCAGCGTGCCGTCAACGAGCTGCACGACAGCGACTACCACGGCCAGAAGCTCTTTGTCGCCCGTGCCCAGAAGAAGGGCGAGCGCGAGGAGGAGCTGCGCCGCGCCTACGAGACGGCCAAGAACGAGAAGCTGTCCAAGTTCCAGGGCGTCAACCTGTACCTCAAGAACATCCCTGAGGAGTTCGACGACGAGCGCCTCCGCGAGGAGTTTGCGCCGTTTGGCACCATCACGTCGTGCAAGATCATGCGTGCCCAGTCGGGCGTCTCGCGCGGCTTCGGCTTCGTGTGCTACTCTGCTCCCGACGAGGCCAACAAGGCCGTGACGGAGATGAACGGCAAGATGATGGACAACAAGCCCCTCTACGTCGCCCTCGCCCAGCGCAAGGACGTCCGTCGCCAGCAGCTCGAGGCCCAGATCATGCAGCGCAACCAGCTCCGTCTCCAGCAGCAGGCTGCCGCTGCCGGTGGCCTCGCCGGTTACCCTGGCCAGCCCATGTACTACCCTCAGCCTGGTTTCCCCGGCCAGCCTGGTGTCAGCGGCATGCAGCGTCCCCGCTACGCTCCTGCCGGCATGATGCCCCAGGGTATGCCCATGGCCGGTCCCTACGGCCAGCCCCCGAGCCAGTTCCCCGGCGGCATGATGCCCCAGGGCTACCGTCCTGCTCGCCCTCGTGCCGGCCCCGGCGGTGTGGCACCCCCCGCTGGTGCTCGTCCCCCCATGATGAACGGCGTCGGCCGCCCTGGCCAGCCCGCTACGGGTCCCATGGCTGGACGGCCTGGCCCCGGCGGTCGTCCCGCCAGGCCCCAGGCTTCTCCCGTGGCCCAGCCCGCCCTGACGGCGGCTGCACTGGCCAACGCTGGGCCCGAGGAGCAGAAGCAGATGCTGGGAGAGGCCATCTACCCCAAGATTGCCGCCACTCACGCCGAGCTGGCTGGCAAGCTGACGGGCATGATTCTCGAGCTGCCTGTGAGCGAGCTCCTCCACCTCCTCGAGGATTCCGAGGCCCTGGATGCCAAGGTCACCGAGGCTCTCGACGTCCTGCGCGAGTTTGAGCAGCAGGAGCAGGAGCCCGAGGCTTGATTTGTCCTTTCTCCTCCCAAAATCAAGGAAGAGAATTTCCTCTCTTCTTTGTCGTGATTTCGAATAATGACCTTATACTCTCTCTCTCTCTTTCTTTTCGTCGCGGCTCCGGTCGCGTCGAACGGAGAGCGCTCTGATCTGTACTCTTGTGTAAGCTCGAATGTGATTGGACCTGATTTCATGAGCCCACCACTCGCGGACCAATCTCGGCGCATTGTCGCTGCTTGGAGTAGAGCGCATCGCCCACGTCGACCTGCCGCGCGCCCGCCGCGTACCTAATGCGTGCGCACGCGCGGTCGAGCGAGGGGAGCAAGATGAGAGAAATGAAAAAAGCGCACCTGCAGGGCTAGGGCTAGGGCTTGCGGGCGTTGACTGTGCTCCGACGCAATCCAGCTGCCTCTTGTCGTGGAGACCACGTACTCTTGGATGCCGCTCGGCAAACATGACCGCTAGCTAGAAGTCCACCCATCTGTCCTTGTTTGTGTACATCTCCCCATCCCTCCTCCCCCCGCTCCTTCTGATAAATTGCCGAGCCGTGATTTTCTTTACCTCCCCTTTCCCCCAAAAAAAGTACCTCACCGTCACTTCTGTCTTGCCCTCGTCTTCGTCCTCCTCATCGTCCTCTCTCTCTTTCGGCAGTCTTTGATTCGTCAGCTAGCTAGCTGGGCCTGAGAGCAAGCAAGCAAGGCACGACCGAGGAAGCGCTGTGGCTCTCCGTCGCCCCGTTGCCCTCTCTTTTGTTTTCGTCTACTCCGACTGAATCACTGCGCCCTGCGCTCACCCCCTCATTCACTCACTCACTAGCCCTCTCACTCACCAAGCCATCCTCCCACTCACTCACCCCTCCCACTCCTGACGTGCTGCGTGGGCTAATTGCGCAGGACACAGTTTCCCGGACCGTCTACTCGTTCGTTTTGTGTAGACCAGCGCAGACACCTTCGCCCGCCCGCCCGCCCGCAACCGCTCGGGACGTTCGTCAGCAGGTACGCCCAACGACGTTGCTGCCTCTCCCCACTAGCGACCGTTTCCATCCAAGGGGGGTTGCCCCTTTTTTTGCCCAGTCCAGTTCAGTCCATCCAGTCCTTTTCCTCGTGAGCTCCGTCGCCACAGCGTAAAAGGACAGAGAGACAACGCTGATGCGCCGTCGACTGCGACAACATCCAGCATTGTATTTATTTATGGCGAGCACACGTCCTTTGAAGATGAGGACAACGACGACGACAGCGACCACAGCAACAGCGACAACGACAACGACAACGACAACGACAACGGCCACTAGTGACGACGCCGCCTCGTCGGCACAACTGCTCGTCGACGAGGCCAGTCCGGCCTCGTCCTCGACGACGACCCTTGCGCAATCGCTCGCACCGTCATCGTTGTCGTCAACAGCCTCTGCAGCGCACACGCTCGCGTCGGGCGGTAGCAGCGAGCACAAATTCGGCTTTGCAAAGGACGACACCGCCTTGCAAGGCAGGAAAAACGACGACGAGGAGCAGGACACGACGAGGATATTTGCGAGGGACGCCGAGCACTGGAGAACGGCCGCCTCGGCATGTCCGCGGTCTCTGTGGAAGCATGACTGGGAGGCTGCGAGCTGCGATGCGCCCCAGTGTCCAGTCAGGTTCGGCTACGCTTCGCTGCCGGGATTCACTTGGACATCGCCACCGACCACGCCGACCCACACACATCTCGGCAGTCCGGGCAGCGTGCTCAGCATCTCGTCCGAGTCCCCTCGCAAGCATCTCGCCTCGTATCAGCTGCCCCCTGGCAGTCCAGGCTCGAGCTCGCTGCGGCCGAGGCGTGAGTAGATGGGTTCGCATCGAAGAATTTGAAAGGATGAAAATGCTCATCATGCTCATTTGCAGTTTCTCGATCTCGCACCTCGTCCAATGGCAGCATTCACACCCAGCCGCCGACGAGCCCACGCTCAGAGGCATCGTTTGACAGCAGGCCACCTAGCCGTGGCGCAGGAATTTCTGCTTTTCGCATCCAGCGCAGGCACCACTGTCGGCGCTGTGGCGGGTGTTTCTGCGCCGACCACACGGCCAAGCTCGCGCTGCTCACAATGACAAGGCGCGACGCCATGGTTGAGGTGGCGAAGCGGGGAAAGAAAATTGCCTTTCCCAGGCCGCTGCTTCTGGGCAACATCAGCGAGGACGACTGCTCCATTCCAACAGCTGGTCACTCGCCAGTCACAGCCGTCATGGACGACGACGACGCTGTTGCTGCTGGACCCTCTTCCGGCGCCATGGCTGGGTCTCGGAGCACCACGGCAATGGCGCTACTGCACTCTATCTCGCCCGATGTCACCGTGGCGGTCCGAACGCGAGTATGCGACTTGTGCTTTGCCGCCGTTGAAAAGGCGCGGCTGCAGTACATGACGAAGAAGCGCATCGACGGCTGGGACGTAAAGACGGTCAACAGCGTGCCCTTGAGCTGGTCCGACGGTGAGGAAGAACAGGAGCAGGCAGCCTCAATTCGTCGCATCCACGAACAGCTGTACCAGGAGAGCAAGGCCAAGTTCCAGTCCATTACCGAGCAGCGCCTCGGGCGGCACCGCAGCAGCCCAAACAACAACGGTGTGGAATACATGAGCCTGGCCATGGCGCTGTCCGAGGCCACCTATGAGGCCAAGCAGCGCCAGGCAATGGAGGCCCTAGCCGCAGAGGCGCTCCCCGCTCTCGAGTCCATGCATCTCGCCCGTCGGCACATGCGGTCCAGTGGCTCTAATCGGTCCCGCGGCCGATTCGATTCGTCCCCTTGGGGGGTGGAAGCATATCACCACAACAACCACGACGACGAGCTGGGCTCGTCCGAAGAGGAGCTCGAGGCTACGCTCGACGCCCTCCGAAAGGGACTTAGTCCTGCCCGTCGCTACGGCTGGACCGGAAGCTACAATGCGAGCTACCATTCTACGCCTCGCTCTCACAGCCCACTCAAGCCTGAAGAGGACAGCAGCCAGCAGAGCGCGAGTAAAAAACCACCTACGACGGCCATGGGCCATCTGCGCCTGCTGAGGAAGTACGAGAGCAGCAGCAACTCGTACGACGTCTCCGAACGGCGCTGGAACCCCGACCTTGTCACGTCCAAGGGTGAGCGACTTGCAAAGTTCTCGGTACGTTCCTTTTGTCTTAGTCAATGGTATTATGTCTTTACGATGCTGAAAAGTATTCTTAGCGGGTTGGCGCATCGACTCAACTGCTCCCAAACATATCCAGAGGCCTGGCACCCGCCGCCGCAAGACAGCTGTCAACCGCTGGACGTGCCGAGGGCAGTCCGGCCTCGCTACCAATCCAGATTCCTCGACACCGTAACTCTTCCTCCTAACTCCCCTCCTCTCCTCTCTTTCTGTCACCGTCTTCTCGTTCTTAGCGTTCGCTTCTGGAAGTGACTTTACCCAGCTGCACGAATACCACATGGTGTGCCTCTCCTCCTTCAATATATATTTGTCAAATGTGCTCGAAATTTGGCGCTTGATGAGAGACTGACTGGCTAGAGAGAGAGACCGTCAAGCCACGGTGCAAGAAGCTCATCGGAGAATTCTTGATCAACGGAATGTGCGAAAACGCACGTGGCGCGCGTTGTCAAATTGCAACGAGGCCCTGCCCTTGCCCAGCCCAGCCAAGCCCAGCCTCCCCACGCAGAGCAGAACCCCCTGATCCTGATTCTGGATTGTTTCCTCTTTTTTAGTTACTCTCTCGTTTCAGCCCACAGCAAGCAGCAGCAGCGCGCGCAGCTTTTTGGCCGCACCGCAGACCTCCAACACACGTACGCACGTAGGCAGCTTCTCGCTCTGTGCGTGTCAGGGCGGCGAGTCGTCGATTGGCTTTTTCGCTCGCTCTTGAGTCGAGGCAGCAGTCAGCCAGAGGGAAAGGAGGGCCCGCAACGAGAGAGAGAGAGAGAACGCGCGCGCGCACGAAAGGGGATAGCTAGCTAGCCAGCCGCCGCGCCTATCATCCAGCCCTAGTCGTCGTCGTCAAACATCGTCTGGCGAGAAACGGATAGAACGAGATGGGTAATCTCTGCAGCTGCTGTGAGTACCGGGCCGTCTGTCTTGCCTAGCCAGCCCCTTTGCACTTGCTGTTCGCGCTCGACCAGTCGCTGACTTGGCTGTGATCCGACTCGGATGGTGCGATAGGCGGTCGCTCGCGCAGCGCGCAGTACGAGCCGCTGCTGCTCGACAATGAGCGCGATGCCGTCGCAGACCTGCTGCAGTACCTCGAGAGTGAGTCGGACCTGATCTTCCTCTCTCTGCACGGATGAATTGCTCACGGAAGAGGGACGATGACAGACCGCTCCGAGACCAACTTCTTCACGGGTGATCCATTGCGGTCGCTCTCGACGCTCTCCTTCAGCGACAACGTCGACCTACAGAGGAGTGCCGCGCTGGCCTTTGCCGAAATCACCGAAAAGGAGGTCAGGGAGGTGGGCCGGGATACGCTCGAGCCAATCATGTTCCTGCTCCAGAGCCACGACGTAGAGGTGCAGAGGGCCGCGAGCGCTGCGCTGGGCAACCTTGCCGTTAACTGTGGGTGATGGCTTCTATATTTCCCCTCGATTGAAGCGAGACGCTGACCTGGCGAGAACGCGCGCATACAGCCGAGAACAAGCTGCTCATCGTCAAGCTCGGCGGCCTCGAGCCCCTGATCCGCCAGATGCTCAGCCCCAACGTCGAGGTGCAGTGCAACGCCGTCGGCTGCATCACCAACCTGGCCACGCACGACGACAACAAGACAAAGATTGCAAAGTCGGGCGCCCTGGTGCCCCTGACGAGGCTCGCGAGGTCAAAGGACATGCGCGTGCAGAGAAATGCGACGGGCGCGCTCCTCAACATGACGCACAGCGACGAGAATCGCCAGCAGCTGGTGAATGCGGGCGCCATTCCCGTCCTTGTCGGCCTCCTTGGCAGCTCCGACACCGACGTGCAGTACTATTGCACCACTGCACTCAGCAACATCGCTGTCGACGGGTCCAACCGCAAGAAGCTGGCCCAGACGGAGCCCAAGCTGGTGCAGAACCTCATCGGCCTCATGGAGAGCTCCTCGCTCAAGGTCCAGTGCCAGTCGGCCCTCGCACTGCGCAATCTGGCCAGCGACGAGAAGTACCAGACGGAGATTGTCCGGTCGGGCGGCCTCCCCCCGCTTCTCCGCCTGCTCCGGTCAAGCTTCCTGCCCCTGATCCTGTCGGCTGCTGCGTGCGTCCGCAACGTCTCGATCCATCCCCTCAACGAGTCGCCCATCATCGATGCCGGCTTCCTCCACCCGCTCATCGACCTACTCTCCCACGAGGACAACGAGGAGATCCAGTGCCACGCCATCTCGACGCTGCGCAACCTCGCTGCCTCGTCGGAGCGCAACAAGACGGCCATCGTCGAGGCGGGTGCTGTCGAGCGCATCAAGGAGCTCGTCCTCACCGTTCCTCTGAGCGTGCAGAGCGAGATGACGGCGTGCGCTGCCGTGCTTGCGCTGTCCGAGGACCTCAAGCCCCAGCTGCTGGAGATGGGTATCTGCGAAGTCCTCATTCCTCTCACTGCCTCGCCCTCGGTCGAGGTGCAGGGCAACAGTGCCGCGGCGCTGGGCAACCTGTCGAGCAAGTCGGATGACTACGGACCGTTCAATGCCGTCTGGAACCAGCCCGAAGGCGGTCTGCACGGCTACCTGGCCCGCTTCCTCGAGTCAAGCGACCAAACGTTCCAGCACATTGCCGTCTGGACCATCGTCCAGCTCCTCGAGTCGGGCGACCAGCAGCTCGAAGACAATGTCCGGTCCAGCGACCAGCTCCTTCCCCTCGTCGCGCGCCTCGCCGAGAGTGCCGGCGAGGACGGCCAGGGTGTGAACCCAGACGGAAGCACGACGGCTAACAGCGATGACGGACAAGATGCTGAGGTCGAGATTGCTTCGCTTGCAAAGAAGATTCAGGAGATCTTGATCGACTCCTCGTCGGCTCCAGCAGCGGGAGCAGCAGCCAAGGACGGGTCAGGCTCGAACAAGGCTTCGTCTGGCGCGGCCGGGAAAGAGTCGGCGGAGCAGCGGTGATGACAAAACAGTATGAAACGAAACACGTAATGATTCCCCCATCTTCCCCTCCTCGCCCCCCTTCCCTCCAGTTCAAAGTGTAGATCGTACCTTTCTCTTCTCTTCCCTTCTCTTACCTCTTCTTCATCCTCGATGGAGGCTTTCAGCTCTTTGCGTTTGTTCTTTACCCAACCCCCCTCTTCTTTCTTTATCCTTCCCGCTATCTCTCTCTCAATGCCATGAACTCTACGTTTCGTTACTGTGCCATGCCAGGGTTACTCTACAGATACAGGTGCGTCCTCACTCGCTCTCGAAGGACCAGAAGCCAATACCCAAATGTCGCGCTGCTGCTGCTGCTGCTGCTGCTGCTGCTGTTGCCCATCAGCCTGGCGCTCGTCCATGAGCAGATGGGCGCCTGCGCTCCGGAGAAGCCGCACCACGTCTGCGTGCCCATTGTATGCGGCGAGGTACAGTGGCGAATGATTGGAGTGCGACGCGGCACGCAGGTGGACATTGTAGCCCGACTGGAGGAGGAGCCGGACGCATTCGAGGCGGCCCAGCGTCGCGGCGAGGTGGAGCGCGCTCGAGTGCGGGTCCAGCTCGGTGCTGCTGCTGCTGCTGCTGCTGCTGCTGGCTGCGGTTGCTGCCGACGCTGTCGCTGTCGCCGTCTTTGTGTGTGGGGTCGCTGTTGGCTGGGAGGAGGCGAGGAAGCCCTGGCGGGCCAGGAGAGACGAGAGGGTGGAAGGCTCGTTGCGCTCGATGGATCGTTGAATCAAGTCTGTGTGCATAAGGCAAGGAGGTGATTTGAAGTTCAGTGGGATGCGTTGAATGGAGCTAGACAAGAGCACATACAGGGAAGAATGCCCCGTTCCGCCTCAACCGCCAGCGAATCGAGGTCTGCTTCGTCCTTGATCTTGTAGAGTGTCTCCTCCTCGTTCTCATCCTCTTCGACGTTACCACCATCGTGCGATGAGCCCAGGATTCTCGCAAGGAGCCCGAGGACTCGCTTGCCCCGTCTCCGTTCAGTTGTCGCCGTGCCAGACGAAGAGGACGAAGAGCGTCTTCCCGTCCTGTCATGGCCGTAGTTTCGCACCTGTGTCCTCTCTGTCAGCTCACCCCGTAGGCTGGTTCCCATCAGTCTTCGAATTTGGTCGGGTCCCAGCTCCTTCTTGGCGAGCAGGTAGCTGAGCTTCGTCAGTGCCGCTTCGGGCGTCATGTCGGCGCCCGCAACGACACCGACTTTCTCCAGTGTCTTTCCGACCTCGTAAATTGCTGAAACTTCTCCTTGGATGCATTGGGAGATGTTGACAATGACGACGCCCCTCTCTGCCGCTTCTCGCAGCACATCAAGGAGGTCTTTTCGTGTCGGTGCATTGCCTGCGCCGTACGAATGCAGTACCACACCCCTTATCGGCGAGGACTCGAGGAAGGACCTGACGGTGAGGCTTTGCAGGCCTGGAAAGAGTCGGAGCAGCACCACGTCCTGGCTCAGCGCGTCGTGGGCCCGGAAGGGGGCGAGGCGAGTTGGTCTCCGGACGAGGTGCCAGGCGACATCGATGGAGATGCCTGCTCGCGCGAGCGGTGGCATGTTTGGAGAGTCGAAGGCAGAGAGGGCGGAGTTGGAGAGCTTGCTGACGCGGTTGCCACGGTACAGCGTCGAGGCGAAAAAAAGCGTGACTTCGGCAATGGGCTGCGTGCTCGCTACCACCAAGGCTCCCAGTACATTTTCGATGGCGTCATTTCGAAGTTCGGACAGGGGCACCTGGGCTCCCGTAACCACGACGGGTTTTCCCAGGTTCTCAAGGAGCATGCTAAGGGCCGAAGAGGTATAGCTCATCGTGTCGGTACCATGGAGGATAATGAATGCGTCGAAATTTTGATAATTGAGGTCGATGTCAGCCACCAAGCGGAGCCAGTCCTTTGTCTCCATGTTGCTCGAGTCAAGCAGAGGGTCGTACTCCAACACAGTGTAGCGAGTCCGCTTCTTGCCGCCATCGCCAAGGTAGGGTGTCACCATGGTGGGCAGCATCAGCTCGAGGCGCTTGCCATCGTCGCTGATACGATGCTCGACGGCGCTCTTGGTGTAGATGCCGTCCGGCGACGATGAATAGACTCGGGTCGGCTTCCCAAAAGGCTGAAAGTGTGAAGAGAGGCTGCTTCCCGTGACCGAGGTCAGAGCTGTGGAGAGCTCCATCTCATGATTCGACGAACGTTGAGGCGTCGTCGTGCCAGAGTCCGGACGGCTGTATGCCTCTGACCACTGAAAGAGCTCTTCTCAGCAAAACGCACACATGCCAAGTTAACACTCATAGTCTCAGCTCACTGCCTTGTACCGATCTGTGGTGTCACTCCAGCTGAAGATTGAGTCGGCGTTTGGGTCGTGAAATCGGCTCTGTGTCCGAAGCGTTTCGGTAAGGAAACCAGGATAAGGAACGTACCCCTTCGAGGGGTTCCGGACCATGCCCAGCGTCCCGCCGGAATAGAGGATCAGGATCCTCGTTTCGTCTTCCCATCCTCGTCAGCTTCTCTGCTTCCCCTTATTGGTATTGGAACTCTCACCAGCGGCCATGATCAAGCAATATCTTGCGAAGCAGGAAGAACGCAGTCAAGGCGAATGCCAGAAATTAGAGCTCACTGTGGAGCGGATCGGCCGAAAAGTCAAATGAGCGCCCCTCGACGATATAGCACCGTGCGAGAAGGGGCCGAGCAATATTGATTTTCATTCCGTCCATCGAGCGAGTGAGGCAGTGACAGCCAGCGCGACAAAGAGGCAGATGATGGCGGAGAGCAGCGGCACGTTGTCGCCGAGTGGAGGAGGAGGAGCAGTAGGGGCTAGGCGTCATCAGAGGCAACGTTCCAGCGTCTCGGTCAAGAAGAGAATCAGCAAAGCGGATAACGACGAGGCGCCCGACAATGCCCTCAGTGCGCCGAACCCGGCTACGACCCCCACCCATTCCTCTTCCGTAGGCTCGCTCGGCGAGAGCCCCTTTCCTTCAATTTCGTCAACATTACATGTTCAGGAGACAAAAGATGTCAGACCGCCGCCGAGAGATCCAACCAGCACCAAAAAGTTGCTTCCATCGCCAAAGGAAGACAGCGAGGAGGCCGAGAACAGAGCATCTATGGATGGCGATTACTTCTCGACTTCGGCACCATTCTTCCCTTCGAAGGTTCTCTCTTCCCCCGAGAGACGTCAGTCTGCTATGCCTGCCGCTGCTTCACCGCCCCGGGCAAAGGAGGAGGAGGGTGTCTCGAATGGCGCAGAGGCAAAGGTCGGCGACGAGAGCGTTGGGGCGCCAGACGTGGCCACCACGAGGACGGAGCTGGACCTCTTTGACGACGATGACGAAGACAACACTATCAGTCCGGGGCCTGTCCCAACACATGCTGAGGCACAACGAAAGACGGCGTTTCCGACCCCGTCCGCGCCGGTGGTAGCGCCGGCCCTGCCGCCAAAGGATGACAAGAATGAATCTGAATCCGCTCCTTCGGTTCCCCAGAAGCCGCTGCAGCGCAGCAACAGCTCATCGACTTCCTCGGCAACGGCTTCGCCAGTGATCACGGGATACACAACGCCTCGATCAGGCCGTACGATGGGTAGCCCCTCCTCTTCCATTGGTCGAGTCAGTGGTGGGCAAAAACGGCTTAGTCTCCTGACAGGAGGCGGCCCTCCTTCCTCCTCGTCTTCGGTCGATTCGGCGTACGGAGGCCGGGCGTACTCATCGCGACCACCAGATAGGTCAGCTTCTCCTTCGACGCCGACGGTGTCGCGAAGAACTTCCATCTTGGGTAGCAAGCGAATGAGCCTCGCATACATTCCAAGCCCAGCCACTTCGGCCGCGAGGCCTTTTGGCCAGGGCGACCTTGGTCCAACGACGCCCTCTTCGTCATCCAGCCTGGGCTACGTAGGATCACGAGGCACCAGCACGCCGAAAACAGGACCGACACCGACATCGGTTGATTCTGCACAGTCGCCCTCAGCGCTAGGAGCGCGAAGGAAGGAGGATGGGGATACCGTCATGACGCAGCACAAGGACATGCTGGCCCGCATTGCTGAAAAGGAGCGCAGGTGTCTCGAGATGAGGGAGGCGCTCACAAAGGAAGAGGAGGACCTCCGCGAATTGCGAAGAGAGTGGCAGGCCTCGGTTCACCGCGAGTTGGCCAACGAGAGCGTCACAACAAGCCCGACAGCCTCGAGGAATAAGGGTGCCCTGGCCCGGGCGGCCTCTTCGAGCATCTCGAGCATGTCAAGCATGCCGAGTCATGAAGGGGAAGGCATGCACACCCGCGACAACAGTCTGAGCACTACGACGGCACCTACGACGGCACCCTCGACGAGCGACAATGGCTCTCTGTCTTCTTCGGAAGCCAAACTAGCTTCGCTCGATGGATCGACGCAAACGACGTCGGACAAGCTCAAAGACCTCGGAAAGAGGCTGCCCTCTGGATGGGGCGTCCAGCTCAACAACTTCCTCGACCAGCTCGCCGCCGCGCCTGGTTCTGACAAGGACAAGGACAGAGAGGCGTTGGCGATGGGTGCTGGAGGGTCCGACGTCGCGGCTGCGGCTGCCGTGCAAGACGTTGGCAGGCAAGGTCTCGAGGTGCTGGCAGAGGAAGACGAAGGCTCGTCGCCGCGAGCAGGCTCCGCGAGGTCAAAACCTCTGCCACCCGTCTGGTCACAACGCCCAACACCGGAACAGCGACACAACAAGAGGCAAAGCGTGTTCGGAACGCTTGCCTCGTTTCAGAAGTCAGTCGAGGAGGGCCTTCTTGGTCTTCCGCCGCGGTCAGCAGCCGTTTCGTCTCCGCCGAACAACGATGCGGCGCACAACGACACGAACAGTGAATCGAATGCGACCGCAAAGGATGAAGTGGCAGGCTGGGGAGCCTGGCAAAAGCGACTCAAGGAAGCCAGAGAAAATGCGTCGGGGCTCTTGGCCAAAGCAGAAGCGACTCTGGGAAGAGCAATGACGATCGACGAGCTCATAGCCATCGAACCGGGGCGAGTCGATCAGCAAAACGCCACTTCGAGAGCAGGAGCAGCGACGAGCACGGGCGGAGGCGCTTTTGACGAGGCCAACGAGAGAGAAAAGGCGGCCCTGGCAGAGCTCTCCTGGCTCAAGTCGCTCTCACCTGCCATGCGTCAGTCTGGCAACGATGGAGGGCTGCAGCCGACAAAGGACGAGACGCAGACGACGAGATTGGATCCCGAGACGCTCCTGGAGCTCGAAAAGGGGAGCGGTCTCGCACCCCTAAGCGGCCTTGGTTTGGGGCTGGGACCTGGCAAGGGTGGGGCCGCAGGCTCACAGAGGCGAACGTCGACGTCGTCGGCCAACAGCAACTCGTCGAACCAGACGGCGACAGCCAAGAAGAGGATGAGTGGCAGCATGCCCATCTCTTCGCCGAGTGGCGGTGGCGACAGCAGCCTCGGATTTATGAGCATGCTCAGCTCCGCCTGGGGCACCGGAGGAGGGACCACGTCGGTCGATGGAGGGAGAAGACCGAGCTTGAGTCCCAAATTCACCTCATCGTCGCTGCACAGTGATGGTGGCGTGTCACCGGGCGAGGGGAGTACAGGTCACCGGAGGACACCATCGAACCAGAGCAAGACGAGACTCGCTGCAAGGATGGCGGCGGCGGCAGGCGCTGGCTCGACTCCCTCGAACAGCAGCGGCGGAGCAGGAAAGGCAAAAGCGTCCATGAACGGCAGCGGTGGGACGCATGCAAAGACAAACAACAACAACAATTGGGATTGGGACGCACCACTCTCGCAGGCCGAGAACAAGCGCCTCGTGACCAGCCCGCCGACCAAGTCGTCGGAACAGCTCGACAAGGGGACAAAGGACGGCGACAAGAGAGACGACGACGACTGGGGTTGGTGATATTCTGTAGCTTCATTCATGCCGTGTACATTACTCTCTCCCTTCTCATGCGATTTCATCACACTGCCATCTCACCCCCTTCCTTCAGCAATGGAACGTTCAATTAAATCTCATGATTCGTCATGTCCCCTCTGCTATCTCTCTGCCACAGGAACGGCTTCAGCTCGTGTCCATAGTCTCTGTTGTCGCGGTCACGGTCCCTTTTCCGACCTCAAGGACATCTGTTCATGGTCCGTCAGTCTCCAGAGGCCCATCTAAATAGGAGACAGAAACGCGGCAGACCCACCTTCCCGAACGATCATCTCGCGGATCCGCTCCTTTGTCCACGGGGTGGTGCCCTTGCTGAACCCGTACTTTTGCTCCTTGACGCCCCGCTCGTTTGGCTTCTCCAGGTTGCGGTACATGTCCGTCTGGTCCTTTGTGATGACGCACACGTCGACGTTGCTTCCACTTCCCAGGTCGTTGAAGATGCCCGAAGAGATGGCGGCGATGACGAGCTGAACTGCCGATTCTCGCTGTTGATGCTCTCGACCGTCAGCTTCTGCTCGCTACAGGCGAGACTAGGCTAGACCGGCTCAAGGGTGCGGCAATCACTCACATCCATGTCCTTTGTCCAGCCGCTCTCGAAGACGCTCATCGCAGCCAGGCTTCCACTGCCCATGGTGACGTACGGCAGCTTATCTGTGCTTCCGTGTGGCGCGACGGTAAAGAGGTTCGGCCCACTGGCGTCATAGCCGCCAAGGACGAGTGCAGCACCAATGTGGCCCTGGTACTGGAAGAGGCGCTGCTTGAGCATCGTCATGGCCGTGACCACTCTTGGTTTCCGGCCCGTGTGCAGGCCGTGGAGCTGCATGTTGCTGCTGATGAGCGCCGTCACAAACTCCGTGTCGGCCGCCGTGCCCGCACCGCAGCACCGGATGTTGTCGGAGATGTAGTGGATCTTTTCGCAGTTCTTGTCCGCCACAATGGGGCCCTCGGTCGCCCGCGTGTCGGCGCCGAGGACGACGCCGTCGCGGAAGATGCAGCCGACAATCGTCGTGCCCGTGCTCGTGGCCTTGGGCAGCGACATGCCGGACTGCGAAGACAGATGCGCATTCCGGCTGTGCAGCGAGAAGTCGAAGCCCGACTTGGAGGGCTCGGGCAAGAGCGAAGTCATGTTGAATCTGAGGCCTGGATCTTGGTCGCAGTTGAGGAGGAGCAGGAAGAGCCTGAGCGCCGCGCGTCGACCTGGTCCAAAACGATGTCTGTGCTCAGGTCACGTGAAAAAAAAATCCGTCCGGCCGGGAGCTTCGTGCTCCCTCTCCACCTCAAAACCACCTAGAACGTAGGTTATGAGAGGGTTGAGACAAGATATTTTACTACTACTGCTACTACTCTTACAACAGATGCTCCGTGATCTCTTCAATGCTGCTTGGTTCTACCCTGTCTCGTTGCGTTCCAATAGAGGTAATCCAACGAGAACCTCTTTCTGCGAGCTTCCTCCTCCTCCCCAATTGGAGTCTGGCTTTGGTAGCTGGGCAGCCCCGCGGACCAGACGACGTTGCCCGTCTCTGGATCGAGGCTGAAGAGCTCCCTCGTCTTGGCAGGCAATACCTTGAAGTAGCCCAGCTCGCTCGTTGGCGGAGGCGGCTGTCCAGACAACGAGCCAGATGCGGATACCAAGACCGACTGAAGGGACCGATCGATGGCCTGGGCGATTGGCGGCGGCTTCTTGCTTTCGTCCTGAGCCTTGGGAGGAGGCTTGGGAGCCTGCTCCTTTTCCTTCTTACGTCGTCTGCGCTGCGCCCGCATCTCGTCGGTCCAGCCCTTGAACATTTGTGGCACGTCGTCACCGCCTCCATACAGGAGATCAACACCCGCCGCGGCAGCCTCGACGAGCGTTGAGGATGTTGTCGTCGACGTATGGCCCGGTCCCTTTGTTGAGTCTTCCTGCAACGAACCAGGGCCCTGCACCTCACGCAGGAAAGGCGACTTGATCTTCGGTGGCATTGAGACGGGCGTGGCAAATTCGACCATCTCACTGCGAGTGGAAGGAATTGGTCATCAGCAATCAAATGCGCGAGGAAAGAATGACAAAGACTCACAACTTTCGACTTCGGACCTCGTCGGGCATGACAATGTGCCAGTTCTTGATCTTGAAGAAGACTTCTTTCTCAGCATGCCACCTCGACTCGCAGACGTAGAGAGGGTTCTTCTTCTTCCACCCTCCCTGTCCCTCTGCCGGTCTACCCTTGAGGTAGCGGGTGTGGTACATGACAAAGATCATCTCGAGGATGTCCTCGACGTGGTGGTCGACCTGCTGATTGGTGCGGAACACCTCGTCAGGCCAGAAGAGCATGGTACGTGGATGCTTTGTCTGCTCTGGACGGAGGTAGTAGCAAGCGGTGATCCAGTCCTGGCGCCGGCCATCGGGGCGATGCTCTGTCTTTGTGGCAAAGACGTGTGCCACGATGGGTCGCGCTGGGTCCGTAGGGTTGGAAAGGTGGACCCAGTCGCCGACGACGATTTTCTGACCCTTGTAGAGGAGATGATCGACGTTGACCTTGTCGCCTGAGGCCACGGCTTGACCAGACCCCTCGATGTCGTCCTCCTCGGCTGGACCGTACTTTGTGGATGCAAAGTTGCGGTCCTGCGCCTCGTGGTCCATCTCTGGCCTCATAACATCGGCAATGGAGCGGGTGAGGTGCTGGTAGTAGCGCTGCAGCACCAGCATCGATCCGTATTCATCACTGCCGGCCCTGAAGTACCGCCGGACGTTTTCAAACAGCTGGAGGACGTCTCGTTCAAAGTCTTCCGTGGTTGGGTACTCTGACGCCGAGATGCGGCTCCAGATGGCAGAGAGGGACGTTGGCTTCTCGACCTGTTCAGACAAGCCATCTTCCTCTCATCAGCATGCTGTAAAGTAGGCCTTGCACTCCCTTGCGTTCCCACTCACCACCTTGTAATACCGCGGATCCTCGTCGGGGTCGGGCGTGTCCTCGAGCGACTCTGCGGGCTTGTACCCATCCGCGTCTGTATACCTTCGAATCTTTGACACGATGTTGCGGTAGATTCTCTTTGCCGACTCGCCATCGATGGGCTCCTCGAGCCAACCACCCTGCTGCTGGTTGTGACGCCTCGAGGCGAGGCTGAAGCTGTTTGAGGACCTGCCCAGCGTGACCTTGAGTGAGCGCCTCGGCTGGTGCGGCTGGATGCTCTCGTCTGCCTCGTCTCCATCGTCATCGACTCCGTCGTCGACAGCGTCGTTGGTTGCCCTCGAGCTGCTTCCTCGCGCCCGCTGCTGGAGCGTGAAGGGAGAAAGGTGCCTGCTCGACGAGGTGCGCAACCTCGCAGGTCTTCCCGAGGGCGAGAGCGACGCCGTGTCTGCTCCGCTGGTTGCTCCTCCACGCCGCGTCCTCGTCACGCCCACATCCGCGGGAGGCGTTGACGGAGGCTGAGAGCTGTTCATGGCGACAACATCGCTTCTCCGCATAATCGGATACACAATGGGCTCAGGGCTCTGCTCCAAGGGCGATAAACTCTGGCCACGCCTGCTTCGCTGCTCTCGCTCGGCTTCGAGGAGCTGTGCACGCGTATCGGCCTCCAGCATCAAACGCGAACGGCTCGGCCTGCCAGCGCCACGCGGACCCAGGACGTCGGAGATCTTGAGCTCAATCTTCTGTCGAAGACTCAAGGCCTGTCCGTTGGCATCGACGAGCTCCTCTTCCTCCTCCTCATCCTCTTCTTCTTCTTCTTCCTCCTCTTCTTCGTCTTCCTCCCCCAGCTCATCTTCTCCCATCTCTTCATCCTCCTCCTCCTCCTCCTCTTCGACCTGCCTGCGTCGATTTGTGGCGGGGGCCGACTCAAAATGCTGGACTTGCGTCCTCCTCCGCTTGCTAGGCATCACGCCGTCCTCCATCTCGCGCGCCTCAGTTACAGTCGGGCGCCGTCTGTGTGTCGCTAGAGACGAAAGCGTGTCTCTCGCCCCAAGAGACATTTTCGACGCGCCACGGTGCATTTTCTACCGTGGCTTATTTACTTTTTTTTTTTTTTTTTTTTTTTTTTTTTTTTTT